>NW_012099333.1:969483-978923 GCF_000951045.1 Mandrillus leucophaeus | reverse complement strand
CAAGAAATAACTAAGATCAGAGCAGAACTGAAGGAGATACAGACGCGAAAAACCCTTCAAAAAATTAATGAATCCAGAAACTGTTTTTTTTTTAAAGATTAACAAAATAGACCACTAGCAAGACTAATAAAGAAAAGAGAGAATAGACACAATAAAAAATGATAAACGGGAGATCACCACTGATCCCACAGAAATACAAACTACCACCAGTGAATATTATAAACACCTCTATGCAAACAAACTAGAAAATCTAGAAGAAATGGCTGAATTCCTGGACACATACACCCTCCAAAGACTAAACCAGGAAGAATTTGAATCCCTGAATAGACCAATACAAGTTCTGAAATTGAGGCAGTAATTAATAGACTACCAACCAAAAAAAGCCCAGGGCCAGATAGATTCAAAGCCAAATTCTACCAGAGGTACAAAGAGGAGCTGGTACGATTCCTTCTGAAACTATTCTAAACAATAGAAAAAAAGGGACTCTTCCTTAACTCATTTTATGAGGCCAGCATCCTTTTGATACCAAAATCTGGCAGAGAAACAACAAAAAAAGAAAATTTCAGGCCAATATCCCTGATGAACATTGATGCAAAAATTCTCAGTAAAATACTGGCAAATGGAATCCAGCAGCACAGCAAAAAGCTTGTCCACCATGATCAAGTCAGCTTTATCCTTGGGATGCAAAGCTAATTTAACATACACAAGTCAAGAGCATAGACTCTGAATCCCGGAGGGGCTTCATATCCTTGCAGATAAGCAACCAATAGTTTCATTTGGAAATAGGGCAAGTTAGTTTATATTGCAACTAAGTGATGAGTCCAAAGCTCAGACAATTCCTAAAAGTGGCATTAGAGATGTCACCACTGTTAATAAAACCCCAGAGCATGGGCTCTGTTATTTATGAATTCAAAACTCAAAGGATTTGAATTTGGTTTGGAAACCACACATAAAATAAAATTTCATTATAATGAAAGTGTCAAGAGGCAAGTATGGGATTCACATTATTAAAAACTCTAAAATAAAAGCAGTGTATTACAGAAACAGAAACCTTGTTTTTGAAACAAAAGTCAGAATGCATATTTTGTCAAGAAGGCATATTTTGTCAAGAAGGCACAAATGAAGTTTGGGTACTGAAACTGTAATTCCTAGGACACTTAAATAATTTATGAAAACAAGAGAACGTTTGAAATGAAAATTATCTCAGAACATTTAAAATACATTTCAAAGCAAGACACTATATCTGTATTTTATATATACTTGACTCAAATATGGGGTTAGTGAGTTTTTTCTTAACAGGCCAGGTAAATATTTTAGGCTTTGTAGAACTCCGTCATTTTACAGCTAAAAGCAGCCACACACAATCTGCAAGTGAATAGTTGTGGCTTTGTTCCAGTAAAACTATTTACAAAAATAGGAAACTGGCCAGGTTTGGCCCATAGATTATAATTTGTTAGTCTGTGCCCTAATATAAAATGTGCTTTTGATACAGTTAGTCAGTATTACTCCTGCGATTGTTGGAATACTGAAATGAGTGACTGCTCAAGACCACTTGGTTGTACTGACTGACATGTGCTGAATGCATCACAGGGATGAGAACTTAGAAAAGAATTTTCTAATTTTACCATGTTAGTGCTACTTAGACCCTTACACTATTTAATGTCACACTTTACATGTTTCATTAGCATATAAAAAACCATCACGTGGAAAAAAATCCATTAAATGATTCAATGTGGAAAAATCAACCATTGTAGTTTATCTCCAGAAGGACAATACTAAACCTCTCTATTTACATTTAGCCAGGGACATATAGTTTTATTGCTTATAGAACAAAGGCAAAGAGTCCAACTGACAATGAGGCTGTTTAACTTTTCCTTTGGGTGGGTTTTTAGTCAGACTACATGAAGTTCACAGCAATAGAAGGACATAACAACCCAGAGGAGAGGAGAAGAGATACAGAAAAAACTGACAGCAACTTTCTCCATAAATTAAGCATCCAATTGTGATAAAAGAAGATGGGCAATCATAGGTAATAGTGTAAGTAACAAGGAAAATGTCATATAAATACAATGCATGTGCATACTCTTACGAATCTGACATGAGTACTATAATAGTATGGCCCTATAGCTAAATATGTGTCTTGGTATAGATAGACATTTTGGGTGAGATAACTAATATCTAAATCTAACTAAACTACTTTTTTGAATCATTTCCAAATAACATTAGTTTCCTGCTCTGTGGGTATACAAATAATAAAATACATCATATTTGCTAATAGTATTATGAAATGGACTTTGATGTGTTTCGGTTCCTAAACTTGCTATAACCCGTCTACCAGTTAATTACATACTTGACTATGCATGCATGCATCTGTAAGTGTAGATTTCTTGCGATATTTTTTGGACTTGAGCAGATATGTTACCAGGTTTTTATTATTCTATTTGTTTCTATCAAAATGTGAATTATCAGCTTTCCTAGCTGGAGTTTTGATTTTATCTCTATCCCAATACAGATTGGGCTGCTATACTCAAAATGTTACCAAAGTGTGAACTTTTAATACTTTGTTAACAACTGTATCAACCCATATTTGGTGATTTTAGGGATCAAATCAAATCATGGCTCACTATATCCTAAACCTCCCAGGCTCAAGTGATTCTCTCACCTCAGCCTCCTGAGTAGCTGTGACTACAAGCATGCACCATCACATCCAGCTAATTTATTTATTTTTTGTAGAGATGGCATCTCACTGTGTTGCCCACACTGGTCTCAAAATCCTGGCCTCAAGTCATCCTCCCACCTCAGCCTCTCAAAGTGCTGGAATTACAGGCATGAGCCGCAGTGCCCAACTGGTATGTTTTTAAAACCAGGTAAATTTATATAATTTATAAGTTATTATGTAAAATTTATAAGTTATTCACCCAGCTACTGCAATTGAAATAGAAATCTTCTAGTCTTGTACTGGGCTTTCCAACCACTTGAGTCTTCTAATTTCTTCCTATCAGTCCCTGTCTATCTCCACTTCTACCCTAATAAGCTGAGTACTTAAACTATCATTTTAACTATTCTGTTCCAATTATTCTCTACTCTCATGCCTCTTTTCCATCTCCCCATCTCCCTGCTAAAACCCCTACCCTAAATTAAGCCTGTATTAGTTTCCTGCTACTGCCATAAGAAATTACCACAAACTTAGTTGCTTAAAACAATGCAAACATGCCCTTATTTTCTGGAGGTCGGAAGTCTAAAATCAGTTACACCAGGCTAAAATCAAGGTGTTAGCAGGGCTAGTTTCTTCTGGAAATTATGAGTGGAGAATTAATTCCTTGCCTTTTCACCTTCTAGTGGCTGCCAGTGTTCCCCGGTTCATGACCCCTTCGTCCATTTTCAAAGGATTTCACTCCAACCTCTGTTTCCAGTCATCACATCTCCTTATCCTTTTCTGCCAAATATCCCTCTGCCTCCCTCTTACAAGGACATTTGTGATTACTTTTAGGGCCCACCAGAATAATCAGCATAATCTCCTCATCTCAAGATTCTTAATCTCACCTGTAAAGTCCCTTTTCCATATGAAGAAACAGTCACAGGTTTTGGGAATTAGAACCTGGATGTATTAGAGAGGCATTATTCTTCCTACCGTAGTATGACATGTGGACCCCAAAGATTCATGTTCCTCCCGCTTGCAAAATATATTCACCCCCATCTCAACATCCACAAAAATGTTAGCCCATTACAAAGTCAAACGCCCACTTCTCTTCATTTATACAGGGGCTGCTGGGGGTATCACATTTGTACAGAATGGGGCCCCTAGAGAGTCAGAGTTTTCAAGTGGATCTCAGGCTGTCTAAGAAATCTCATGCATTACTCTGGTCAGTTCAATTTCTAGTTTTCCCAACTGTTTCATACCTTCTCTGTTTTCTTCAATTGTTCCCCTGTCTCACTTCCCTCATCCTCCATCCCCAAAGCCATTACCCTGGTTAAGGCAGACTTCATCATGAGCCTAAACTGCTGCAAAAGGTTTTGATTGATTTCCTTGCTTCCAACAGTGTAATAACCATATCAGTCAGGAGACTGTTGAAGTGGTCCAGCGTTCAACAATGATGAAAGCCTGAACTGAGGGAATAAGACTGAACAGATAATAAGACAAAAACAAGTATATAGATTTATACTTACTAAGCAAGTAGATGTTAAGCATTCTCATCACATACACACAAAAGGTCAGGTCATGCATATATTTATTAGCTTAACTGTAGTAGTCATTTCAAAATGTATAGGTATATCAAAATACCATGTTGCATATACCTTTAATATATATAATTTTGTCAATTATACCTCAATAAAGCTAAAAATATTAAAAATCCAGAAGAAATACTTAGAGGGAATTGATAACAAACTGCATATGGCAAGGAGGGTGAGAGTTGGAAGAATATGAGAAGATTCTTCCATTTCTGGCTTGGGAATATAGCTGAATGGCTATGTTCTTAAGGAGGATCAGCAGTAAGATTCAGGATGAGTATTAACGTGGTGGATAGGAGGCAGGACTAGCTTGCAGCTCCTGTTTGGACAGACACAACAGCATGTGGAGTCTCACATTGCGAACTTTTGCTCGAAGAACCACCACAGGAACATACCAGGAAAGCCGAGAGAATCCACAGACCCTTTGAAGGAACTGTATAACTGCTGCAGGCTCCCTGAGATGTGGAAAAACTGTGAAATCTGCTTGCTTTCTCAGCAGGGAAGCTGGCGGTCTAGAGCAAGTTCTCAGCCCTGGTCATTAGCAGCCTGGAAATAGTCAGTGCTGTTGCAGGGGCATGGTGAGAGTGAGATTGGCCTTTAGGACTGCTGTTTGCATGGGAGTGAGGTGAGGCCTGTGACTGCTGGCTTTCCCTCAATTCCCTGGCAACCTGTATGACTCAGCAGAGGCAGCCATAATCCCCCTGGGAATATAAATCCACTGGACTGGAAACCACACACCTATTCCCCACAGCAGCCACAGCAAGCCCTGCCCAAGCAGAGGCTGAGCCTGTCCCTGTCCCCACCAGGTGGTCTTTCTCTACATGCCCTGGTAGCCAAAGGTCAGAATTTCTTAGAAGCTCTACAGCCCTGCCCACCGCCTGAGAAAGCTGAATGCTTAACCAGGTGTCCCTAGGGTAAGTTTACATCCCCTCTATAGGACCACAGCTAACGTACTCTTGAAAGCACCATCTCCACGTCAGAGGCCAACCAACACAAAACCAGCACACTAAACAAAAACACCACCAAGAACCTCATAAAGTCCATTTCACTCCCCCGCTACCTCCATGGGGGCAGGTGCTGGTATTTATGGCTGTGAGACCTGAAGACAGATCACATCACAGTACTCTTTGCAGACACTCCCCACTACCAGCCTGGAGCATAGTAGCTCCTCTGGGCGGCTAGATTCAGAAGAACAAAAACAATCACTACAGTTCAGCTCTCAGGAATTCCCATTCCTAGGGGAAGGGGAAGAATACCACATCAAGGGAGCACCCTGTGGGGCAAAAGAATCTGAACAGCAGCCCTTGAATCCCAGATCTTCCCTCTGACATAGTCTGCCCAAATGAGAGGGAACCAGAAAAACATTCTGGTAATATGACAAAACAAAGTTCTTTAATACCCCCAGAAGATCATATCAGCTCACCAGCAATGGATCCAAACCAAAATAAAACCTCTGAACTGCCAGGAAAAGAATTCAGAAGGTCGATTATTAAACTAATCATGAAGGCACCAGACAAAGGTGAAATCCAGCTTAAAGAAATCAAAAACATGATACAGGATATGAAAGGAAAATTCATCAGTGAAATAAATAGCACAAATAAAAAACAATCACAAATTCTGGAGATCAAGGACACACTTAGAGAAATGCAAAATGCCCTGGAAAGTCTCAGCAATAGAATCAAAAAGAAGAAGAAAGAACTTCAGAACTCAAAGACAAGGCTTTCAAATTCACCCAATCAGTCAAAGACAAAGAAAAAAGAATTTAAAAAAATGAACAAAGACTCCAAGAAATTTGGGACTATGTTAAATTTCCAAACCTAAGAATAATAGATGTTCCTGAGGAAGAAGAGAAATCTAAAAGTTCGGAAAACATATTTGAGGGAATAATGAAGGAATCCTCCCCAGCCTTGCTAGAGACCTAGACATTCAAATACAAGAAGCTCAGAGAAGACCCAGGAAATTCATCACAAAAAGATCATCACTTAAGCACATACTCATTAGGTTATCTAAAGTCAAGATGAAGGAAAGAATCACAAGATCTGTGAGGCAAAAGTATCAGGTAACCTACAAAGGTAAACCTCTCAGATTAACAACAGATTTCTTAGCAGAAACCCTACATGCTAGAAGGGATTGCGGTCCTATTTTTAGCTTCATTAAACAAAATAATTATGAGCCAAGAATTTTGTAGCCTGTGAAACTAAGCTTGATAAATGAAGGAATGATACAGTTTTTTCAGAGAGACAAATGCTAAGAGAATTTGCTACCAACAAGTCACACTACAAGATTTGCTAAAAGGAGCTCTAAATCCTGAAACAAATCCTTGAAATACACCAAAATAGAACCTCCTTAAAGCATAAATCTCACAGGACCTATATAACAATAACACAATTAAAAAAAAAAAAAAAACAGGTATTTAGGCAACAAATAGCATGATGCATAGAATAGTACCTCATATCTCAATACTAACATTGACTATAAATGGCGTAAATGCTACACTCAAAAGATATAGAATGGCAGAATGGATAAGAATTCACCAACCAAGTTTCTGCTGTCTTCAGGAGACTCAGCTAACATCTAAGGACTCACATACAATTAAGGCATTCAGTGAGAAAAGATAATCCACACAAATGGACATCAAAAGTGAGCAGGAGTAGCTATTCTTATATCAGACAAAACAAATGTTAAAGCAACAGCAGTTAAAAAAGACAAAGAGGGACATTATATAATGATAAAAGGACTAGTCCAACAGGAAAGTATCACAATTCTAAATATATATGCACTTAACACTGGAGCTCCCAAATTTATAAAACAATTACTATTAGACCTAAGAAATGAGACAGATGGCAACACAATAATAGTGGAGGATTTTAATATTCCACTAACAGGATTAGACAGGCCATCAAGACAGAAAGTGAACAACAAACAATGGACTTAAACTATACCCTATAACAAATGGACTTAGCAGATATTTACAGAACATTCTATCCAACAACTGCAGAATATACATTCTATTAATCAACACATGGAACATTCTCCAAGATAGACCATATAATAGACCTCAAAACAAGTGTCAGTACGTTTAAGAAAATCAAAATTATATCAAGTACTCTCTCAGATCATAGTGGAATAAAATTGGAAATCAATTCTAAAAGGAGCCTTCAAAATCATGCAAATACATGGAAGTGAAACAAACTGCTCCTGAATTATCATTGGGTCAATAATAAAATCAAGCTAGAAATTTAAAAATGCTCTGAACTGAATGACAACCTATCAAAACCTCTGGGATACAGCAAAAACAGTGCTAAGAGGAAAGTGCATAGTATTAAATGCCTACATCAAAAAGTCTGAAAGAGCACAAATAAACAATCTAAGGTCATACCTCACAGAACTGGAGAAACAAGAAAATTCCAAACTTAAACCCAGCAGAAGAAAAGAAATAACAAAGATCAGAGCAGAATTAAATGAAATTGAAACAAACAAAAAATATAAAAGATAAATGAAGCAAAAATCTGGTTCTTTGAAAAGATAAATAAAATTGATAGACCATTAGCAAGATTAACCAAGAAAAGAGAGAAGATCCAAATAAGCTCAATTAGAAATGAAATGGGAGATATTACAACTGATTCCACAGAAATACAAAATATTATTTGACCATCTTTATGCATATAAACTAGAAAATCTAGAAGAGATGAATAAATTCCTAGAAATATACACCCTCCTTGATTAAACCAGAAAGGTACAGAATCTCTGAACAGACCAATAACAAGCAATGAGATTGAAATGGTAATTTAAAAAACTGCCAACAATAACAACAAAAATTCTAGGACCAGACAGCTTCACAGCTCAATTCTATCAGACATTCAAAGAAGAATTGGTACCAATGCTATTGACATTATTCCAAAAGATAGAGAAAGAGGGAATCCTCCCTAAATCATTCTATAAAGCCAGTATCACCCTAATACCAAAACCAGGAAAGGATATAACAAAAAAAAAAAAAGAAGAAAACTATAGACCAATATCCTGATGAACATAGATGCAAAAATCCTCAACAAAACACCAGCAAACTGAATCCAACAGCATATCAAAAAGATAATCCACCATGGTCAAGTGGGTTTCATACAAGGGATGCAGGGATGGTTTAACATCCACAAGTCAATAAATGTGATACTCCACATAAAGATCATTAAAAACAAAAGTCACATGATCATCTCAATAGATGCAGAAAAATAATTTGACAAAATCTAGCATCCCTTTATGATTAAAACTCTCAGCAAAATTGGCCTAAGAGGGACATACCTTAAGGTAACACAAGCCGTCTATGACAAACCCACAGCTAACATTATACTGAACAAGGAAAAGTTGAAAGCATTTCCCCTGAGAGCTGGAACAAGACAAGAATGCCCACTTTCATCACTTCTATTCAACATACTACTAGAAGTCCTAGTCAGACAAGAGAAAGAGAAAAGGAGCATCCAAATCTTTAAAGAGTAAATCAAACTGTTACTGCTTGCTGATGATAAAATTGCGTACCTAGAAAACCCTAAAGACCCATTCAAAGTTCCTAGAACTGGTAAACGAATTCAGCAAAGTTGCAGATACAAAATTAATGCACACAAATCAGTAGTTCTGCTATACACCAACAGTGACAAATCTGAGAATCAAGTCAATAACTCAACCCCTTTCACAATCTGCGAATAAAATAAAATAAGAATGTACCCAACCAAGGACATGAAAAACCTCTACAAGGAAAACTACAAAACACTGCTGAAAGAAATAATAGATAACACAAATGGAAACACATCCCATGCTCATGGATGGGTAGAATCAATATTGTGAAAATGACCATACTGCCAAAAGGAATCTACAAAAGTCAATGAAATTCCCATCAAAAGACCACTGTCATTCTTCACAGAACAAGAAAAAACTATCCTAACATTCATATGGAACCAAACAAGAGCCCACATAGAGAAAGCAAGACTAAGCAAAAAGAACAAATCTGGAGGCATCACATAAACCTACTTCAAACTATATTACAAGGCCATAGTCATCAAAACAGCATGGTACTGGTATAAAAATAGGCACATAGACCAATGGAACAGAATAGAGCACCCAGAAATAAAGCCCAATACTTACAACCAACTGATCTCTAACAAAGCAAAAAAAAAAAAAAAAAAAAAAAACATAAAGTTAGGAAAGGATATCCTATTCAA
>NW_012099333.1:967840-969433 GCF_000951045.1 Mandrillus leucophaeus | reverse complement strand
AAAAAAAAAACATAAAGTTAGGAAAGGATATCCTATTCAACAAATGGTGCTGGGATAATTGGCAAGCCAAGTGTAGAAGAAAGAAACTGGATCTTCATCTCTCACTTTATACAAAAATTAACTGAAGATGGATCAAAGACTTAAATCTAAGATCTGAAAGCATAAAGATTCTAGAAGATAACATCAGAAAAACCCTTTTAGACATTGCTTAGGCAAAGACTTTATGACCAAGAACCCAAAAGCAAATGCAACAAAAATAAAGATAAAAAGATGAGACTTAATTAAACTAAAAAGCTTCTGCACACCAAAAGAAATAATCAGCAGAGTTAACAGACGACACACAGAGTGGGAGAAATACCTTCACAATCCTTACATCTGACGAAGGACTAATATCCAGAGTCTACAAAGAACTCAAACAAATCAGCAAGGAAAAAAAAAAAAAAAATTCCATCAAAAAGTGGGCTAAGGACATGAATAGACAGTTCTCAAAAGGAGATACACAAATGGCCAACGAACATATGGAAAAATGCCCAACATCACTAATTATCAGGAAAGTTCAAATCCAAACCACATGTGATACCACTTCACTCCTGCAAGAATGGCCATAATCAATAAATTTAAAAATAACTGGTGTTGGCATGGATGCAGTGAAAAGAGAACACTTCTACACTGCTGGTGGGAATATAAACTAGTACAACCTCTATGGAAAACAGTGTGGAGATTTCTTAAAGAACTAAAAGTATATCTGCCATTTGATCCAGCAATCCCACTACTAGGTATCTACCCAGAGGAAAAGAAGTCATTATATGAAAAAGATACTTCCACACACATGTTTATAGCAGCTTAATTTGCAATTGCAAAAATATGGAACCAGCCCAAATGCCCATCAATCAACAGGTGGATAAAGAAAATATTATACACATATATGAGTGTGTATATACATATATATGTATATGTGTATATATGTGTGTGTATATATGTATATCTACATATGTGTGTGTATATATATGGAATACGACTCAGCCATAAAAAGGAATGAAATAATGGCATTTGCAGCAACCTGATGGAATTGGAGACTACATTCCAAGTGAAGTAAATCAGGAATGGAAAACCAAACATTGTATATTCTCACTCATATGTGGGAGCTAAGTTTGAGGACGCAAAGGTATAAGAGTGATACATTGGACTTTGCAGACTCAGGAGAAAGGGTAAGGGATGGAAAAGGGTAAAAGACTACACATTGGGTACAGTGAACACTGCTTGGGTGATGGGTGCACCACAAATCATCACTAAAGAACTTATTCCTGTAACCAAACACCACCTGTTCCCAAAAAACTTATTGAAATACATTTTTTTTCTTTTTTTTGAGACGGAGTCTCGCTCTGCTGCCCAGGCTGGAGTGCAGTGGCCGGATCTCAGCTCACTGCAAGCTCCGCCTCCCGGGTTTATGCCAATCTCCTGCCTCAGCCTCCCGTGTAGCTGGGACTACAGGTGCCCGCCACCTCGCCCAGCTAGTTTTTTGTATTTTTCAGTAGAGACGGGGTTTCACGTGTTAGCCAGGATGGTCTCGATCTCCTGACCTCGTGATCCGCC
>NW_012099333.1:941735-967710 GCF_000951045.1 Mandrillus leucophaeus | reverse complement strand
CGGCGGGAATACATTTTTTAAAAGAAAAGGTTAAAGAAAAGATCTATGATGAGGTGTGTAAGGGGAGGTGATGAATGAATGCAAGATGAATCTGGGGATCCCACGGTACAGCCAAGTGATAACATCAACAAACAATTTGTTATGTTGGAGAAATCAGAATAGAGATCTGAGATAGAGATACAGAATTGCACATCATCAGAGTGTAGGGAAGGTCACAGGCCTGGATAAGGTCACCTAAGGATAGAGTGTAAAGTGGGAAAAGACAACTGAGGAAAGAACCTATCCCATATTTAAAGATTAAGTGGAGGAAGAAATGTCTATGATGTTGACTGGAAATACTGCAAGAATCAAAAGGAAAGACAGAAGAAAAATGTCAAAGAAGACAAGACAAGAGTATTCAATTACACAGACATGCTCAATGAAACCAGGATTGAATTGTCAATGGGGCTGCATGGTTCAGAAGTCATAAGCTTCATGCAGTGGAGGAGATAGAAGGTCAGTTACAAGGGAGTGGAAAGTTTTCAGGCAGTGGGGAAGTAAACCAAAGGCTGGGAAAAAATATCAATAGACCTGCAAGAAAAATAAGGATAAAACAATAGATAGAGGAAATGTAAGATCAAAAGAAGTCTGATCATTTTTAAGAATTATCATTTTGATTTTGTAAGACAAGAGAAACTAGAGCCTGTATATAAGTAAAAGGAAGGAATCAGGAGAAAATACAAAAGTTGCAGAAGAGAGAAAGAAGAAATGATAGCTAGAGCAAGGTAGAGCTATTAAGAAGATCCAGAACACAAAGGTGAAATGATTATCTCTGAACAAAAGAACAGACATATCTTTTTCTAAAAAGAGAGAAATGAGAAAGTGAACAGTCATGGTTTTTATATCCATTGGAATCCCAAGGAGGATATGGAATTCTTATTTGAGAGCTTTGTCTCTGTGAATTCAGATTGCGGTCATCACCTGAGAGGTGGTTAAATCCTGAAGAACGTGATAAAGGTGTAGAATAGCTACTGTTAGACATGAAAGACATGGAACATAGGAAAGAATTACTGAGCAGAACTGAAGGCCCATTTGACTCTAGAAACATAAAGTTGTAGCCTTGCCTCCTCAAAGCCACACTAATGATATTTTCCTCAGGGATTCTTGCTTGTTCTACAAATACAGGATTATATATTTTTCTAGGAAAGTGAAGAAAAGGGGAAAATGGGTAGGGAATTGAATGTACAGAATTCTCCCCAAACTAATCACCTTAAGTGACAAAATTAAATAAATCTGGAGAATTGCCTCAATACACCATATCTGAATGGATTTCCCCATTTCTCCCTACCTTTTTGATAAGGTCCAAGATTTTCCTTGCCAGGCATTTCAATGCAGTGCTAGAAATTAAGTTTAAAATAAAGTACCTAATCTAGGGAACACATTTTCTAAAGAGTAATTACTGAAACAATCACCAAGCACAAATTACAGATAAAGATTCTCTCCCTGATTGGAATGTTCACAGATATGGTGTCACACAGATTGTAGGTTTAATGGCCAACCATGACACTTGAGTACTATAGGACACAATAAACTTGCCTTAACCTCTCTCAGCATAACTTACTTCAGCTGTAACATGGGGGTTAAAAAATGTGCCTTATTCAGTGTGCATATAATCAGTATACAGACAAGATTAGATAGATACTCAATAAACAGTATCCATTAGCTATTACTATTTCTTGTTTTGACAGAGGGAACAACGTAAACAGAAAAGAGACACAACAACCAAAATGTGAGGTTATTACCAAGAAAGAGAAGTGATATGAGTTGAAGACAGACTCTACTTGAGCCACAAATTTATCCTAGAGCCAAACCTGTTTGCTGGCTGCTGTTCAAGATGAAAGAAAAATGCTCAATGCAGCAGTATGGAAGTGTATTGCAACCGTGAGCATGACAATGGAGAAGGACCCTTTTTGCTGAGCTTCTGACATACTGCAACATTAGTTTACCTAATTTATACCTATTTCTCATATTAATAGCACAGCCAACTTCATTAAAAACATGCCACATTCTTAGACATTCTCTTCACTGAATCAGTGACATTAAAAACACAATTTTAAAAAAACCAAAACAAACAACAACAACAAAAAAAAACAGCACTCTCAGGCCAGGTGCAGTGGCTCAGGCTTGTAATCCCAGGACTTTGGGAGGCCGAGGCAGGTGGACCATCTGAGGTCAAGAGTTCGAGACCAGCCTGGCTAACACAGTGAAGCCTCATTTCTACTAAAAATTAGCCGGGTGTGGTGGTGTGAGCCTGTAATCCCAGCCACCCGGGAGGCTGAAGCAGAAGAATTGCTTGAACCCAGGAGGCAGAGGTTGCAGTGAGCTGAGATTGCGCCATTGCACCCCAGCTTGGGCAACAAGAGCGAAACTCCATCTCTTAAAAAAAAAAAAAAAAAGTGCTCTCATGCACTTTGCTGTTTTCCCTGTTGGACAGTCCATTTTAATTACCACTGCTTTTGAGAAAACAGGAATGCTTCCTAAATTCACAAAATATTTCCTTCCGTAAGTGTCCTTGAAAAGCCCTGAAATCCACATCTCAATAAGAATTTTTCATGGAGTAGAAAGAACTTGCTGGGCTGTTTTTGTTTCTTTTTTCCAGGAGAACCAAAGCATAACCATGAGACCACCCTCCCAAGTAAGAGATAGAAAATGTCAAGGACTGTTGAGCACCCGGCAAATTTCCACAGTGGATGAGTAAGAACTTACTTAGCACAGGTGTTTAATTATGATGCATTAGGGAAATGGGTAGTGTTCAATGGCCCTCAAGCACGAACCTCCACCTGTGCAGAGGTCTAACATTGATTTGTGGAGTGATAATACTGAGGGGAGTGATTATGTGCCAGTCCTGCTCAAGGTTCTTTCTTTTCTTGGTTGGCGCAACGAGGTTCACTGCTAGGAAGCCACGGGTTTAACCACATGAGCGGGTCCATCACACAAGTTTATAATCTGCATCTGGGTTATCTCTCCAGGAATTAGCCATTCCTGAAAGCAAGTAAAAAATCAGAATAATTCAAGATGCCCTGCAAAGAAAGTCTTTCCAGGTAGAGAGACTTCCCCAAAATCTGACTTTATAATAAGCAAAGGAAACCAATGTACTGGCCAAATGGCCAGGCAAGGTCATTGTAATTAATTCCCAAACAATAGCAAGTCACCTTCAGTTATTCTGGATGGCATTCTATTGTCAGGACTGCCCTGAGGCCCATTAAATTGAGCACTGTCCTAGGACATTCATAAGTATTATCTCAATTAAGTCTCATTTATATTATTGTTTACACTATTGTAATTACTATTTTAGGATGAAAAAAATTGATGTTAAGGATTATGACATTGTGATACAGCTTTGGATATATGTCCCCACCCAAATCTCATGTTGAAATGTAATCACCAATGTTGGAGGTAGGACCTGATGGGAGGTGATTGGATCCCGGGGACAGATTTCTCCTGAATAGTTTAGCACCATTTCCTTGGTACTGTCCTCATTACAGTGAGTGAGTTCTTGAGAGATATAGTGGTTGAAAAGTGTGTGGCATCTCCCCCATCCCTCTCCTGTTCCTGCTCTCACTATGTGATGTGCCTCCTCCCGCTTTGCCTTCTGCCATAGTTGTAAGTTTCCTGAGGCCTACTCAGAAGCCAAGCACATGCTGATATGCTTCCTGTACAGCCTGCAGAACCATAAGCCAATTAACCTTCTTTGTTTTATAAATTACCCAGACTCAGGTATTCCTTTATAGCAATGCAAGAGCAGCCTAATATGTATCATCACCTGCCAAAGTCAATGCTTATATTTTTACTTGAGCTATCTGTCTGCCCAAGACCCTGTAATACCATGCACGAGACTCTAGAGCCTAGGAAGAGTGTGAGTAAATAATAACATAGGCAAAGTTTGTCTCCTGCATTCCCAAGCCTACCACCCATCCATGCCACTTCAGTACTCATTTATCTTTCAGTCTCCTTCTCCTTCTCCCTTTTCCCCCTACCCAAAGTACACAGTTCTCTGTGGCTACCCTCTTAAGAACAGGGAAGCCAATCTAATAAGTGAGTCTTGAGCAAAGCTACTCATACGTAGTATAAAATGATTATAGTATGGTCCTCTCTTTTAAGGACTGGCAGATGAGAGACAGTGTGTATGGACTGGTAAAATTAAACAATCAGCAATGAGATAAGGCAGAAACATTAATAGCCTTATCATCATGAAACTTGGGTTCTCTCATAGACTGTGAACTGGTAGAGAACCAGAATTATGAACATTAACTTGTTTAACTAGCTCAGGGTCACTTGCATAACAGAAACTGTGTATATGTTTGTCAAACTGGGTCAAACTAATTCTGGCTTTCCCACTCAGTTTGGAGTAACCTAATACAAATGACTTTGTAGACCTCAGTTTACTTAACTATACTATGGAAGAGTAAGACCAGGTCAGTGGCTTTCAGACTTATTTTTCCTAGAACCCTGCATTCAAATAAAATATTAATCATGATCATAAACAAATTAAATGGATAAAAGTAAAGCCATTTTTGTTTAATTAATAGGCTATCCCCTTCCTCTCTTCTCTAAACAGTAACAAAAACTGTTAGAATGTGTAATACCTAACTTTTGTGGTGCTTAATGTTTATTAACTATGTGTGTTAAACATCCCAAATTAAACTTTGTTTTAATATAGTTATCTCACTGAATTAATTTTATTTTAACTTTCCGGACAATAGTGTCAACACTGTCCATTTAGAAAGTATACCACTTAGTAGCTGGATGACTTTGAAAATTTTCTTAATTTTTCTAAGCTTCATAGGCTTTAGTTCTAAAATGGGAATAGTTTGATGAAGAAGATACAAGGAAATAAGGAATGCAGTATACCTATCCAATACCTTCCACAGAGTAGGTGCCTATTTAATGTTTCTGTTGGAGGCAAGAGGTTTTGGACCCAGCATAGGATTCCAGCACTGCACACTCAGATAGACCAACAGAGTTTCTGGTCCTACAACAAACCTGCTCCTTAGGGGCAGATGTACTAAGGCAATACTGCGAGGAGGGTCTCCATGCGCATTGGTTAATGGCTGCTATGATAGCAGTCAGCTTCTTTCTGGGGCAAACCGTACCCTTGTACTTAGGAGCTGTAAAAACAAACCCCAATTTACTATCTTATTTGGAATTTATTTTTCTCCAGTCATAATAAAGGTTGTGTATGTGTGTGTTTGTTGTTGTTTTTGAAATTAATTATATCGGTCAAAACTCCCAGGTTTCGTCAACATTTTAAAGCCTATACAACACAAACATTTACAGCCAACTAGTAAGATTTTTCTGCTCCCTCCTCCCAGGAAATATATCAAGTTGAACTTGAAGAAGGTTCATTACCATACACAATTTCAAGTATGGTCATGAACTATTTAGATTACTACTTAGAGCAATACTTACTATTAATTTCATGTAACTGCCATTTAGCAATGAGACACTTGAAATTATTTGAAAGTTTTGACCCAATTTAAAAATGTCACAAATATTTTAGGAGAGCAGTTACATTGCCAAAAAATCATCCAATTGAATATTTAAAATCCATGCCTTTTATGACATGCTAATTATATTTCAATTTTAAAAGAGGCATTACAGATATTCAAAATGGTTACACACTGGAAGTTCTTATGACTTGATACTGTTATGTGGGATAAACACTACATATAATTAATATGTGAGGTATGAACACTTTTTATTAGGCCTAATAGAGGTACCTAACCATTTTTTTTATCTTTAGGGATTCAAAGAATGTTAGATTCAGTACGGAGGTCAGTGACATGCTGAAACATTTGAATTCTCCCATTTCATGAAGCATCAGTTCTTTTCCCCTCTTCAATTCTTTTATGTGACTGACAGTTCCATCCATTTTTTCCTGAGGCTACTATTGAAATTCCTTTGTACTTGTAGAAGCAAGTTTGCTGGTTCAAGAATTTTGTTTTACCTCTGCCTCTAAGACTTGTCAACGGCAAATTAGGACAAGGAATTCTAATTTATGTTTCAAAGGCCTCAATAGTAGTGAGAAGTATTTTTATTTACATTCCCCCCCAAAAGTGTCAAGTCAAGATGATGAACCACAACACACTACTGTACAATTATTAGAAAATTCCAGGAGGAGTTGTGAAATATGAGTAGTAAGGGCAAGTGGGGAGAATGTGGCTAATTCTAATAAAACTCCTAGAATGTGCCGCACAGCAGCCAGAATTGGTCTGGAGGGAAGCAGAGTGTATATCTGACCCTTGTTTGTTTACATTCATTACATATAAATATATATATATATAACTTTCCCATAAACATAAAGAGTCAAAACTATTTCTAATGTTTCTACCACTACATAATAAGCCTAATCTAAATACAAGCTGGTCTTAGCACAAACAGTGGCTTTACCATGCTTGTTTTGTTGACATGCTGTGAATGTTTTCAAATACACAGAAAATTTGAAGCAACTTTGTAGTGAATGTTTACGTATCTACTATTTAGAATCCATAATTAATATTTCCTGTATTTGCTTTATCACATATATATCCACTTCTCTCACCTGCTATCCAATCATCTTATTTTTTGAAGCAGTCAAAGTAAGTTACAGACCTCAGTACCTCCAAATCTCAGTGTGATTTTTATTTTCTCTTATCCTGATGCTAATCTAGTCACTGAATGATAACATTGGTGCTTTTAGCTAAGGACTTTTTTTTTTTTTTTTTTTTTTTTTTTTTTTGCTTGAATGAAGGTATTTTACTTGTTACATCATTCCACTGACAATATTATGGGGAACATGCAGAGTGGGGATGAAGAGGAAAAGATTTTCATCTCAAGCTCCATTTAGCACGATGCAGAAAATATAATACAATTACATGGTGGTAAATTCAGCTGCCTTCCTGATTATGATTTCCCTTAGACACTTGAGGTTTAAGCTCCATGACATTCAAGATTCACCTATCACTCTTCACTTCTAGGGCAGACAGACACTAAGGAACTGAGGCATTGGTGATAGATGAATGCTCTTCACAATCTTGATCAGTATCTCTCCTGTGATGGAATCATATCAGATGTATCAGGTCCTCTCTGGTCCGCGGACATGTCCTCTTCTATGCCAGCACTGGCTGAAGTGTAACTAGAGCATCATTCAGTCCTTAGAGGGTTGTTCCTCTCTGTAGTCTTCAATGTGGCATTCCCCACAAGGACAAAACCTCTACATGCTCATTTACTTGTTTCATAGCTCATTTTCCTTCACACAGAGCAAGGGGCAGGGAATGAGGCACAAGAACTTTTGCATGTTCTCCAGTCCCCCTTTGTGGCTGCAGGAAACATGACAGTTTTTCTTTTGTCTTCTTACACCTAGACAGACCACAATGGCATTTCCATTCTCTGGTGCCCATCCCAGGGTTGCTTGGGAGTTCTCTGCTTTTTATGGCTTCACTCACACACAGGGAGAGGAAGGCTGCTTTCTAATCTCAGATCCTCAAGCCTAAAAAAAAGTCTATTCTGCCCACCTCACCATACACGCAGACCTTTCATGTCTCATCTAATACTCTTACTTCCTTTCTAAAATCTCTAGCCTGTCTTTTCTAGCCTAGAAGGTTTTATATTCACTCACTGTGCCAGGTAAAACAGGATAGCTATGTATTCTTCCAAATTTATTGTTTAATCTAGGCTCTAGATCTTGGGAGATCAGAAGCTGAGCATTACCTTATTTTGTTTTTCTTTGCATTTCAGCTGTGACTTCAGTTTCCTTGGCACATGGAAGCCAAACAGTTTGAACAGAGGAAAGGTGGTGGAATAACAGAATTTTTTAGAAAAGCAAAAAATATCACAATACTACTTAGCTCATCTCTTCATATCTGCACTGTATGGGTTCATCTGTTGCCTAGAACAGTAGTTCTCAACTGGGGGCAATTTTGACCCCCCACCCACACACAGGGGACATTCAGCAGTATCTGGAGACATTTTTGTTTTTTCACAATTAGAAGAGGTGAGTGCTACTTGCATTAGAGACATGAGATGTTGCTAATCAAACTGCAATACACAGGATAGTCCCCACAACAAAGAACTTTCCAGTTCTCCAGTCAAAAATAGCAAGAGTGTCAAGGTTGAGAAACTCATACAAACCAATCCTTCCAAAACTATGTTTGAAGGAACCCAAGGATTCTATGACAGGGTTATCTCAGGAGCTGTGGGGAAGATCTGTAGCCTCCCCCATTTTGCTCCAACCAGAGAAATTTTACTTTGCACATAAGTTTCCACATAAAATTTCATTTTGTGGGAAAAATGGAGGGGTTATTCACTATATTTTTTAAATCATTGTAATAGATTATCCCTAGTGAAATGTTTTTCATAATTTTAAGATCATAATTTTTTAATGTAGGGGGACTAAAATGATATTTTGCCAATTAATGACATTAATAACATTTTTAAAGACTTTCATTCATTTTTACTATTATTTACCATTGTCTCATAAAAGAAATAATCCTCTCCCAGCAAAAAGACAAGAAATTTATAATTTCAGAACAAAGAACAACAATTCAAATTGAAATATTTTAGCCTCATGGAAAACTTACAGTTGTTATTTGTGCTTTTCTCATTTGCAGCAAACCAGTAAAAATTTTATTACAGCCCCGCCTCTGTTGAGAGACTGATAAGAACCTCTGCTACAGAATCCTTCAACTCAGGGATTCAATAAAATCTTTCCGATTTTTTCTTCAAAGTACTATCTCCTTAATTCAGTGACTCTTGCAAAGCTTTCTGCCCAAAACTATAATAGTAAAGAGGCCTACATTGACAAAGACTTCTCAAATAAGCCACAGCAGTTAGAGTTCTGAATGTGGAGCCTTGTCCAGTTAAGCCTAGGTTTTACAGATTCTAACACAGGGTAAGAGAAAAATACATTATAAGAAATCACAATAATGTTTTTATTCATAATGGGTAGTTGCCTCTGTTTAGTTCTCCCTCCCCTCATCTCCAATCTAAATTCCCAGGAATCAGCACCATAACAATTACCAGCAGGACTAGACTCACTAACCCAGCGTATAAGATTAACAATCAAGAGTCAGGTAAAGAATGAACAAGAGTGAAGGTAGATGACACTGTATCTGAATTTGTGACTGCTGACCAAATGATTGGAGTGAAAACTTACCATTTTTATATTCATAAGCCATGAAAACAAAGACACAGACATTCTCAAGCATTGTTCGAAGCCATGAAAACATACACATTGACATTTTCAAGCATTTTGTTTTTTCTGTCATGAGGAACACAACAAATTCCTGTCAGTAATGGTTGCCAAGGGCTCACAACCTGTGCAGGTAGTGGGATCTCCAATTGATTCTGTTCCATGTACACCCAGAATGAGAAGACAGGAAGGAAGCATTAGCTTTTATTTATTTATTTATTTAGCTGTATTAACTGGTAAAATCTACTTCTCTAGAGAGATCTCATTTGTAAATACTTATGCTATTTTATTCTCCCCCATTAGCACTGAGCTCCATCCTCCCCCTCCCACCTGCTAACATGCATATTATGAACATAATTTATCAATGAACAGCTCTTAGAAGAGATAAAGTCATAAAACAAAAACAATTTCTACATGAATTTCAGTGATGTCATTGTATTTTACACTGCTAAGAGAACTGACATCACTATTAGTCAATATTAATGAATCTCTTCAAACAAATGACAATGTAGACTACAAAAATATCACAAAATAGAAGATATGCTTTTAATTCCTAAGGGTTCAAAGTCTAAGAAAAATTCAATATAATCATGCATAACATAAGCAGATCTTATCTGGCCCCTAGAACTCACAGGTTGAATCACACATAAGGCACACACACAGCGTTATCCAAATCTTCTGTGGGCTTTGATGTATTATTATTACTTTGCTTCATCTTGTTTTGTTTTGCATGGACATAATAATAGAGAAAAGGTGACTAAAAATGGAAGTGAAGCAATAAAACAACTAAAATATATTGAACTTACATTCTGGGTCAGACGTTACGTGTAACTGTTTTATTTATTCTAAAGTAGTTCTAACAGTCCTCTGAGATTAGAAAAATAATCTATGTGTGATGAAATTGGAGTTTAGAGAGGTTAAACACTCCTTGCAAGTCCATACCTTTAACCCCAAATAAGTCACCTTCAAAGTCCCTTATCTTACCACTCCATCATTATTGCATTGAGCAGGCTTTTATAGTGTGCCTATTATACGGTAGATGCTTAATTATGGAGTCATGGAACAGGAACTTGGAAAAAGAGGACCGGTTTTGTTTTTGTTTTTGAGACAGAGTCTTGCTCTGTTGCCCAGGCTGGAGTGCAGTGGAGGGATCTTGGCTCACTGCAAACTCCGCCTCCCAGGTTCACGCCATTCTCCTGCCTCAGCCTCCCAAGTAGCTGGGACTACAGGCGCCCGCCACCACGCCTGGCTAATTTTTTGTATTTTTATTAGAGAAGGGGTTTCACCGTGTTATCCAGAATGGTCTCTGTCTCCTGGCCTCGTGATCTGCCGCCTCGGCCTCCCAAAGTCCTGGGATTACAGGCGTGAGCTACCGAGCCCAAAGAGGAACTTTTTAAAAAAAATTCATTCATTTCACAAATATTTATTGAGTACTTATCCTGTGCCAGGCAGAGGAGAGGCTCCTACCTGGAAATGTTGACAAGGAATGAAAGATAAATATCAGTCAATTGCTGATAATTACTGAATCGCAACCAATCCCATTAGTCAGCTTCCCAAATAGCTTCCACACTCAGGTTGGTAACATCACATTATTAGGGGCATGTGATTCCCAGTAGATCTGCTTCTCCTCAGAAGCCTGCCTTCTAGGCTCACTCTGATTTCCCTTTTTTCAATCATAGTTTGCATACAACCTGCAAATTACTAATTTTTTAAGTTCAAATAATTTAGTCATTAAAAAAATAAGCCTTTTTTTTATCTTTTGTAAAAGTTAGATAGTGCCTAGTTCATAGAAGGTAGCCACAGGGGTCTTTTGTTTTACTTCCTGGAAAGAAACAGAGAGGATTAGTCCAGCCTCCTCATTTTACTAGTAAAGAAACTAAAGCACAAAGAAAGGATTGAATTTTTATACTTATGGGACTAGTTACTAACAAAACTAAGACAAAAGCTCAAGTCTCCTAACTCCTGGGCTAGTACTATTTGCAATTCTATGACCACTCCCCCTGCCATTTGGAATTGAGTCAATTCCCCAAATAGGGAAATCTTTCCAATTTATAGCTTTAATTATGGGTATGAGAGTCACTAAATTTTCTGCCTATTCCCATGCCCATTTTCTAATTAAACAAGTGATAAAAGACGTGACTGACGTAATGAACATCAAAAAGAAGAAATAATGAAATAAACATTATGAGGTTATGAGTTGGCTTGAGATCAATTCACTGGTCTTCATTATACTTATTCATACAAGCTTGGGTTTTATCCAGATGAGCTTCAACTCTGTATTCTAATACAGCACTGTGGTAGCTTCACATATTTTATGTATTTAAAAAATAGTAAGACATCAAATCCAATCAAGAATATTTAAGATCCTGTATGCATAAAACAGTATCATAGGCAATACAGAAAATAAACCTGTTTCAAAGATAGAGTCCCTGATACAAACAAGTTTTACAATTTTTTTTTTTTTTTTTTTTTTTTAAGGAGGCAGAGTCTCACTGTCGCCCAGGCTGGAGTGCAGTCGTTCATTCATTCACTAGTGAAATGGAGCATCTATTATATGCAAGCACTTCATTAGGGAGACCATCAGTGAAAAGGATCCAACAAAAGAAGCACAGGTATAGATGTATTGATTATACATTGTTGCATAACTAACCACCCCACAACCTAATGGTTTAAGACAACAAAATTGTATTATTCCATAGTTTCAATTGGTTTGGAATTGAGTCATGACTCAGCAGGTGCCTCTGGCTCAAATCTCTCATGAGTTGAATTTATGCTGCAGGCCAGAGCTGCTATTTTATCTGAAAGCTCAACTGCACAGGAAGGGGGCTAGAAAAGGATCTGCTTTCTATCTCACACACACAGTTATCAGCATACTTTAGTCCCTTACCATGTGGGCTTCTCCACAGGGCTGCCTTGGGACACAACTGACTTCCCTTGGGGAGAACACTCCAGGAGAGAACACCCAAAACAGTAGCCATTGTCTTTTTATAGCCTAACCTCAGACGTGACATCCCACCATCCCATCACATCTCCACTATTCTGTTCAGTAGAAGTTGGTCAATAGGTCTAGCCCACATTAAAAGGGAGAGAATCAACATGGGAGGAGTCATCACGGGGGCCATGTTAGGGACTGAGTATCATCACAGACCTTGCCCATAGGAAGCTTAAAGCCTTTTATATTATTTTTTTTTTTACTATGTTGTTCCATGGGTTTAAAAATATAACTAGTCAATGGCAGTTTCTCAACAGACATTTGCAGAATACTAGGTGATAAACAAAAAAGGCAGACTGGGGCTAAATTGAGAAATTCCTAGAATGCCTAGGTGAGTATTTTATAATTAATTTAGTGGGCAAGGTAGAACCACTCGTAGTTGGACCACTAAGGAACATAATAGTTGGGGAGAACTTTTCTTCACTCTAATAATGTCATTTGCCACCAATTCTTCTGTTCTTTCACAAGTGCCGAGAAGATGGCTTCCATCCTTTTTTCTATTTAAGGTGATCACCTATCCCAGTTTGCTGAGACTAAGGGAATTTGCAGGACATGGCACTTCAGTGCTAAAACAAGGAAAGTTTTGGGAAACCTGGGATGAGCTGGTCGTCCTACTCTACCCTCATAACTCATTTTTCCCTTCAGGAGGAACAATGGCCAACCTGATTGGCTCACATTTCCATAGGTTACCTCAAAAACTAGTAGTCTCTCTCTCACCATCCTGGGCCTGCTATGCTTAGCCATGGGGGGGAGCTCATCTCAAACTTCCACTGTCTACTCAAGAAACAAGCTTCTGCTATCTGAGTTCCAGTCTGTACACCTGTGCCTGGGTGGATACGTTCAAAAAGAGATGCAGGTTAGAAGGCTCAACCAAGTTCTCTTATCTGGGTTTGCCAACAATGAAACACATGGTGGACACTGCTTCATTGTGTCCATTTCTCAATTCAACTGAAATCACAGGGAAAAGAACCAATTAACATCTCCCATATATTCAACAATGATTGAAGCTATATTTTCAGAGTATTTAGTGAATATTTATAAAGTGCTAACTATGTGCCACACAAAGTATTAGATAAAGAGAAATAAGCCAGTCCTTACCCTTATGACACTTACAGCTGAATGGGAGGACAGACATATAAACCAATTTTTAAATACAGCACATTAAGTCATCACAAGGGTAATAAAAGTTTTGAGTGTTTCTTCAGGAGGTGATGCTTGAATTGAATCATAAGAAATCAATATAAGTTGGTGAGGCAAATGTGTTAGAAAGGGCATTCTGATAAAAATGAACAGCATACAAAGACATCCAAGTATAGAAAGATGAGGGAAATAACATAAAATAATGTAAAAGGTCTCCATCAGTAGGAGAATGCAGAGGCATTGCAAAAAAAGTAAAATCTGGGTGCTGGAATACCAGATTATGACTAAAGACTAAGAAACTTAAGTTACAGATTGGAAGGTGGTAAGAACAGCTGTTAACTCTGAATATGGTTGGGGGCCATGCAAAAACTAGAAGTAAAATGTGTATTCATTAGGGTTCTCTAGAGGGACAGAACTAATAGGATATATATACACATATATATATTTGCATATACAATATAATATATATTATATATATATAAAATAGGAGTTTCTTAGTATTAACTCACATGATCACAAGGTCATACAATAGGCCATCTGCAAGCTGAGGAGCAAGGAGAGCCAGTCTGAGTCTCCAAACTGAAGAACTTGGAGTTTGATATCTGAGGGCAGGAAGCATCTAGCACAGGAGAAAGATGTAGACTGGAAGGCTAGGCCAGTCTAGTCTTTTCACATTTTTTTGCCTGCTTTATATTCACTGGCAGCTGATTAGATGGTGCCCACACAGGTTAAGGGTGGGTCTGCCTTTCTCAGCCCACTGACCCAAATGTTAATCTCCACTGGCAACACCCTCACAGACACACCCACGATCAATACTTTGCAGCCTTCAATCCAATCAAGTTGACACTCAGTGTTAACCATCATAAGTCCACCTCTTGTCAACCTGAACCCATACACATCTCCTGAGATCATATGTAATCTTCAAATAAAGACAATAATAAGGTCATAATTACACTAACATAATACAACTATCTTTTGTACAACCAGAACACACAAATCCTCAACTGAAATACTATTACATAAAGTTAACAATACTTAAATGCTGATATGAAGTCAATAAATCTTACGTTACATCATAAAGGAAAAGGAAATAAATGAAGATATTTTGTTAGTACAAGTGTATACATGCACAAACATGTTTTTAACACAAGAAGGAGGAAATACTCATGACAGATACAGTCCTAGTTTCTGCAGTTGGTCATGTGGTTGTAGCTGGTATTGATGACTACCTTCTTCTACTACCCATTCTGTTATTCCCTTTGCCTTCGGCAAGCACCTCAGCAGGTAGTGATTTTTTTCTACTGGAGTGACCCAAACCTTCGTTTCTGAGGTGTCTAGGCCATTTGTACTTCTGGATTGGACTGGATTGGCCTGGATTGGACTGTTGTAGTTTCCCATTACCTTAATCACAGGGCATGGTATACTAAGAGATGCTCTAATGAATCTCTTGTATCCCACGCATTCTCTTCCTTACCTCTCTTGTGGAGTAGTAGACTGATTTTATCTTGATAGTCTGGGTCAATCACCCCAGCAAACACTGTAACTTTCTTCTTAGCCTATTGACTTAAAGGTAGGAGGAATCCAAGTATCCAGGTGGCAATCTTAACTTTTAGTTTAATGGAATCATTGTTGTCTCCTAGTGGCAGCATTTCTCCCTCTGGATCTAAGACCTCTAGGCCAGCAGAACATAATGTCATGGGAACAGGAGCAAAAATTTTGCTAGTCGCTCACTAGGGGTGATGGTGAGTAGTGCTACTTCCACTTTCCCCCCTTGATTCCTGGACCCGTGAATCCTGGCTATGGGAGAAACAGTATCATACATTGGATGCCGATTCAGAGCACACACGGCCTTCTGGTCAGCCCTGCAAAGTATTGTCATTGTAATTGTGACTTCAAATTTCACAGTTCTACCAATCCAGCTGCTTCAGGATGATGAGGAATATGGTAAGACCAGTGAATTCTATGATCATGAGCCCACTGCCACACTTGTTTAGTTGAAAAGTGAGTGCCTTGGTATCGGCGAAAAACCCCACCCCTGATATTTATCATGGGTTCTTTTCTATTTCCTAGGCACCTTGGCTGGTCTGAGAAATAAAGAGAAAGAGCACAAGAGAGATAAATTTAAAGCTGGGTGTCCGGGGGAGACATCACATGTTGGCAGGTTCCATGATGTTCTCTGAGCCGTAAAACCAGCAAGTGTTTTATTAGTGATTTTCAAAAGGAGAGGGAGTGCACAAATAGGGTGTGGGTCACAGAGATCACATACTTCACAAGGTAATAAAATATCACAAAGCAAATGGAGGCAGGGTGAGATCACAGGACCACCGGATGGGGTGAAATTAAAATTGCTAATGAAGTTTCAGGCACACATTGTCATTGATAACATCTTATCAGGAGACAGGGTTTGAGAGCAGACAACCTGTCTGACCAAAATTTATTAGGCTGGAATTTCCGCATCCTAATAAGCCTGGGAGCACTACAGGAGACAGGGGCTTATTTCATCCCTTTGGCTTTGACTGTAAAAGGCGGTGGCCTTAAGGGGGACATCTATAGACCTACCCTCAGGGCGCATTCTCTTTCTCAGGGATGTTCCTTGCTGAGAAAGAGAATTCAGCGATATTTCTCCTATTTGCATTTGAAAGAAGAGAAATGTGGCTCTGTTCCATCCAGCTCACCAGCAGTCAGTTCAAGGTTACCTCATTGGTTCCATGAACATCGCTGTTATTCTGTTCTTTTTTCAAGATGCCCAGATTTCACATTGTTCAAACACACATGCTCGACAAACAATTTGTGCAGTTAACGCAATCATCACAGGGTCGTGAGGCGACATATATCCTCCTCAGCTTACGAAGAAGATGATGGGATTAAGAGATTAAAGTAAAGACAGGCATAGGAAATCACAAGGATATTGATGGGGGAAGTGATAAGTGTCCATGAAATCTTCACAATTTATGTTCAGAGATTGCAGTAAAGACAGGCATAAGAAATTATAAAAGTATTAATTTGGGGAACTAATAAATGTCCATGAAATCTTCAAAATGTATGTTCTTCTCCCACGGCTTCAGCTGGTCCCTCCATGTGGGGTCCCTGACTTTCCTCAACACCTTGGTCAGAGGCAGTGCTGTGTAGAATACCATGATGGTAGATAAAGCATTCCGTGAGTCCATGGATGGTAGTCTTGGCAAAAGCATTGCATGTAGGATAGGCAAACCCATATCTGGAGTAAATGTCTACTCCAGTTGAGAACAAAACTGCCCTTTCCATGTTGGAAGAGGTCCAATATAATCAACCTGCCACCAGGTAGCTGGCTGATGATCCTGAGGAATGGTGCCATATCGAGGGCTCAGTGTTGGTTTCTGCTTCTGACAAATTGAGCACTCAGCAGTGGCCATAGCCAGATCAGCCTTGGTGAGTGGAAGTCCATGTTGCTGAGCCCATGCATAACCTCCATCCCTGCCACCATGGCCACTTTGTTCATAGGCCCATCAGACAATGACAGGGGTGACTGGGGAAAGAGGCTGAGTAGTGTCCACAGATTATTAAAATCCTCCTTTGCTGAGGTCACCCTTTGGTGAGCACTCACATAGCATACAAACATCTCCAGTTTTTCACCACTCACAGAGGTCCATCCACATACTTCTTCCCCAAATTTCTTTGTCACCAATTTTCCAATCATGCTTCTTCCAAGTCTCTGGCCATGCAGCCAAACAATTGACTGCAGTCCATAAATCAGTATATACTCACACATCTGGCCATTTCTCCTTCCAGGCAAAGTACACAACCAGTTGTACTGCTCAAAGTTCTGCCCACCGGGAAGATTTCCTTTCACTGCCGTCCTTCAGGGATGTACTAGAAAGGGACTGTAGTGCTGCAGCCGTCCACTTTTGGGTGGTGCCTGCATATTCTGCAGAACAATCTGTAAACCAGGCCCTTGTCTTCTCTTCCTTTGTCAGCTGATCATAGGAATCTCCCCCTGAGGCCATCAGTGAAGGCTAGGGGAGAGAAGGCAGGGTGGCAGGAGTGGAGACCACGGGCATTTGAGACACTTCATCATGTAACTTACTTGTGCCTTCAGGACCTATTAGAGCCCAGTCACGTATATACCACTTCCATTTAATGATGGAATGCTGCTGTGCATGACATACTTTATGACTAGATGGGTCAGAAAGCACCCAGTTCATGATAGGCAGTTCAGGTCACATGGTGACTTGATGACCCATAGTCGAACATTCACCAAACCTCAGTAACAGGCCAAGAGCTGTTTCTCAAAGGGAGAGTAGTTATCTGCAGAAGATGGCAGAGTCTTGCTCCAAAACCCTAGAGGCCTCCACTGTGATTCACCTATGGAGGCCTGCCAAAGACCCCAAACAGCATCCCTATCTGCCACTGACACCTCAGCCACCTTTGGATCTGTTGGGTCATATGGGTGGCCCAAGCGGCAGAGGAGCTTGCACAGCACCCTGGAGCTGTTGCACAGCCTTCTCCTGTTCTGGACCCCACTCAAAGCTGACAACCTTTTGGCTCACTCAATAAATGGGCTGGAGTAACACACCTAAATGAGGATGTATTGCCTCTCAAATCCAAATAGGCCCACTAGACACTGTGCCCCTTTCTTGGTTGTAAGAGGGGCCAAATGCAGCAACTTATCCTTCACCTTAGAAGGAATATCTCAACAGGTCCCACACCACTAGACCCTTAGAAATTTTACTGAGGTAGAAGGTCCCTGAATTTTAATCAGGTTTATTTTCCAACCTCTGGCAAGCAAATGTCTCACCAGTAGTCCAGTGTGTTTGCTACTTCTTGCAGATTGGATCCAATCAGCATAATGTCATCAATGTTATGGACCAGTGTGATATCTTGTGGAAGCAAAAAGCAATCAAGTTCTCTCCCAATAAGATTATGACACAAAGTCGGAGAGTTGACATGCCCCTGAGGTAAGACAGTAAAGGTATATTGCTGGTCTTGCCAGCTGAAAGTAAATTGCTTCTGGTGGGTCTTATGGACAGGAATGTAGAGAAAGGCATGTGCCAAGTCAATGGGTGCATACTAGGTACCAGCAGGTGTGTTAATTTGCTCAAGCAACAAAACCACATCTTGTATAGCAGCTGCAATTGGAGTCACCACTTGGTTAAGCTTATAATATCATTCTCCAAGATCCATCTGTCTTCTGCACAGGCCAAATAAGAGAGTTGAATGGGAATGTGGTGGGAATCATCACCCCTGCATCTTTCAAGTCCTTGATGGTGGCACTAATCTTCACAATTTCTCCAGGGATGCAATATTGTTTTTGATTTACTATTTTCCCAGGTAGAGGCAGCTCTAATGGCTTCCATTTGGCCTTTTCCACAGTAATAGCCCTCCCCCTACCAGTCAGGGAGCCAATGTGGGGGTTTTGCCAGCTGCTAAGTATGTCTATGTCAATTGTGCATTCTGGCACTGGGGAAATAACCACAGGATGAGTGTGAGGACCCACTGTAAGTAGTACCTGAGCTAAAACGCCATTAATTACCTAACCTTCATAAAATCTTACTTTAACTAGAGGACCACAATGACATTTTGGGTCCCCTGGAATCAACGTCAGCTCAGAGCCAGTGTCCGGTAGTCCCCGAAATGTCTCATCATTTCCCTTTCCCCAGTCCACAGTTACCCTGGAAAAAGGCCAGAGGTCTCCCTGGAGAAGGTTGGAAGAAACACTAACAGCATAAATTGTCGATAGTGTCGTAGGGTCCGCTTCTCAAGGGGACCCAGCATCCCCTTCATTCAAGGGGTTCTGGGTCTGTAAACTGGCTCAAGTCTGGAAATTGATTGAGGGGCCTTGATTCTGTTTTCATAATTCAAATTAGTCTTTTGTCCATTCAACCTAGAAATTTTTCTGTATATATAAATTAAGTAGGAATACAATAAGCTTCTATCAATTTCATGGTGTTCTAGAAACACCATGATTAATTAGCCAATGCTAGAGCACTACAGGAGTCAGACCATGATAAATGCTACTTTGGCTCTGCTGTTCATTACAGTAGGTATGCTCACCTTGCCTTTGATGGTTGAGTGCTGCCACTTGGCCCCTGCCACCTCAGGATCCAATTATTCCCACTGTATTTAAAGTTTGTAGTTGAGTGACTGCACTTCCCACTGTTAGATCTGACATACAGAGAAGAGCTATTACAGTGCTCTTCAAAGATGCAGGTGCTGCTCTCACAAATCTATTTCACAAGGCATTGGTCAAGGGTATATTTTCTGGACCCTCCCAGCTGGGATGAGTAGGTCTAAAGTGACTAATCCACTCCACCCATCCCAATCTCCCTAAGCCTTTGAATCCCTTCCTCTACATTAAACCAACGGAGATCAGGCATTTCCAGCTCACTCACGGTGGGCCAGCTTTTAATCCATATGTCAGCTAACCAAGAAAATAAACTATTAGAACCTTTTTTAACTCCCTGAGCTGCAATATTAAATACAGAGTTTCTACTTAGTGGGCCCAAATCAAAAAATTCAGCCTGATCCAACTTTACGTTCCTTCCACCATTATTCCACACCCTTAATATCCATTTCCATGCCTGTTCTCCAAATTTCTGCTTGTATAAATTAGAAAACTCAAACAATTATTTTCTAATGTAGCACACCTACTCATGGGTCACACTCTCAACTTCACCTCTAGGGGCCTTCTGGGACTTTAGTCTAGTTACAGGTCTAGAAGCAAACAGGGGTGTTGGGGTGGCTCCTGAAGAGAATCAACATTATCTTGCCTGACAGCTGCCTCAGGGGAGGCCATCATTGTTGCCTCAGGCAGCACAGGGTTTATCTCCTCAGACAAAGGTGGAAAGGCCGATGGCAGCATGGGTCGGGGAGGGGATGTTGCCACTACTGGGGATGGGGAAACTGTTTCTTTGGACAAAAAAGTTTCATCAGAGCTTACAAACTCAGTGTCCCCAGCTTCATCAGGGTCCTCTCACACATCCCATTCTTTTCCAATCAATGTCCTCACTTTAACAGTAGACACCTGGCAAGGCTGTGGATACACTTTTTATTGCAGGTGAGTCACTCACTTGATAAGAGTTTGTGTCTGTTTTTCCACAATTTCAGCTCTTTCTCTTTAGGAGATAAGACCCTCACTCAGGGAAATCTTAGTAGATTTGAGGCTCCGTATCTGCTTCTGAAGTCATAAGTTGCAATCCCTGAGCTCATTTTCTTTCATCACTTTGTCCATTGAACTTAGGAGCAACCAACCAGTTTCATTATGTTCCTTGGTTCTCCACATATGGTCAAAGGTATTATGTACAGAGTCACTAAACTCCTTGCCTCTCATGAGCAGTGAATCAGGAGTGTCAAATGCATTTATTTTGCATAACTTTCTAAACAGTTCATGCCAAGGAGTATCAGTCTTCTCCATACTATTAGAAGTAGAATCCTTAGCATTTTGGGATCTAATCATATTAAGCAGCCAACTCCAGAAACCCCAAAACCAACAAAAAAAACTCTACCCTTAATATGCTATTCCTCTAGAACCACTCCTGGTACCAAGATCTGTATTAGGCAGGGTTCTCTAGAGGTACAGAACTTATAAGATAGATATATATTTAAAGGGGGAGTTTATTAAGTATTAACTCACAGTATCACAAGGTCCCACAATAGGCCATCTGCAAGCCGAGGAGGAAGGAAAGCCAGTCCAAGTCTCAAAACTGAAGAACTTGGAGTTTCATGTTCAAGGGCAGGAAGCATCCAGCACAGAAGAAAGATGCAGGCTGGGAGGCTAGTCCAGTCCAGTCTTTTCACATTTTTCTGCTTGCTTTGTATTCTAGTTGTACTGGCAGCTGATTAAATGGTGCCCACCCAGATTAAGGGTGGGTCTGCCTTTCCCAGTCCACTGACTCAAATGTTAATCTCCTTTGGCAACACCCTCACAGACACACCCAGGATCAATATTTTGCACCCTTCAATCCAATCAAGTTGGCACTCAGTGTTAACCATCACTAAGTGGTTGTCATTGTATGAAATGAGGAGAACAAACTGGACAGATACAGGTACAGAACAGAATCTTCAAGACTCTCCCACTGGAGTCGGAGAAATAAAAGCACAAGAATCAAAGGTGATACCAAGGCATTTATCCTGGGAGACCAAGAAAGGAGAAGTGCTCTCAACAGAAATGAGAAAGTGTGAAGAAGCCTTCTGAAAACTCATTCAGTAAAATAAATGTTTAGTTTTGGGGGTTGGTAGAGCACCTAACTTTGGATGTGGAACAAGCAACTGAAAAGGTAGGCATAGGTCATAAAAGAGACAGCAGAGCAACAGATACAGGTGTGCCTAGAGATGATGCATGATGAATGATCCCCAAACAAAAGAGACGATATTTTTAAAAAAGAGGCAGAGACTGAATATTTGGAAAAGCCAACATTTTCTAAACAGAAAAAAACAGAGCCCTTTGAAAGAAGCAGTGAAGAGAAACAGTTCATTAATGTAACTTACAAGAAGGAAGGGAGACTTTCAAGAAAGCAGAGACGGTCAGTAGGACTGAGATACTGAAGATGTTGGGGATTATATGCTAGCTATGAGAGTGTGGCCATTCATGAACAGTCTTGGCAGAGAGGGAAATAAAGGTAGCACATGTGTGATAAATAAGGAGAACTTGGTGGAGTTGCAGGATATATAAAACTTATCACAAGTACTGTTTTTTCTTTCGTTTAGCAAGATTTATGAAGAAAACTCCTTCAGATTATTTGGCTATCTATGCAAAACATCATTTGTGAACAACATCAAATATTAAGCCTAAATTTCATCTAATTATTCATCTATCTATCCAAACGAGCACAGTGCCAGGCATTAGGAATACAAAAACAAGAGTTGATTGGTGATATCTACCTTCAGGAGGGCCTTCCTCCTGTTACTCAGAGACTAAAATACAAATAAAGAAGCCCAAAGTATGGCAGTTGCTATAGCAAATCACAGAGGACAAAAGAAGTTCAAAGAACAAACTGGAGTTTCCTTCAGGGTTTAGGGCTTACTAACATTTCCCCCTCAAAAAAAGAAGAAAAAGACTGCAAAATGTTGACTCACCCACAGTAGAGTGAAAATCAGAGTAAGTTCCAGTGACACAAAGTTGTTAGACCCTCATAAATATGCCAAATAGCAATGAACAATAGAAGACAAAGAACTTGAATTTTAAAAGCTGTGGCAACAAGTGACTCAAAAAACTGAGGGACTAAACAAGCAATCTTTTGTTCTTTTCATCGCAAACACTCTTTTTGCTTTTAACTACAATCGGTGACTACTGACTAATAGAAAATGTGTAGGAATACAGTTTAAGGGTTGTGTGTTACTGTAGATAACACTCATAGGATCTTGCTACTTAGAGGTCTTACAAAGAAGGTGGTGTCAAATAGATAAGGTCTGATACAGTTCAAGCATGAAAACCATATGATTTATCTGTATAGCCACAGCACAAACTAAGGATAGAAGCTGGGATTCTTCCTTCTGCAAAGCATAAGCAAGGCAAGATTGCTAATGTCATCCTGACTCACCAAGTGCAGCCAAGACTGTTCTCCTTTCAGCAAAATTGCTGAACTGTGTGGTTGTGGCTGGATGATTTTCACACAAAGGGACTCCTCCACACACACGGCTCTTCAACAGCAGAAGAATCTGTGAGGCTACAACAGATGTACCCTATTGAAGAATCCCCTCCACATGGGCAGGTGCCAGAGGAACAAGTGGAAGAACAGATCAGCCCAGCAGGGGCCACTTGTGGTGGAAGAAAATGGCAAATGAACTTACAGGCCTCAGCTTAAATCTGCCAGACCTGGTGTTCCCAAGGCTGTGAAACAGAAAGGAGAAATATTCAGTTATCCATTATCATATAGAGAGTACACCTTTCTCAGCACTCCTCAGGCTTCACGTCATCTGCAATTATTACTGTCTTGGCCAATTAACACTAAAGAAAAGTCACAACATACCAGCACTATACTACCCAACAGAGCTTACAGACACCCAAGCCCTGCTAGGCGGTAACTACTGTAGTTTAGAGACAGTTAGAATGCCCAGGTACCTCCTCTTTCTGGGGTGAAGGGTGGTTCTGGGAGAAGGAAGATAAAAACAGAAATGAATCACACGTGGGAAGGTCTTCCTCCTTAGGAGAGGGTCTGGGCTTCCCACGTCATCAGCTGAAGAGGGTTTACAGAGGAAACGAGGCAGAAAAATTACCCCATGCCCCCACACTATTCAAATATGGAGTATGAACAGGTAAACATACATAGCTAAATGCTTTGTGAGGCTTCAGGTAAAGAACTTTAAGAGAATGTCTATATCCAAGATAATAAGCACCATTTTAGATAACTACATGAGGCTATGATTCCCATCACGCCCTGGAATCTACAGATTTTACAGTTGAAAGGGCTTTGTAGGACTTACCTGCTCAAATTTCTTCATTCTGTGGGCTAAAAAACTGAGACCTAGAGAAATAATATATTTAATATGACACAGAAGTGATTCAAATATCTAAGATGATGTTTATCTAGTTTTATTTAATCTGGACAAAAAAACCTTGGCACTGCTAATTACTAACCTTATAAAGTCAAGTGGAGGATTTGTGGGAAATGGCTGGCCCCATATTCTTTTATAAGAAGAATATAAACTTCCTAAAGAAATTTAATATAATGGTGTAACAATAAATTCTAGTGTCAGTCTCCAGGCCCTTCATACCAGGAAGTGGTGATACCTGGATCTAGTTCTTTTGGGTCTCCCTCATGTTCCTCATAGCCACACCCCATGCAATGGGACATGAATTGGGGTGTCCATTACTTACTGCAGGGTCTCCAGTACAGGATTCAGGTACTGAGTCACCTTTATATTTTAGCTTCAAAATGGCATTCTAACTTAAGCATAAGTTGAGAATTGAAGCTTCTCTGGAGACATACCTTTTGGTGCTGTGGTTATAGGAAAGCTCCTTTGTTAAGCAAAGTAGGAGTAGATAGTACTGTGACACTTGTCTCTTTTTCTGTAAAAGAGTTCGATGATAACAGTAGCATCTTGTAGAGATGTGAAGATTAAATAAAATAATACAGAGAAGAGTGCTTCAAAAACAGTTTGAGCTCTCTAAATGTTAGCTATTTATTTTGTCTTAAAGTGAAAATAACCTGTCCTTATATATACCTTATGATAAAACTTCCTGTATCAACATCTCCTGGAAAATGGTACCTTGGGCACTACTTCTTAGTCATTACATGATTGATATAATAGGTGCTCCAAATAATTACTTGGCAAATTGGGAAGAGTCCACAGTATCTTCCTTTAATCTAGGTGTTTTTAGGGAGTCATCCTTTCTGCAACCGACTCCCAGTTTTGTAAGATGTCAGTTCCAGTGTTCTCTTGCCAAGGGATACAAATCTACATCCACAATCATAACTCCAGGTTGCTCTTTCCTGTTGCCTATAAATATAATGAATTTGGCAGAGCCTAGATTGTAGTTTTCTATGACTGGGTGGGCCTATATTCCACTTCTACTTTGAGGCCAACTGCCACTTAACTGTGATACAAATCTGTGATTCTGATATTGTTATAAGTGAGGCCCACAGCTTTTTGACAGTAGGTATGTTTTAAATTTTTTTTTTTAAAGGCAGAGTCTCGCTCTGTTGCCCAGGCTGGAGTGCAGTGGTGTGATCTTGGCTCACTGCAACCTCAGCCTCCCAGGTTCGAGCAATTCTCCTGCCTCAGCCTCCCAAGTAGCTGGGACTACAGGCACACACCGCCACACCCAGCTAATTTTTTTGTATTTCAGTAGAGATGGGGTTTCACTGTGTTGCCCAGGCTGGTCGCAAACACCTGAGCTCAGGCAATCCGCTCTTCTCGGCCTCCCAAAGTGAGTGCTGGGATTACAGGCATGAGCCATGGTACCTGGCCTGTTTTAAAATTTGTAAGTAAGCAAGACAGAGAGGGAGAGAACCTTACTGTATTATCCAAGGGCAGTGATGAGCATGTGGTTATGAAGTGAGCTCAGTGTGCTTGTCCTTGCATCTAGCAAATACTATATATGCTCTATTTCTCCACTAAACTCATGACTAAATGGGGACTGTCAAATAAGTGAGGATATTGGGACAGTACCTGTCACCTACCACAGGACACACTCAAGTCAAAAACTGCATTCAAAGAAGCATGTCCAGCCTCTTGCCATTTATTTTAGTCTTTTTATTCTAACAGATACTTTCTTATATACCATATAAGAAATAAATTTTAAAAAGAAGAAAGAGATCAATAAGAAACATGTATTCTCAAAAGTTTACCTAAATTTTCATTTACTAGCTGATTTACACCAGAACACTTCAAGTATTCCGCCAACTTGAACACCAACTTCTATTAAGTTTAGTTCAAGTATTTGAAGGATTATTTTTGGAGGCTACTCATTTAGTTGTCATTATTATAACAAGCAACTTTTATATATTCCAAACCAGCTTAGTTTGGTTTACTATAAACCAACATCTTTGATTTGTTATTGCTTTTTATTTCATTCTAATAGTTTAAAAAATACATAAAATAATCTTTTACATTTTAACATACCAAAAGTTTATATTCTGAAAGTACTTGGCCACGCAGAGTGGTTCATGCCTGTAATCCCAGCAGTTTGGAAGGCCAATGTGGGTGGATGGTTTGAG
>NW_012099333.1:935401-940695 GCF_000951045.1 Mandrillus leucophaeus | reverse complement strand
TTTTTTATCTTGCAAAACATAAACTCTGTACCCTTTAAACAATAAGTCCATCTTTTTGTTTTAATTTTCTTAATGGCCAACATGTGTCAGTCAGCCAAACTTTTTAGCACTTGCTGTCTACTTATATAGTAAGGAGGGAAATTGGAGATGATGTGTCTGCCCCCAGGGAGTTGACATGTTACAACAGAAAGTTGGACAAAAACACCATCTCACAAAGCCAGTTATTGAGCACACACCTGACACTTAGGCAGGTGCTACATTAAGTGAGTTTCAAAGTAGAATAGCTGATAGTTTAGTTTCAAATTTCCCACTTGCAATTCAAAATACTAGCTCTAATTCAGAGGAATATGCTGTTTTAAAAAACGATGAATCCTTTCAGTAAGAAGGAATGGTGCTGCTATTTTAGCCACACTTCTCAGTATGTTATTTTTGAGGGTTAATTGGTCTTTATTTTACAAATCCTCTGGGGTAGTTTTAGGTCAACTGAGACAGGCATTGACAATTCCCGAAAATCCCAAAGCATCTCCACATGTTTCTTAAACTGTTGTCGGCTGCTGTGTGCAGAAGCGAGGCTAACTGGGAATCCCTGTATTCTTGGACCTATATGTAGGCCACAATATCATTCTGATTTCTAAATCTGCCATATCAGAATGTAACAAATAGCACTTCAAAATTTCCAGACCCAGCCCAAGAAGAGGTTAAAATACAATTTGCCCTTATTAATAGACATTGCATTTGTCTGAAAATTGGCTGCACCACTCAAAAACAAACAAACACCTCTTATTCACCTTTCTGTCTCAGGAGGTCAACATTGAAAAGCTACAGTTTAATTTCTCTTTTTTAAATGGGAACCAGGTGTTGTATGTGTGTGTTTTTTTTAAAAAAAAATTATTGTTATTACATGGCACCAAACAGAAATGGACATGCTGATATATTCCAAGTTGACTATTTGTGTTCTCTTTGCTAGTGATCATTAATTTCATTTGGACAGTTATTCATGTAAGCAATTTGCCACTATGATGACTGAGAAAAAATATTGAAGCAGTAGGTTTTTAAAATGTTAATATGTGGAAAGAGATATAAATCTCTTGCAAAACATATTTCTTCAAGTTTTATATTTGGTCTCTAGTGATATAAACCATAAAATTGTGCTAGCTAGTGCAAACTGTTTTTACTGAAATCTTGGTTTGGGAAAACAAGGATTGAATCTCTTAAAAGCTCATTTGGAGTGCAAATATTTGAGCTCTAGCTATAGTACATCTATAAAGATATCTAGAATTCAGGAAGATAACACCAATGGAAAAGCAAATTTCTTTGGTTCAATTTTCTCATGGAAAATGACATACATGCTGCTTTAAATAGCTGCTGCTGCTTCATGAAATTCTTCAAGAAAGGATCTCTTTGAAAGGTTTTTGTTCAGCATGCTGTACTTCTGCTGGTGCCTCGAGACTGTTACTGAATTTATATGGAAATGAAAGATGGAGACAGCAATGCAAACCTAGTGTTTTACAAACTCACCTTTGTCTGGCCTCACATAAAGCTGTGCAATTGACCTCATTAGATCTGTCACTTACTGGTTTATTTCTGGGTCTCTCTCTAGCTTAAAATAACATCAGAACTATCCCCAGACACCTTTCTAATAGAAAATACATCACTGGAACAGGATAATCTGGACCCCATGGCATAAAGCAATAGTGCAGAGGAGTTACGGTCACCTAAGAGGACCAAGGGGACATCTTCTGATTGGGTTGAACTTAGTTAGACATTTCTACCTCTCAACTTCTTCATCTAGTCCAGCTCTCAGGATTTTTGTTAACTGCAATTATCCTGCCTTTGAAAAAATTATGTGTCTCTGCTGGATAAAACATACTGTATTCTTAATGTTGAGAAAGTGGCTTGGAAAAGAGATCCAGTCCAACATCTTATATTATAAATAAAGAAACTGAGACCTAACTTGTTTAATGACATATGAGCCAAAAACTAGCCATGGTATGCTGATTATCTGTCTACTATCTTTTCTTATAAGTCATTTCCAGAATCATGGCATTTATTTGGTATGTCTCCATGGAAAAGTAATTCTTTTAAAATATAATAGGGACTAGAAAATCTTTTTATACATAAGGGTATAAACTATATCCCCAAAAGGGTTCTTGTTTTCTTTAATGCTTTTAAACTATCTTTTACTATCTGTAAACATTAACTTCTCCTCAACAAACAAATCTAGAAAAAATAATTTTTCCTTATCACATTTTGTCAAATTGAATCATACATTCATGGAAAGCTTAAAGAATTATTGTAATCACTTACTATTTTCCTTTAATGATTTTCAAATTTTGAGATGAAGCCAAATACCTTTCTGAGTAAAAAAAAAAAAAATAGAGCAATTTACAGAAGTGAGAGATATTTGGCAAGATTTGCAGATAAAATGGGTTTTCAAAATGTACGTGTTTGAGTAGATTCTCTTATGGGATATACTTAAAGATATCACACTTAAAAGAAAGCTTGAAGCAATATCATGTTCATAAAAATTAACTGCTCTCTTACCTAATGTACAAAACCTGAATTCATGTTTTAAAATGCTTCTGTCACAGCTGCTTTCAGAGTTGGCCAAAATTTTACAATAAATTTTTGTAACGATACAACCATAAGATTTAAAGAATCATCAAAGGGCCTAATTTTTACTTCTTTATATAATTTCTGTACTCCAAAGGTGAATTTTCAGTTAAGACATAGCATGATCTATAAAAGAAAGCTATGGTCATGGCATGATTTATTCTTTTCATTTATCCAGTCATTTTAGAGTCAGGGATTCAGCAGGGAGGAGATGACACACTCAGCAGGTGTAATTAAGAAGAATGCAATAAAGGGACTATTCACTATGATGCAGGCAGAGTTAAGGGTAACTAGCAAGGAATGGTGCCTTCCATTGGCCAAACTGAAGCAGAAGCAATGGAGAGCAAGAGAAGCCTGCTATGAAGTCCATAGAAGTCTGTTTCAGTTTCCAAGTGCACAAAGCAAGGCAGAGGGGTGGAGAAGGGGAGGATGAAGAGTGGATCTGAAAGGGGCAAAGTGTGAATATCCAGCACATTGTTCAATTTGGAGTCATTAATTTCTGTGCACTCTCTTAGCATTTTATACATCTTCATAGCATTTATCATATCTTACAATATTTCATTATTTACATACTTACATCTCTCAGTCATCTATGAGCATCTCACCCTGAAACTAAGGAGAAAGTTACATGCAATTTTAACCATTTCAAGGCTGTCATTAGGGCAAAGAAGGCAAAACACAGCCTACCCAAACCTGACTGCTGGTATGAAAGGAGAAAAACAGAGTGAGGGAGATGGAGTTGCTTTTCTTCCTTTCTTGGGATGAGGGTGTGGTTTGCTTGGTATAATTCCCACAGCAAGAACAGTAAGACAAGAGGAGACAAGGTATGGGGCATGGAGAGTCAAGCTCACCTCCTTGCAGCAGAGCTTGGATAATGGTTTCCCACCTCATGGCCACTTCCTGGGAGGCTCATTTGAGAGAGATTGTGTGGTCACAACCACAGTAGCACAAATCCATTCTCTTACATCTGTTGACTCAGGTCTATGTTTAACAGATTGCTCCTCTTTTCACAAGTTTATTTATTCACAAACTTATTCCACAGAATTTTCTTTTTCCACTGAGTCTCTCATAGTATGGGTGTCCCATAGAGCAGAGGAAACAGTGACAAAAGAAATGAGTCTAAATGCTTTCTTGAAAACTTGAAAGTATTTTAAAAATCACTTCAGGCTCCTTAATTGCTAAGTAGATGCAAAGATCTGTTACACACTGGAGAAATTACAGTCTCAATTTCCTCTTGAAAAAGCATCATTTGTCTTATAGAACAGAACTCCAGGGACACAGTGATATGTTATTTGTTCATTAACTACTGTCCAAGTCCTCCTAACTAGGTTGTGGCAGATGACCGTCTCATCATGTAAGCTGACCAGACCTCCTACATGAACGAAATCTGATTGCTGAATAGTAAGCAAAGTTTTCTAAAGGAATTAAACACATTTAATCTTATCAAACATGTAACATTTGCTATCACAATATATGTGCTTGATTGGAAAGTTAAAGGTAAGCATTAATGTACATTATTTTGCACAATTTTTCCTCCTTCCTCTCATACATTTAACACAACTCTGGCTTTAATGTTTATTTAGATTTCATATTGGAATTTTCTTGGATCTTTCTTTGTCCCTTCTAGGGTATTTTTATGGAGCTATATTCTTTTTCTCATTGTACTCAGAACCCTAAAGTGAATAAACAGGAATGTTAGTTCAATGTTTTTTATTCTTTGTTTTACAATTATAGTTATAAAACATCACAGTTACCTGGAAGTTTAACACTTGAAACCCAACTCAAATGTAAGCTGAAATAAACAACATCATGATCAACAATAACAAAAAATTTTCTGTATGTCTCTGCAATAACCTGATATAAAACAAATAAACAAAAAACTTACATGCTTAACTTCATAAGTCTTCAAAGGGAGCTACAAATAGTATTTTTGAATTTCTCTAACAAATAGGCTATCTGATTTCTTAGCACACAATATATTTATGATAACAGTATATAATATAGCCATCAAGAATTGAGACTCTAGAGTCAAACCCATCTTTTGTGTAATTCAGCTAAAAGTTACTTCTCTCTGTGTGTTTCAGCTTTTTCATGGTAGTAGACAGTCCAGAAGATGGGCTACAATAATTCCTGGTTCATTAGTATTCATGTCCTCATGGAGTCCCCATCCCCCTGAATGTGAGCTGGATTTAATCACTCACTTTCAACAAATAGAATAGATCAGAAGCAGTAAGATGTCACCTCTGAGATTAGGTTATTATGTCCATTCTTTCTCTATCAGAAACCTTATTCTGGGAGAAGCAAGCTGCGCATACTGTGAGCAGCCTCACGGAGAGGCCAGTGTGGCAAGGAACTGATGTCTCCAGCCAACAAGCAACAAGGACATGAGGCCTGTCAACAACCAAGTAAGAGAGTTTAGAAGTGGATCTTTGGAGTCCTACCAACAACTGTGTGAGTGAGCTTGAAAGTGGACCCTCCCATCGCTTGAGGTCAGGAGTTTGAGACTAGCCTACCCAACATGGTGAAACCCTGATTCTACTAAAAAATACAAAAATTAGCCGGTCATGGTGGTGCATGCCTGTTGTTCCAGCTACTTGGGAGGCTGAGCCAGGAGAATGGCTAGAACCCTGGAGGTGGAGGTTGCAGTGAGCCGACATTGTGCCACTGCACTCCAGCCTGGG
>NW_012099333.1:914209-933936 GCF_000951045.1 Mandrillus leucophaeus | reverse complement strand
ATCCTATGGATACTATATTTACAATCTATAGTTAAATTTGAGAATGCAGAATCTGCAGATACAGAGAACTGACTGTAATTGTATTTCTGCTCTGTACAATAATGACTTTTTATAATTACTCTTGTAATCTAACACATAAAAAACAGAATTTCATCAACATTTTCTGAAAATTAGTAACTTATGATTTTTCTGTTTCTCTTAACATACCTCTACTTCTCTGGTTACCTACCTAAAAACTTCAGTCTTCTCTTTTCCTTGCCTTCTAACCTCTAACCTAATTAAACATCATATCTATTTGGTTCTTCTAAATGTCTGCTCTACCCACCCATATATATACATATACCCATATATATACATATATGTATATATATATATAAAAAGCACCTCTGTCCAGGCTCTGTTCACACTATGCATAGCCCATTTTAATAGTCACACAACTCACACCCTGCATATAACTGAAATCCCTCTGTCTGTGATTGCCAGTACCAGCCCCTGTACAGCCAGACAATAGGGCTGGAAGCTGAGAAGCCTTCTTGAGTTCTCATCTTCACTTCTCACATTTAACTGGCAATATGGTTCTGCTCAAGGCTGCAAGTGAGGATGAAAAAAGATGAGAGTCAAAGATACACTTCATGAGAGTACTAACACTTAGGAAGTGGACAATTAACACAAAGCATTACAGAAGTTCTAAAGTAAACATACTGCCCCAAAAGGCAAGAAAACAGAGTTTCAAGGAGGCAATGCTAAACAATAGTGAGTGCAAAAATAAAAAGTTTAGGTGGACTAACACTAGCAGAAATTAAGCATCTTATTTATTTATTTATTTATTTATTTATTTATTTATTGAGACAGAGTCTTGCCCTGTCACCCAGGCTGGAGTGCATTGGTGGGATCTCGGCTCACTGCAACCTCTGCCTCCTGGGTTTAAGCAATTCTCCTGCCTCAGCCTCCTGAGTAGCTGGGATTACAGGCAAGCACCACCACGCCCAACTAAGTTTTTGTATCTTCAGTAGAGACAGGGTTTCACCATGTTAGACAGGCTGGTCTCCAACTCCTAACCTCGTGATCTGCCCGCCTTGGCCTCCCAAAGTACTGAGATTACAGGGGTGAGCCACTGTGCCCTGCCTGAAACTGAGCATCTTCTATATGTAAGGTGCTATGTAAGTTAATTCATTTATTCAACAGATAGTTACTGAGGACTATGTCCACAGTACTATGTGAGGTACTAGCTACATCATAGGACATATGACAGTGAAAAATAAATATGCTGTCCCACTCGTAGATTTCCAATCTAAAATGATCTTATTTGATTGTCATAAAAGCCCTAAGATTGGTATTATACCCTTATGTTTCAGATGAAAACACAGAGGTTCCACTATGTAATGTAGTTTATTAAAGATGACACAGCTATAAAATTATGGGGTGGGTATTAGAGCCCAGGTTAGACTGACTCTAAAGTCATGTTCTTTCTACAGTATGATCCTACCTTACTTAGTAAGATGAACATTAAAAAATCGTCATTGGAATTGGCATCCACACATAAAAACCTTCCATTTCTATAGGGTGGTAGAAGCAGAATACTATACTTTATTCCCCTAAAAGGCCTGATAATTCAGACATTTGAAAGAGTCTCCAACACGTGGGCCAAAAATTTTCCCCAGGCTTGAAAAATAAAGGTAATACCATTGTCTGTTTTAATAAAGAATTTAGGCTCGGAGTCAGATCCGATTTGCATTCCAGCTCTGCCGTGAAATAACTGTGCATCCCTGGGCAGGTTACTTAACCTCCTCAAGTCTTAACTTCCTCATCAGTAAACTGGAGAGAACAGTAACTATTTAATGAAGTTGTTGTAAGGATTAAATGATGTAAAGCATGTGAAATGCTACTCCTGCCATTTGTGATGCATCCTGTGAATGTTCGTTTATTAGAAGTTTCGTGGAATGAAATTTTAACCGAGGTTTTCCTACTAAGAGCTTTCATTCAGCCAGGCGCGGTGGCTCACGCCTCTAATCCCAGCACTTTGGGAGGCCGAGGCAGGCGGATCACAAGGTCAGGAGATCGAGACCATCCTGGCTAACACGGTGAAATGCCATCACTACTAAAAACAGAAAAATTAGCTGGGCATGCGGACGGGCGCCTGTAGTCCCAGCTACTCGGGAGGCTGAGTTCGGAAAATGGCGTGAACCCGGGAGGCGGAGCTTGCAGTGAGCCGAGATCTCGCCACTGCACTCCAGCCTGGGCGACAGAGCCAGACTCCGTCTCAAAAACAAAACAAAACAAAACAAACAAACAAAAAAAGAGCTTTCATTCTAAAAGCAAGAATGAGGCATGCAAAAATTAAACAACACATATAATGAGGTAGCATGAAATAAAGTTTATGCAAAATGTGTTTGGAGAATAGAGGAAGGAGCAATAAATTACATCATAAGGAAACATTTCGGTGATTATATGATTTTGGGAAGACTTATTTCAGTTGATTTGTTAAAACAATGAGTAGTTTTAGAAAACTTATTTTAGAAGTAGTTTAGCTGTGGGATTAATTTTATTAAAAAAGGAAAAGAAAAAGAAATTCCAGGAAATTCCCTGATAGAATTTTCAAAAAGAACAATCCAAAGCTTTCCCTTCTTTAATTCTTCTCCACTGCTTTTTCACTCTCAAGAGAAAAGGTGAAAATTACCTTCCAGGTGCCAGAACAAATGAGCCAACCTCTCTCTGAAAGAAGGCAGCATGTGCCTCAGTGAATGAGGCTCAGATGCCTACTTGGAATTCTCAGTCTTGCCTGCCCTGACTTCAAAGGGAGCTACCCTGCTGACAGGTTCTTATTTGGTCCCAGAAATGTAAATATGCATGGAGGAGAATGAGATTCCATCATATAACCTCTACGTGACTTTCTGATTTCTGTTATTGTTTTCCTAGGGTAAAAAGATGATAAACAAATGACGCTAAATAAAGTTATCTACAATGTTCATGCATTTTACCTGCTGTTACAGAATGTACCTGTTGCTTTGTCACGGTGTTATGAAATTAAAAAGGAATAACTACTCGACTTTGAGGAGACAAAATACTTCTTTAAAACCACAAAGTAAATATTCCTACAATGAAAGGGGAAAATATGTATTCCTAGTTTATTAACAATTGAATCAATACACTGATACTGAAAGCTACTCTAAGTGCTTTTGATTTAATTGGATGTATGTTTTTCTTTTTACTTTAGAACATATATTAGTTGAAAATATCCATCTTTGTTAATAATGAATTACAAGCTAAAGAAACATTACATGGATCATGAGGTCAGGAGATCGAGACCACCCTGGCTAACATGGTGAAACCCCATTTCTACTAAAAATACAAAACAATTAGCCGGGCGTGCAAAGATTGCATCTTCTGACCCTCTTCTCTCTTCCTCTCTACTTTTTAAACTTGTATTCACATCTTAGCTTTTCACAGACCCACTCATCTCCCATTTCAGTGAGCTTCTACAGTACTTATTAACATATTGTTCATCTTGGGAGTAAAAAATATATGCTTATCTTACTATCATCTACCATTCTTTATCCTCCTAGGTAACTAGGAAGATATACATTAAACCCATAGTAAATTCTGAATTAATTTTTGTTTAATAAATAGATACTCCCTTATATGTCAGCTGACTACTGATATAGAGCTCTATGCTGTGATATATTTGTAAATCTATACATATTCCAATTATTTAAATGTAAGAAAAAAATTAATTTGTACTTGATATAATCAGCTTACCTGGTTCAGAAGCATGTGTATGAACAGTGACAATCAGAAGTGAGCTCCAAAATAATATGCTATGGTATGACTAAAATGTCATTGTAAATTTAGAAATTAATAGAACACTTATAAATGCACAAATGAATAAATATGCTTCCACATGTGTTCAGTAGGACATAAGAAATACAGATCTGATGACCACTGATCTATGGCATCTCATACTAGAGCTTTATCCCAGAACCCAGTAAGGGTCCATTTAAACTTTAGACACTTTAAAAATAATATCTGAAAATCATCAAACGTCACTTTAGCACACACTCATATCCAATTAGGATCCACCAAGATCCCACATAAAAACACATTGTTTAAACTCAGAACCAGTTTATATGCTTCTAAGTTCAAACAGGCACTACCTAAAAGTTCTGAACATTTAGAATAACAGAATTCCCAGGAGAATCCCTATTAATGTACAGAGAATAAATAATACAGCAGGAGAAAAAGTCCACTGGCAAAATTTTTATCGATCAATAAATATGTGTTGAAATGGAGACATGATGAGATACAATGTGGCATGACATGCAGAACATTTTGTTTCAGGTGTCCATTGCAAGGGTCCTATAACTGAGTGAGAATGTGGAACAAGAGGCAAACCCCAGAGAGAAGAGACTTTACCTTTTTAACTTAGGATTTACACTATGTGCCTTATGTAACTTGGCATGATAAAGGAAAACGTGTTTCCATCAATCAGAGAAGGCAGCAGTGAAGAAGAAAGAGGAGGTGAATAATGGGCCAGCTGGGGTGTAATGATGGCACTGAAAAGCTATGAAGTCAAGAATGGAGTACGTCTGCCTAAGACAAGTACCTCTGGGGGAAGGGGGGATCATGTGTCTGAGGAAAAGAGCTGGACAAGAGAGCTTGGAGCTACATTTTGGGAAATCTTCAAACTGCTAGTAAAAAGAATATTACATTTACCAATGAGGCCTTTATAAACATGAAAAGTAGTGTTTGTCTAATGCTTTAAATTCCTTAGGGGAAGGTGTTATGTAGACACAAATAGGCAAACTATGAAATCAAAATCCAGCATTTCTGAGGGAGTTGTCTTTGTGGAAACAGAAATACTTTCCCTGCCCCACTAGTTTTCTTTCAGAATCAATTTCACTTGTCCTAAAATTTCAAAAAGAGAACAGCCCACGATATTGAACGCCCCTGTAGGTCAACTATCTTTTCTTCAACAGTCATATCTGGCAAAGTGAAGGAGAAATGGGAAACGCAGGAGCTGTTTTATAAGGATGAGTTCTTAGGAGTACAGCGTGGAGGATCAGTGGAGGAAAGTCTCTCCTTTGGTCATTCTGTTTCACTCTCCGCAGGGGAACTATTTTCTTCATCATTTATCCCAGCTGACAAGTACAAGCACTTTGGGCCCTAACTGAATGTGAACATTGTCAAAAGGAATTGGGCTAACGCGCGGCATCTGCAGCTCCATCCCCATTGCATTCTGGTGGGGGCCAGGTCTGCCGACGTGGCATAGAGGCTGGTGGGCAGACACCCCCGCAGATGGATCCTCACATACTGTATGCACCATGACCAGCCATAAAAACAGTCACAATGAATCAGCTGTACTGCGGAGAGGCTCCTTGGAACCTTCACATTCAATTTCCATCTGGCTGACATCTGCAGGTTGTAGTCAGAGGCTCGATTAAATAGAGGTTCGAAACTAACCCACAAGTCCCCGAATGGTGGTGATTCACTTGCTGACTGGGCCACTGGTCTGAAAGCTTTTGCTGGTTTGAGAGAACTCACGGTAGACTTGACTGTGTTTGCAAATGGCTAAGGGTTTCATTTTTTGAAAATATACATCTGTCAGTGAAAGCTTCCTGACCTCTTGAACGAATAGTTGCTAGAAGGGGCCTAAGAGCTTCAAGAGGAGAAAAATTCATTCAATCAGGAATTCCAATACAAATACCAATTTAGAAAATGAGCTAATCCACCTTGACAACATGTTGTCACTGCAAAGTTGCAAAAAGGAATTACACATAAATACGACTTTAAAAATTAGAGGCCCCATAATTTAACAGCTTAAGTTTGCTTCAAAGGACTGCAGGGAAGCAGCAGTAGGTTTCAGGTGACAGCTTGGAATTCACTGGTTCCCTACTAGGCTCAGGTACAGGTCTGACAGTAACACGAGCTTTCCAACTTGTTTCAAACTGAAGTATTATGAAAAGGTAAATTATGTTTTGTATTCATGACTGAAAGCATTTTACTTTAAAGCCAGTGCGGCTGACGCTGTCAAGGTAGAGATTCAAGTTTTATGTACAATGCCTCCAGCCCAGCCGATGTGAGTGAGGCAACATGACAGCTTGTAATAAGTAATTTTTATACAGTTACATTTATCACTCAAGTAGGCTTGGCAATATTAAACACAGACCTTAAAATACTACTGAAGAGGAGGACAGGAGCTGGAGGCCATGGAGGCATTTCCCCCGTCTCAGTGCAAGTGTGGGTTTGTGCATTTTTTTTTCCGCCATGTATTCCTGTTAATAAGGCACTTTTTAAGATATGCGTCCAAATGCTTTCCAACTGTTAATATATCACTAAGAGGTTAAGAATGGAATGACCCCATTTGGCCCAAAGGATGTTATTTCAGGATTTAATGAATTAGATATTGCTACCACTTTCAGGTGAAAATCAGTTGCCTCAATTAACAAATTTCTACCAATCCAAATATTTACAAAATAGAAGGCCTCGAGTCTTCAATTTCTGCTGCATTATACCTTTGTTTCCCCTACAGCTGTTCCCTTTGCATCCTTCATTAGCATCTCATTTTTGCTAAAGCCACAAGGCCAGCTATGTCTCCGCAATGACATGAGCCTTTCCTGCCTTCAAAAGCTGACAATTTGGATATTCTTTTCCTAAGAATTTCAATAGAGTGGAGTTTCGCTTTTTTATCATTTATTCAAATATGTTTAAACTTGGGGTAGTATAAGAATTAATCTAGGCCGGGTGCAGTGGCTCAAGCCTGTAATCCCAGTGCTTTGGGAGGCCGAGGCGGGTGGATCACTTGAGGTCAGGAGTTCAAGAGCAGCCTGACCAACATGGTGAAACCCCATCTCTACTAAAAATACAAAAAATGCCACCTAAAAATTAACATGGTGGCGCGTGCCTGTAATCTCAGCTACTACAGATGCTGAGGCAGGAGAATCGCTTGAACCCAGGAGGCGAGGTTGCAGTGAGCTGAGATTGCGCCACTGAACTCCAGCCTGGATGATAGAAAAAGACTCTGACTCAAAAAAAAAAAAAAAAAAAGTCTAATTTTTTTAACTGAATTTATTATAGACAGAGAAATATATAGAGATCTCCATCTAAAAAGTAAAGTACTATCTAACATAGCATACCCTTTAAGAGTTTTAAGCAACTTACTCATTTATCCATGTAATCCCATCAATATCTTTATGAAGTGGGTACCATTTTTAAACTTAGGTATCTATTAGATAAGAATATTAAAGTACAGCAAGGTTAAGCAATTTTTGAAAGGTCACACATCCAATTAATAGTGTAATATGAACTTGATCAGTCTGACTATAGAGTCTGCTCTCTTAACCACTATTCTAAACTGCCTTTTAAAGCAGACTGTAGGAGAAAAGAGACTCTAATGAAAGAAAGTGTTCATTCCTTTCAGCTGGAGTAGATATAGGACCCTTGGTTCATGAGAAGAAAGCTGTGGTCACACCAATTTGCACTTATTCATTAGATGTCAAGTGTTTTTGTGAGCATTTAGTTAGACTTCCCACATCTTTCTTTTGGGTTGCCTATAAATAAAGCAAATCAAAAAAAAGCAGGCAAAGTACTTTTTCCCCAAACTCTAGCTGAAACAAGTAAAATTGAGTTAGCTTGGATTCATTTGAACTATGAAGTCAAAATCCATTTAACCTGTGCACCTAGAATTTAATTCCAGTTTTCCAGTGTGGTTCCCAATCATTTATTTATTCCATAAACATGCATTGAGTGCCCATGATGTGCCAGGAAAATGCTAAGTCCTATGGAAACAGTGGTGAACTAGATATAGTTCCTTTCTCATGGAATATATAGTCTAGTGATTTTGGCCCCATATGTTCCAACTGCTGTACTAGATAATGAAGACAAACATAAAATAGACATTGTTCCTACTTTTAAGAAATTGATATCTGTAAGTGAGAGGTAGATATATAAATAAATAAGCACCATTAGGGTTAAAATTGCTGTCAGGTGTATGTATAGTGGGCTGTGTGATTAAAGAAGCTTACAAATAGATTATTGGGACCAAGTGTCCTTTGTCCCCCAACTAGAAAATAATTTGTCATTCAAAATAGCAAACATATGTTTAAGAGATAGATATAAATGATTATATCTTTCTCTGAACCCATTCAGACATGATGATGGAAGCCACTATAGTTGGAATATTTGTGTACCCCTAAAATTCATATGTTGAAATGCTAACCCCCAAGGTGATGGTATTAGCAGGTGGTGCCTTTGAGGAGGTGATTAGGTAATAAGGTTAGTGCCCTCATGAATGGGATTAATGCCCTTATAAAAGGGCTTCAGAGAGCTTACTTGCCTGTTTCACTTTGCGAGGACACAGTGAAAAGGCCCTGTTCTATGAAGCAGAAAGTGGGTCCTTACTGGATACCAAATCTGCTGGTATCTTGATCTTGGACTTCCCAGACTCTAGAACTATGAGAAACAAATTTCTGTTGCTTTCAATCTGTGATATTTTGTCATAGCAACCAAACAGACCAAGACAGAAGCTAAAGAACAGGTTACTTCTAATTCTTATCAATACCAAAATGAATTTCACTGTCATTCCAGGAAATTACACTTACTGTCTTGAGGTCACCAACCTCATTTGTTGGAAAGAAACTAGACGTGGACTCTGGAGACTTCTAAAAGAAAGTTAGAACTACTGCTGTTAAAAAAAAAAAATGGATCAGAGAAGTCTAACCTCTGTTCCGATTCCACCAAACCAGACAGAAATTTGGGGAAAGAAGCTAATGTGTGAACCAGTTTCCTTCTGGCATTTGTGTAGAGAGAGGGAAGAAATTCATCCAAATGATTGCATTTTAACATTGCCAGTGAGTTCACCCACATTTGGATACTTAATATAATTTAAATTTCTCTACATCAGTGGTTCTCAAACAGGAGTGATTTTTGTCCCCAAGGAGATCTTCAGCAATGTCTGGAGACATTTATGGTTGTCAAAACATTACTGGCATCTAGGGGGTAGAGGCCCAGGGAGGCTGCTAGACATCCTACACTGCCAGGGACAGTCCCACAACAAAGAATTTTCTGGTCCAAAATATCAGTAATGCCAAGGTTGAGAAACCCTGCTCTACAGACAACACAAATCTGGAAATAATTTGGATTCCTACCATCTCCAAATGCTGCACATAGACAACTTCTACTGACCACCAAGGACTTCAGCTCAAATGAAATCACGTGACATGTCTTGGACCTCCAGGGAGTGCTGCTAGAAAGTGGTCAGAGAGCAGGAAATGGCTTCTAATTAGTAGTGTCCTCACAGGATACAACTGCAGAAGATAATTTCCTGTCCCCTTATTTGATGGGAAGATTAATCTGTTACTAAATTCCAGATGAGGAAGATTTTCAAAAGTTTCAAATAGCAAGATTGTAGCCATAGAGAAGGCAATTATGTGCAATTTGTACAGTGTTCGACAATCAAAATGTAAATACGATGAGTTGGTTGCAGTAAATGCATACGGTATGTTTACCTTAAAGAACATCAAGCTGAAGAAATTCTAATGGGGTCTGGCAGTTGGGAAGAATTATCTTTTCAAATTGCAATTTTTATCTGCGAGATAAAAAGGAAAAAATAAGACAAGATATGTACTCCTGGGGAACTATTATCTTTCTCTCTGTGTGTGTGTGTGTGTGTGTGTGTGTGTGTGTGTGTTTTTTTCCCCTGATAAGGAGAAATATAGGTACGGGGCTTTGAAGAGATGGAGATTTGATAACTTCAGTGTTCTAGCAAGATTTATCTGCACAGAGACAATTAATTTTGTTGCATTCACAGTGTTCTATACAACATCTAAAACACGATCAGCTTCTCAATAATATTCTCTTCCTGTCATATAATAATGTATGCACCTAGTGTAGTGTTCAATTTTGGTCTTCGTTTCCTGATTCTGAAAGGCTACTAAGAACTTTGGCAGCAAAAAGAGTTTGCTAATCCCAGGGGGAAACAAAACCTAGCTTCCATTTTTGCTTACATGTAAAGCAGCCAGCTCAGTTTGGCAGAAAGTAGGCAATCAACAAATAGTACTTTCTCTGCATCCCTTCCCTTTTTCTATTTGCCACAAGATTTCTCCTCTCTATTGCTAAAACTTACAGTGGCAGGAAAAAAAAAGAGACTGGGATATTTTTACACATAATGGGATAGCCCATGATAAATATATTTTTATTTGGATATCAACCTACTGAAAATGTTAGGTGGTTGAAGTTTTGCAATGAGATGGCAAAATAGAAAATTTAGACTACCAAGAAAGACTGGCCTTTTTGCTGCCTTCTCTCCAAAACCATAATGCATACCCACCCAGACTTCAAACCAGAACACACAGCAAGATCCAGCCTACTCCTAATATGGTCAAGCCTCCTCCTGCATTTGCCAACTAGATGCCTTTTAGCATCTTTACTGGAGAGCCCACCACAGTGTATGTGCAATAGACGGGCTCTTCATGGCTGGCTGATAGTGCCTGCCTGTCAAAATACCAGGCTGGGAGCACCTGACATGGATTGCATCACAGTCATGTAGCTATTTACCTGATGAAGCTTAGTTCAGCTGCTAACCATGCCGTAAGCCTCTAGCACACACCACAGCTGCAGTGAAATGTGATGCTTGAGAACTGTTCAAACCAACCAGCAGCCAAAGTCTACTCTAGGTAGCACCTAAGTTTCCTTTCATTTCAGCACTGTAACTAACAGTAGTTATCATTCTTAGGGAACTTTTTCTGGGTGAAACAGCTATTGGAAGGTGTTGCTTTACTTTTGAATATTGGAAAAGATCACAGAACTGGGGTAAAGTTAAACATGAAGTACACAGTGTTGATAACTACAGGAAATATAAAAGCTTATTATTTTTGTTTGGTTTTGTTTTGTTTTTTTGAGATGGAATCTTACTCTGTCACCCAGGCTGGAGTGCAGTGGTGCAATCTCAGCTCACTGCAACCTCCACCTTGTAGGTTCAAGCAATTCTCCTGTCTCCACTTCCTGAGTAGCTGGGATTATGGGCACATGCCACCACGCCCAGCTAATTTTTGTATTTTTAGTAGAGACCAGGTTTCACCATGTTGGTCAGGCTAGTCTCAAACTCCTGACCTCATGATCCACCCGCGTTGTCCTCTCAAGAAAGCTTATTATTTTAAAAAGCTTTTGGAGGAATAAACCCTATAAATGATTACACTCTACTCCTTCTCATTATGGATTAGGTTAATAAGGCCCAGAGTGCTACAGTAACCCAGCACAATTCCCTGATTTGAAACCCCTTGCGTTTGCCAACATGACATCTCCTCTCATAAGAATTAATCAACATTTATAAACAGAAAATCAAGATTTATCCATAGAATTTATTATATTGATACAACTGCTGTGGAGTACAATTTGGCAATATCTATCAATTACAAATATAAATACTGTTTATCACAGCAACTTAATTTTTAGTCATGTATCTTATGGCAACACTTGCTCACATACAAAACGACATTTGTACAGGGTTATTTGTTTGCAGAATTGGAAACAGCCCAGGTGCCCATAAATAGGGAAGTGATGGATTAAACTATAGTATATTACACAATGTAACTGAATACTATACAGCTGTATAAGAGGAAAGACCACTTTCTGTGTTGGTATGAAAAGATCTCCAAACATCCAGGATATATTGTTAGGAGAAAAAAGCAAGGTATTAATGAAATATCTCTTGTATGCTACCTTTGTGTAAAAAGGGGGCTCATAAGAATAGATATTCATATTTGCTTTTATATATTAGCAGTATATAGAAGAATTTAAGCAAGTGATTATCTAGAGGAAGCAGTGGGGACAAGAACTGTTCTGTGAGCAAACCTTCTCCATGCATAATTGATTATAACACTTTTTCTGCTTAGACCACATAAGCGTATTACTCACTTGGAAATAATACAACATTTTGAAGAATTAAAGATATAAAAATAAACTCCATGAAGAAAATAGACTTACCATTTGCTTTTGAAAAGTCCTCTGCTACCCATAAAAATGATTCATACTGATGTCCAGAGATTGCTTAATTGCATACTATTCTCAGATTGTATTTATGATTTATAAGGGAACGTCTCCCTTAATCTCTGCTTCACAGTTGCTCAGCCATGTGCACGTGCACATGCATATGATCCTTCCTAATCATATGATTTCAGCCATGTTGGTAAATTGGTTCTGGGTTTGTCAGATAGCTTACCCACTCCATTTCCTTACAAGCTTAGCTCTCATAGGCAGCCATGGAAAATAATGGGAAAATCATTTGGAAAACATGGAACTTCCAGAGAGTCAGATTATATACAAATACTGGTTTGGGGTCTGTACTCTATAAACTCACTTTCTATTTTCCTCTCCTGTGCTCTCTTTTTTTTTTTTTTTTTTTTTTTTTTTTTTTTTTTTTTTTTTGCTTTACTTTAATATACTTGAAAGCTATTAGGCATAAAATATAGCTAGGTTTGCAATCCAAGGTGTGACTTTGACATTGGATATAAACCTGATCCTCTCTATGGTTTGAGAACAGTTTCCTAGTCTACAAAATGGAAATAATAACAGAGTCTCCTTCACAGGACGCTATGAGGACTAAATGAGATAATGCAGGCTAAGGTTAGTGCAGTACTTCACACATCATAAGCACTGGATCGATGTTAAATTGACCAGCTCTCTCCTCCTTTTCATTTCTTCTCCCATGAATGCTTAGTTAAGAAGAAGATACCAGAATTAGGACCTATTAAAATATATTGCTGTTTTTTTTCTATTTCTAAACAATCATTGTATGTAAACTCCCATGTGTCCTGTGATCTACCTGATGCCTTTCAAATCAGATCACATTGGTTCCCAGTCTTTCACTGTCCACCACTGTTAGGTACATTCATCCTTTCTCCCTCTTAAACCTCTGGACTTGTAGCATATCCCCATTAAATCCACTCAGGATCAAACACAAAATGCAGCTTGGGGTTACCTAAGAGTCCTAATTTAAACAAAAACAAAAACAAAAACAAAACACAGAGAGAGTACATGTGTTAAAGGCTTCCATAGAGCTAGGGATGAATAGTTAAGGCGAGAGGCTCCAAAACTCTACCACTGTAGCTCATGATCATCTATTGAAAGGAAGGCTAAAACTGAGTTTTACCATGTCTGCATGGAGGAGGCAGAATCATAAAGTCTTTTATGTTTCCTACACCACCCCAAGTCAATTTTGAACCCTCGCCTTAGCATCTAAGGCAAATCATTTTCAGGACTGCCTCACTCCTTTTCCTACATTCCTATCGTCTGTCCCAGCTCTTCTGATGTCCTGGGATCTCTCAGAGTCACTCTAGCTCTCAAGAAGCAGATAAGGTTATGTAATTACAAAACGTCCACTAAGTGCTCGAACCAGAATAAGAAATAACTTGAGGACATTTTCTGTTGTCAGACAAAAAGTGGCACTAAGTTTCTCCAAAGCTAAAACAATTCAGTCAGACACATACCCAAAGTAACTGCACCTACCGTCTTAATTCATTTACTTCAATCAAACAATCAAATTATCTCCGTTGTGGTAAAATCTAATTGATGTTATGACAATTAAGCCTTAAATACCCTTCTCAATCAGTCATAGAAACTGCGACTTCGTATTCCCCTTAGTGGTTAAACTTTTAAAACCTGATTGTTTGCTTTAAACCACGCCAGAATAAGAGACTGGTGATAAATTGTATCTCATGTCTGGTTTAGCACCAACTACATGCCTAACCAGGTAAATTGCTTGGCACTAGTCTTCCTAACTTAAAAAAAAAAAAAAAGTTGTTAAAACATTAAGGACAGAGTAATTATGATAATTGAGATAATAGCAATGAACCTGATTCCCCCTTTGCTTTGAGGAAGAGCTATATATTAGTCCCTACTTTCCCTCCCCTAGAGGCAATGGGTAACTTGTAAACTTGGCCACACCAGCTTCGGTTATCAGACCTCGATTTCTGCTTTAAGAATAGACAAAAATCAGGTCCAATAATAAGTACAAGTGATATGGAAGAAATCAGTGCTTGCTAATGCTTTCAGATCTTGATTGAAAATTGCCTGGGGGAGAACATTTTTTAATAATTATGTTTGCATTCTGTTCACATAAATACACTCAATTTTCAGTGTGGTCGAGGTGCGGCTCGCCCTAGAGTTTTTCTATTAAGTTTTACCTTGAGAAAATCTTGTGGAAACTTGTGTAAGATGCTGTTATTATTACTTTTTTTTTTTTTTTTTTTTTTTGCAAAGTAGGTTGTGAGAGATTTCTTTTTCCTAGAAGATAAAAATTTGAAACTGAACAGTAGTTGACAGCATCCTGTTCAGGCTAAATTCCTTGTCTTCAGACAAGGTAGATTTAGGCAACTGCAATTGACATCCCTGAAAACAGGAATAGACTAAATAACGGAAGCACAGATAGATGTGGGGAAGGACTGTTATAATAAACTCAGCCAACTGTTCAATTAATAATTTTTTTAAAGAACCAAGTCTTACTAAATGCCCATGAAGCTTTCATTTCAAATCATTTGTTTAATTTCATGTGTAAATTATGGAAATGCACCAATTTTCCAACTATTGAAACAGATTTTGGAGCTATGTTTTTTGAAGTGACTGTAGTTCAGAAACATCTCTTTTCAATTAGCTCTGAAACCTCTTTCAACAGCCTTTCATAAATAGGCCAACATCAATGGCATGCTCAGATCCAGTGTGGGTCTCTAATGGAAATGCACAATGGGCCTCGCGCCATGCCTGCAGGGGCAAACATCTTCCATTTCAGACAGATCCAATGAGAAGTGGTGCCAGCTATTCTGGGTCTCCCACTTTTTGGTCTCAGGTTTAGCTCATCGCTAATCAATGCTTGTGTTGTTTAATTACATTGTACAGTCAGTAATGATTTGTCATTCGTTGAACCTGGGCGGTCTTCTGAGCCATCACCAATGTAAACTGCAAAGGCAAGGTAACCTTAACTGCCAGGACTCCACACTGGAAAACAGAGACATCTTGCAGATGAAAGGAAATACTGAGTTTGGGGAGAAAAAGAAAAGGAAGATAATGTTCTTATATTTAAATTGTACCAAATACTACAGGCCTGTCCTTTCCCTATGAGAATTCTGGACCGAAAATGTCTGTCCACCAAAGGGTTTATACACCTCTTATCTATTCAACAGCACTTACTGACCCGGATGATACTGGAAACTCAGTAGATATTGATTGATATATTGACTTAGAACAAGTTTTAGCTTATATATATATATATATAATACACACACACACACACACACACACACACAGATAGAGAAAGAGAGAGATATCTCCCTCTAGTACATCGAAATTCTGAAACTGATTTCATGTTCCAGTAACTAGGAATGTGATGTTGCATGGCACTAGAGAATGAAAATCTTTTTTAAAATAAAAGATTGATTATCTTACAATAGTCAAAATGTTTATGGTCATACAAATATATTTATTACTGGTATAGTATAGTCAACAATCAGTAAGAAGAAATATTTAACCAATCAGAATGGACACAGACTAGTGTGCAATTATATCTTAAACTTAACCATAAAGTGTTAAGTTTAAGAAATTAAGTTTATGTAAATTAACAAAAGCTTAAATTCCAACACATTCATAGCCAAAATGGTATGTTTTGTCTGCATAGGTAAACAAACAGACTTCTGTCAAAATGTACTGCAACATGGATGGTGTAGTACAGCTAGAAAAGTAAGTAACTGGGAAATTTAAAGTGCTGTGTTCAATTTCAATGCTGTACTGCAAATAGATTTAATTCCAGTACTCCTGTTGTTAGCAATAAGAAGATATTCTAGTTATATATTGATAAAACTGGGAAAAAAATAAAAGCAGATATTGGTATGTTTTTCCTAAAGTAAACAGTAAGTATAGGGATGATTTGTTTTATAAGAGATAAATTAATTCATAGTTATGCCATTTGCAAAATCAAGTATGCTCTTAGAATCTCTCTGAATGGGAAAAATCTGTGTTGCCTTTAAAATAAATTCCTTAAATTGAACATTACAGGCATTTTTATTAAAAGTAGGAAGAAAGACAAAATAATCTACTAGTTTCACTCATCTGAAAGTTCCATCCAGTAGAATAAGTAAAAGAAAGAGATACACAATTCAGAAAGGAGATATCAATGCATCATTATTTGAATATAATTGTCTATGAAAGACAACTTAAAATCTAATAAAAGGTCATACTATGTGTTAGAATGTAAATATTAATTGCTCCCCCACATATAAGAAATTAACTTTTTAGAAAATGTAATTGAAAATGCACAGCATACATCAAAAATTCACAATGCCAAAAAATATGCAAGTATCTAGAAATAATAAAATATATGCAAGTTTCAAATGAAGAAAACTGAACAATTTAAAAAGTTAAAATTCATGAAGAGATGTATCATTTAGGTAAAGAAAGACACAATGTTGTAAAGATATCAATTCTTCCTTAATTTAGCTTGTAAACTTAGTTCTGTTCCAAATCGCAATGTGGTTTTTATAATAAAGAAAACAAATCTAAAACTCATTCAAAAGAAAGACTTGATGAAGAAGAATAAAGAGGTCATTATATAATTTAATATTTAAATATATAATATTAAATTATTATAATATTTTAAATACTTTGGGAGTAGCATAAGAATTAAATAACAGAAAAATTGAGCCTTAGAAAGCTAAGAAACAGACCATCCCATGAACATCAACTTAGTTATGTTAAAGTATTTCAACTCAAATTCAATGAAAACAATCCTTCCAATAAATTATACAAAATTTGTTAACTATTTGGAGGGAAATTTATATTTCTATCACAAACCATATACCAAAATAAATACCAAACTGACTAAAGAGTTAATTGTAAAAACTGAAATCATAAAAGAATTAGGTAAAATAAAGGATAAATCCAAAATAACAATTAATAACTCTACACAACAACATTGATGTATCCATCTTAAGTGCATGTTGCTAAGTGAAAGAAGACAGTCCGAGAAGCCTATATACTGTATTATTCCACTTACATGACATCCTGGAAAAGGTAAAACTATAGAGATGGCAAAGCCTATGGTTGCCAGGGGTTTGGAGATGAGGGAGGTTAAAAAGGTGAAGCACTGGGGATTTTTGATGGCTATAAAATTATTCCATGTACATTCCTGGGGAACCTGGTGCTAAACCATTCTTGGACAGCCTGCTTCTGGGTGAGGGTTTTATACATAGCAGAGTGGCTCTCTCACTGTGATTATTGAGTCAGCCCTTGACATAAGGGTGTGTAAGATATAATAAAGAGAAAACACCAACAATAATAATTTTAACAATCAAAAAATATAAAAATAAATACAATTATTTTATATGGCACTACAGTGGTGCATACACGACACTGCATTTGTCAAAATCCATATAGCACCTCAAAAATGCCAACCAGGAGGGAATGGGATGCCAGAATAAGATGGAACTGTGAGAAAACAATCTAGCTGTGTTACAAATGTTTGATATAACTTGTGTAAAATACAACAATGTAGGGGCAAGGAAAAAGACATACTGACCTAAGTAACTCTGAAAATGACTGGAACCATTACACTAAAAACAAATAAAACTGTATATAGCACTGAACTCTACCTGCAAAGTTGTTTTCTACGGAGTCTCGGGTGACCAACTCTGAAACCAGTACACATGTAGGCTGAGATTGGAAAAATAAGTAAAAGGATGGTAGTTGCTGGAACCAGGATTGTTACTAGAGGAGTGAGAATTTACAGATAAGTAAAAGACTAAGGCTAGAATCAAGAATGTGGTTGTAGACTACAGTGAGAGACATGAGTAGGACCTCATGTTTAGCTTAATAAAGATGTTAATGGATATATATAATCATTGATGTTACAATCAACATATATAATCATTGATATGGATATATACACAGATTGTACATATACTTTCTTGCTGTGTCAGCTGAGAGGATCTAGAAACAAGGATTCTCCAGTAGCAGTGTGCAAACCCAGCATTCAAATTTTCTTTTCTAATAACATCCTACAATAAAAGGAACTAAGGCTCCTTGGAGAAATTACTGAGTGTAGAGTTGGGAAAGGAACATACAAGAATAGCCTGGAGCTCTTTGTAGTGTCGGGAAGTAAGGAGGTGCTCCAAAACCAAGTGATTGGGGAATGTCAACCCTTTGACAAAAGCCAACTGAAAAGCGCTCCCACCTGGGTAACAGGGCAAAACTCCGTCTCTACTAAAACTACAACAATTATCCAGGCGTGGTGGCATGTGCCTATAGTCCCAGCTACTCAGGAGGCTGAGGCACAAGAATCACTTGGACCCAGGAGGTGGAGATTGCAGATCCGAGATCATGATACTGCACTCTAGCCTGGGTGAGAAAGCGAGACAGTTTCTCCAAAAAAAAAAAAAAAAGTAAAAAGTAAAAAAAAGAAAAAAGAAAGCTCCCAATGGCCAAAACTGGAACAATTTGAGCAATGAAATCGATAACATTGTATTGGATTATAACTTCAAGCATGAAAAAAACTCCATGAGTTTATACACATGTAAATAAATCATTGAAAAAGCAAATAGGAGAAAAGAGACAAATCTCCTGTAAGGAATACCAGACAACTTGTGTAGATACTCCACTGTCAAGGATTTTCAAGCATTCACTCCCTACAATTTAAATTTGAGCCGTGCATATGAGAAAGTAGGGGAGAGGATGAGTAACTTTACAGTGGAAACCTGATGAACACTATCTTTTTCAGATGATCAAGGTTAATATAAACGCGGCTTATCATTGATGGTGTGTATTTTTGATATGATATAATGACGCCGAACTTTACTTCTATATTCTGTCTCCCAAAAACCCATAATCCCAATCCAATAATGAGAACAATATTAGACAAATCCTACCTGAGAGACTTTCTGCAAATATTTAGCCAGTACACCTCAAAATGCAAAGGTTATCAAGAAGAACGGTCTGAAAAACTGTCACACCCACAGAAGCCGGCAGAGACATGATGGTCAAATGCAATGTGGTATCCTGGATGAGATCTCAGAACAGAAGAAGGACATTAGGTAAAAATAAAGGAAATCTGAATAAAACATGACCTTCAGTTGATAATAATGTATCAATAGTGGTATATTAGTTGTGACAATGCATTGTACCATTGTTTATAATGAGTAAAACTGAGTGCAGAGTATATGAGAAATCTCTGTACTATCTTTGCAACTTTTCTGTAAAACTATTCTAAAATAAAAAGTTAATTTTTAAAAAACGTAAGAATATTTTTTTGATCTCTGAGTTGAGAAGACCTTTCTAAGGCATAATGCCAAAAGGTGAAATCTCTATAAACTAAAAGATTAACAGATTTGACCTCATAAAAATTAATGATTCCTGAATGGTATTGCCTAGGTTTTTTTCTAGGGTTTTATGGTTTTATGTCTTACATTTAAGTCTTTAATCCATCTGGAAGTAATTTTTGCATAAGGTGTAAGGAAGGGGTCTAGATTTAGTTTTCTGCATATGACTAGCCAGTTTTCCCAATACCATTTAGTGAATAGAGAATCCTTTCCCCATTGCTCGTTTTTGTCAGGTTTGTCAAAGATCAGATGGTTGAAGATGTGTGATGTGATTTCTGAGGTCTCTGTTCTGTTCCCTTGGTCTGTATATCTGTTTTGTACCAGTACCATACTGTTTCGGTTACTGTAGCCTTCTTGTATACTTTGAAGTCAGGTAGC
>NW_012099333.1:902772-911742 GCF_000951045.1 Mandrillus leucophaeus | reverse complement strand
AAAAAAAAAAAAAAAAGCATCAGTAAAGATCTCCAATAGTAGGAATTTAGTAAAAATCAATTACAATAATATATGAAACATAAAACCTGGCAACTAATGAAAATCACTTATTGATGATTCTTTAAAGTAATGTGGTAATGTTTATAAGGTGTGAGAAATGAAAACAGTTAACTTTTATTTTTTAAAATATACACACATAAGCAAAAGACTGAAAACAGACACACAAAATAATAGTTTCCCTGTGAGAGGTAGGATTGGACATAGGAGAGGATAGAAAAACTTCTATTTTTTGTAATTTAAACATATATTATTTGTGTTTTTACAACATCCATGTGTTACTTTATAAGTTAAAAACTAATGAAGATGTTATTTTTACAGTCTGTTTCCAAAAAATTACTGGCTAAAAATTTCAGTTTATGTTTTAGTTACATAGATACGCAAAAAAACTGGGAAAATACATACCAAAATGTTAATAATATTTGCTACTGGTCATAAGATTACTGGGAGGTTTTTGTTTGTTTGTTTGTTTTGTGCTTTTCTGAATTTTCTCTTTTTTTAAATTCAAGGTTTATTCTTTTTTATCTTCCTTCCAGCTTTTAACTTAGGTTCAGGAAGTACATGTGCAGACTTGTTACGTGAGTAAATTGTGTGTCACTAGGGTTTGATGTACAAATGATTTTGTCATCCAGGTAGTGAGCACAGCACCCAATAGGTAGCTTAATTCTCACCCTCCTCCCATCCTTCACCCTCATGTAGGCCCCAGTGTCCATTCTTACCCTCTTTGTGTCCAAGTGTACTCAATGTTTAGCTTCCACTTGTAAGTGAGAGCATGTGGTATTTGGTTTTCTGTTCCTGTGCTAATTTGCTTTGGATAATGGCCTTCAGCTGCATTCATGTTGCTGCAAAGGACATGATTTAATTTTTTTTATATAGCTTCATAGTATTCCACAGTGTATATGTACCACATTTTCTTTATCCAATCCATTGTTGATGGGCATCTAGGTTGATTCCATGTCCTCGCAATTGTGAAAAGCGATGCGCGATGAACATGTGTGTGGATGGTTCTTTATGCTGAAATTATTTATATTCCCTTATATGTCCACTAACGGGATGCTGGGTTGAATGGTTTAAATTCTGTCTTGAGTTCTTTGAGAAATCTCCAAATTGCTTTCCACAGTAGCTGAACAAATTTACATTCCTACGAGCTGTGTATAAGCATTCCCTTTTCTCCACAATGAATTTTCTAATTTAACAAAAATACTGCAATAAAAATAGTCAAGTAATTTGTAAGAAAAAAAAACAGAAAATATAAGATAATTTAAAAAGATTTTTTAAAATTCAGAAACAATGCATACACATAGTTATGTTTTTACTTTTATTTCAACTTTTTTTAGATATTGAGAGAACTCCAGAAAAGTGCATTTATAAATAGTTGTTCACCTAGCTCCCAATGTCTTTCTTTTAGTCACTAAATATAAATTTTTTGAATGCTTACTTACTTTGTAACACAAACTAAGATGACTATTTTTCCATAACTCACCATCTTTCAAAAAAACTGTAGGATATAATCAAGTTGCCTTCTTTAGAAAAGAAATTAGACATATTGTCAAGATATTGTGTATCTGGATTTGAATTGCTACAATTATAAAACTTATGGAAATTCAAAGACAATTAAATATGACATTTGGGCCAATGGCCATCAGGCTAAAATAGCTGGGGGAAGTAGGTATGAGCAGAAAGGCACTTGCTGATACAGACACCTCTGTAGGTTACAATCCTAATACATCCTGATATAAAAGTATACAATTTTTAAAGTGTATCCAAATTTATAGTGTAAAGGGATTTCTGAGGACAGTGGCTTCTCCTAAATTAGAAAACCCAGAAGTATATGAGGATCCTTAACTAAGTTAAATACTACCTAAAGAGTGTCTAATGTGATTGTTTTCAAAGGAAAATGCGGATGTGTTCATAAAACAGGTATCAGTGAAAGTGATTTGGAATTAACTGCTGTACCTAAGCTTAACTTGAAGAAATTTTCTAATTAAATGTCACCTATTCCTTTAATCAAATCAAAATTTAGGTCCTGTAGGTCAGCTGAGATCAAAACCTAAGGTTATGTCTAATCAGGATATCAGTATTAGCTAAAATTATGCCTCTGAATGATGGCAGCTAATAGGTGCACATGGCAGTTTCCTCCCAAAGGATATTTTAAAATATGCTCTGCCATTGTTGGCTTTTATTGAGCTTCTTGCTCTCTGCATCTTTCAAAGAAAGTTATAAAATGAACTGATTTCCACACACAATTTGGTTTTCTTATCATCACATTCTCCCATTAGGGCCTTGGAGGCATGGCTTCAGGAGCTCTGGACTTCAGTCCTCACTCGAGAATGAATTAGTTATACAAGCTTGAGCACACCTGGACATCAATTTCTTTATCTGCAAAATGAAAGATGCAAACTGAACGATCTCTAATATTCCATCCAGTTTTATAATTTTAAATCTCTTAAGTCACAAAATGAGTTAGTGCTCAGTATATTTAACTGATGGAAGTCAGTTTCTTAAATAATCTCATTAAATAAGGTGCATAACTTCCTAGATGTGTAGGAGTGTTACTGCTTTAGAAATGTGTATTAGTCCACTATTGCCTTTCAAATGCTGCATAACACACCAAGCCAAAAATCACTGGCTTGCACAATTATTTATCCTCTTGCTCACAGGCCTGTAGTTGTCTGTGACTGCTCTGTCGCAGCCTCTGGAATGTAAGGTGGTTAGAGTAACTCTGCTCCATGTATCTCACTCAGTGGTCCACATTGGAGGGGTAGCAGACACCTAGAGGCTGTTTTATTAATGAAGAAGTTTGGAAGCTCCAAAAGGGGCCAGTGGAAAAACCAATGCTTCCTAAGACCTTGGTTCAAACTGGCAGATTATCACTTCCTCCTATGCCCATTGGCCAAAGCCAGTCTTATCACCAAGCGTAACATGAATGAGCCAGGGAAACAGACCCTTCCACTGAGGTAGGGAGTGGACAAGGGAGTAAGTACTTCTGAAAAAAATTCCAATCTATCACATTGACAGACAGCCCAAAGAGTAGAGCTCATGAATGCAATTTTCTTTTTTTATTTTTCTTTTCTGAGATGGGATTTTGCTCTCGTTGCCCAGGCTGGAGTGCAATGGCCCGAAACTGACTCACTGCAAACTCCGCCTCCTGGGTTCAAGCAATTCTCCTGCCTCCACCTCCTGAATAGCTGGAATTACATGTGCCTGCCATCAGGCCTGGCTAATTTTTGTACTTTTAGTAGAGACAGGGTTTCACCATGTTGGCCAGGCTGGTCTCAAACTCCTGACCTCAGATGATCAACCCACCTCGGCCTCTCAAAGTGCTAGGATTACAGGCATGAGCCACCGTGCCCGGCAAATGGATGCAATTTTCTAAATGACTTAATTCAGTGGATAATTAGCTATCATTCACTGAATCAACACATGTTTTGAAGAACTTTCTAAGTGTCAGGCAGTGTTCTAGGAGCTGACAGGGGTTGCTGGCAGAATAAGATATGGAGGGAGAGAGCAAAAAATATAAAGATGATGACTCCTAGGTTTTAGGCTTGTAGAAGCTGGATGATGGTACCATTTACCGAAACAGGGAAGAGCGGGAGAAGTAGGTTTGGGTGGGAAGTCAAGGAATCTGCTTCAGACTTTCACCATGTGCACATTTACATTTTATAAAGTGCTTTCACTCACATTATGTCCTGTTACTTTTCATCTGACAAGGAAAAGTGGTGAATAGCCTGTTTTTGTTTTCCATTGCTACCTTTAAAAAAAAAAAGGCACAGATTTGGCAACTGAAACAATACACATTTATTATCTCATAATTGCCTTGGAAAAGGACTTCAGGTAGGAATTGACTGGGTCTGCAGCTCAGGTCTCACAGGCTGAAATCAAGTCGTCAGCCAACTATACTTTCTCACTTGGGGTTCTAGGTGAGTCGTTCTAAGCTCACTGGTTGTTGGCAAAATTCCCTTCTTTGCAAGTGCGGGACTGAGATTTTTATTTTCTTTCTCCCATTGGTCAGGGTTGGTCTCAGCTTTTAGAGGCCCCTTGCCCCCATAGGAAGATCACAATATAGGTGCTTTCTTACTACAGGTCAGCAGGAACCTCTCTGACTTATTCTGACATCAGCTGAAGAAAACTTTCTGCTTTTAATGGACTGGTAATTAGATTAGGATCACCCAGATATTTTGAGATCAACTGAGTTGGGACTTTAATTCCATCTGCAAAATCCTTTCACATAAGTACCTAGATTAGTGTTTGACTGAATAAGTAAGGGCTAGGCTAGGAATGTGAGGAAGGGACCATCTGTGAAATTCCACCTACCTCATAAGCCCACTTTGCAGATGACACAACTGAACCTTGTTTGAACTGATTACCATCAGAAAGCACATCTAGTGGTGCGGCTTATACCTGACCTTTGTCTTATGATTCAGTCTAGAGCTCCTTCCACCATGCCATGCCTCCTCTCTTTCTCCAGGAACACTTCCTACAATACAGTGACCACTTTCTCACTTCCTTCTTATGAGTCCTGAATTGTAAACAATACAGCACCCTAAAAAATTATAATTGTATTATTATTTACATATTCGTGTGTCAATTCTCACATAGCACTTAATAAGCACTGTAGGAATTAACCAAAGCGGGGAGTTTCTAGTTGCACATTTAGAGAATCATGGCCATGCACATTTGATGTTAGCATTTCCTGTGAAACATTTTCACAGCCATAAAAGTGACCAGCATGCAATTAGACCAACATGTTAAAGTGGTGCTAATACTAATAACAATATTTTTTTTTTTTTTTTTTTTTTTGTGATGGAGTCTCACTCTGTCACCCAGGCTGGAGTGCATTGGTGCAATCTCAGCTCACTGCAACCTCCGCCTCCTGGGTGCAAGTGATTCTCCTGCCTCAGCCTCCCGAGTTGCTGGAATTACAGGTGCCCGCTACCACGTATGGTTCTTTTTTTGTATTTTAGTAAAGACAGGGTTTCACCATATTGGCCAGACTGGTTTTGAACTCCTGACCTCAAGTGATCATCCTACCTCAGCCTCCCAATGTGCTAGGATTATAGACGTGAGCCACAGTGCCCAGCCCAATATCATTTTTAAAAGCACCATTATCAAGTATTTATCAGAAACAATAAGTTAAATGAAATTAATGTGGCAATACAGGGCCTTTTAAAGCTTGTAATATGCTAATATGTGTTATAGAGCAACAAGAGGGAGATATAATATATGAAACTTGATGTAAAGCCTTTTTTCTATCAAGCATTTCAAAGTGCCACAAGACACCTACTTTAGTTTTATCTAAGACCAAGTCCCCTTCACTGATCAGAGTCAAGGAGTATCCCTTACATCTGTAGCTTTCGAGGTCATGGGTAGTGGTAGGATGGATAAGCCCATTCTACCTTAGGAAACTCTGTGTCCTCAAAGTGACCAGTGGAAAGGTGTTGTGGTCAGTCTGTCGGTATTCAGTGACAAGTGTACCTTAAATAATGGAAATAAAAACACATCAAAACTGGAACTTTTTTTTAGGCATTATAAAATATATTCCAGAAATGAACCTGGAGAAAACAGAAGGTCTAAAATCTGTCCTTAACATGAATAAGGAAATAATATATTGGGGAAAAGAGAGGGGGAAAAAGGCCTCTAGCACAGACATAAATTTTTATGTCAGGGGACCTAAAATGGATATCAAAGTGAATATTAAATTTACCTAGGATAACTAATCTAAATGACCTAAAAACCAAATCTGCCATTAATCCCAAACTTGGTGATAAATCTATGGCTGGACATTAAAAAAAAGATGACATGCATAACTTATACTATGTACATCAGTTTCCAAAGCACATAAAGAAAACTTGGGAATGTATAACACGTGACCTCAGCTGTACACTAAATTCTGAGCAGTTCTTGCTTTGAATTCTTTAGTTAAGAGAAATATTCATAACATCATTTTTCTTGATCAGCATAGATGAACCGAACATAAAAAAGACATTTTATTCTTTCAATGAGTACTATTTCTTCAATGATCTTTCAATGATCTTTCAGCTTCTCTTTCTCATCATCAGGAGACATTATGGGTGGCCTATTGCTAAACTTTGCAGAGAAGAAACAGAGAAGGTAACAAAAATGCAAAATAAGGTTTTTGTTTAAAGTGGAGAAGGAGGGACAAAGGAAAAATTGTGGGGAAAACCAGTTGACCTCAGAGTTAAATTCAATGCATGCTAGTAAATGTCCATGTGTCTGTAAAATGAGAACCACAAATTTGGTTCCAAAAAAAAAAAAGGGGAATTATGAATTAGTCCTCAGAGAGGTGAAATAAAAATAAGAGCCCATATTCATCCAGTTAAGCATTTGCAAAACAGAGATACAGAGAAAAATGAGTAACTTCCAGAAGTTTTCATGTAGTAGCACAGTTCATGAGTGAGAAATGAGGATGGATGAAGCTACCGAGGTAAGGGGTCACATTAAACGGAGGATTTTAAGAGCGAGTTGACATAGTCAAACTTTATTTTAGAAGACTGAGTGGGGCAGTTACCCAGCTAAGAGCTGATGAGGACTTGCAGGCTATGGCAGCAGAGCTATAGAAAGTGGAATGAATTCAAAGGATGTTTAGGAGTTGGAATTGACAGGACTATAGATAGAGATAGCCTTTGGGTTTTGTTTTTAATCTTTGTGATAGAAATTCAATCTAGCTGGACCATCTACAAAAGATACAAAAGTAAAGTCTAATGTGAACTAATTTATCTGATTACTTTTCTCCAATAAAAGAAGGGAGAAAAAATGTTAGAACAATTGCATTTCTTGGGGTAAAACATTGTGGTTTGGGGAGGATTCACAGCTATGGGCAGCTGGGAAGGCAAGCTGAGCAGCCCTACAATAGAGTTGGGTGAAAAGATTCGGGAGGGGATGCAGAAAAAGAGAGAAGGATGAATCCCAAGATGTATTTTACATGGTTCAGAATTTTGCCTAATACTTGCGCAATGGAGATGAGATGACAGTGACATGCATCAGATTTAAGAATTCAGCAGCACACACTTTGACCAAAATTAATTTTATTAATATGGTGATTTGCTTTAAGAAAAATGTATCTGGTTACTGGTTTCTTTGGGTTGTTTTTGTTTTGTTTTGTTTTGTTTTGTTTTGTTTGACTCGATAATTTTGATTCATTTTTTAGCCCTTTCTTTTTACCATTTTTATATATTTTTAGGGCTACTTCTCTTCTTTATTTGAATTAACTTTTAATAAATGATTCTATAACCTCAAACTCAAGGAGTAAATAAATTAAATAAATTAGAAGTAATTGTGTATAACAATAATGATGATGATGGCTGATATTTATTGAGTATATATTATGTGCCAGAGATTCTTAGAAGAGTTTTTACATTACTAACTAATTTAACATTTATAATAACTCTGTGCTGTAGTTACTATTAATATCACCATTTTACAATAACATACAGAAAAATAAAATGGCTTGTCCTAGGACCAACCCTCTTCACTTTTTAACCCAAATCATATCTATACTGGAGGAATTTCACCAGAAGAATCAGTGTACTGGTACTGTAAATATTAATGTTGAATGAATGCATGTCACTAACATTTGACCCTCTAGAATAACATCTTACCCTTATTAATAACAAATGATCATGTTAATAACATATTACATTTGCTCTCTTATTCTGCCCTCACAGGAACCCTGTGAGGTAAATGGGCAGAGGACATTGAAGAACCATAGAAGAGACAAAAACAGAACAAAACAGCCTGCTTGCTCCTGTTCTGTATTCTTCTTAATGTGTAAATCACTTTTCCTAAAGGTATAAACTTCTACTTCTGGTGTCTTACTAATTTATTCTAATACCTTAACAGCTACTAGTGGACCCTATCAACATAACTGTTTATTATTTCCTGTTGATGATATTGAATGTTCAACAAGGTTCTCAAACTTCCAATAGTAATATTAACTTCCTGGACTGTTCACAAAGCCTCAATGAAAAGTCTCCAGGGAAAGTAACCATGAAAATAAACAAAGATCAGACACTTTATTGAAGTCCAAACCACTAGAGAAGAGCTTAATGATATTATGTCTATTCTATATTTTTATGATGGGAAACGATGTTGCCATTATACTTGATGCTATTGCTGCCATGCATGCCTTGAAGTAGAAATTGGTGCATTCTCTAAGGAGGGAAATTTGACAATATGTATTAAAATCACAACACTCATACCAATTGATCCAGCAATGCTACATCTGGGGTTTGTTCATAAAGATATGCTCTCATATGGGTGTAAAAATATTTAGTTATGGATCAGCCCTGCTTTTAGTAGAAAATGTTGGAAATAACCTGATAATAGAGAATTGGTTAGATTAATTATAATACACTAAACAATTTAATACTAGACGGTACCCCCCCATCCATATTTGCACTTTTAGTGGTTTCAGTTACCCTCAGTCAACCACAGTCTGAAAATATTACATACAATAAGATATCTTAAGGGCAGGGGTGGGGATGGGGAGAGAGATCACATTGATATAGCTTGTATTACAATGTATTGTTATAATTGTTCTATTTGATTATTGGTTATTGTTGTTAGCCTCTTTCTGTGTCTGACTTATAAGTCAAACTTCATCATATTTATATATATATTTATATGAAAAATATTGTGTATACATAGGGTTTGGTGCTATTTGTGATTTCAAGCATCTACTGGGGGTCTTGGAACATTTTCCTTATGGATAAGGTGGGTAGGGGGGACTACAGTAAAGACAAACTTTAAAAAAGGAATAACGTAATTCTAGATATACTACTGATAAAGTAAGACTGCTCCCAAGATATATTAAATAAAAAAGCAACATGCAGGGCAATTTGCATTGTATGCTACCATTCTTGTTAAGAAAGAGAAGAAAGAAGAGAAGATGAA
>NW_012099333.1:868814-900672 GCF_000951045.1 Mandrillus leucophaeus | reverse complement strand
AGAGGAGTCCCACATCAGGCAGAAGTGCCCTGGTGTCAAAACCCTCTTCATGTTCAGTGCCAACACATTGCAGCCCCAGCATAAACACTCCGGCAGATCCTGAAGTGTGGCAGCTGGAGGCTGTCAGCTAACAGATACTGCTATACGTTGAATAATTTTATAGGGATGGTGTTGAATAATGCTTAATGACTTAATGAATAATAATGAATTATACATGTAATATTGTTAAGCCGAAGAGAGATTTAAGATGTAATTTAGATACCATAATCCCAGTCTTGTTAAAAAGAATATGTGACAGGTAGAGCGAGAGAGAGAGATGATAGATAGATTGATCGATCAATCCCATGGTACATATCAACGCATAGTCCCAAAAAGATTGGGAGTATACGCAAAAAATACTAACAATGACATAGCTAAATGTGGAGAATAAAAGTTATATTTATTTTTCTCATTGTGCTTTCAAATTTTTTAAAATTTACGTTGAAGATTTAGCACTTTTTTTTTTTCAAAGAAACTCCACCAAATAGGAGTCGAACAATGAGAACACATGGACACACATAGAGGTCTGTAGGGGTTGGGGGACTAGGGGAGGGAGAGCATTAGGACAAATACCTAATGCATGTGGGGCTTGAAACCTAGATGACAGGTTGATGGGTGCAGCAAACAACCCACCATGACACATGTACACCTATGTAATAAACCTGCACATTCTGCACATGTATTCCAGAACTTAAAGTATATTAAAAACAAAAACAAAAAAAAACTTGTCTAAGATCTGAAAGCTGGTAAGTGACCAAGCTGAGAACGCAAACCTCAGACTATCTATGTCTCTCTCTGTAAAAAAAAAAAAAAAAAAAAAAAAAAAAAATCTGATTAAATTTCAAAAGTATTTTTTCCACTCTCATTTTTTAGTGATTTATGGAACTCTGAACATATGAGTCAATTGTATTCTAAGGACAAGCTCTGTGTTCACTCCCTTGATAGTTGACAATGATTAGACATGTGAATCAATCAGATGATACTATGTTGTCCAGAGCTACAGATCCTATTCAAGTTGTTCAGTGTCTATCAGAAGATCTCTTATAACTGATATGCTTCATAATACAAGATCAACATGCAGGTGTTTCCAAAGGAAGGGCGGAAATGACTCTGTGCAAAACAGGATTGCAGACCTGCCTCCCTAAAACCAAATAATAAGAGCCCTCAACACCCTTGTCAATGTCTACAGACATAGTTTTTGTGTAATATTAGCCCCAGTGGAATTTATATTATATCATAAAATAACTGTTTGCATACAAGTCTTATCCTGCTGGTTAGTATGTAACTTCTTTTAAGGTTGAGGAATTGGCTTTATCCATATGTTAAATCTCTGGAATTTGCAGTTCTTTGTAATAATATAAATGTTGACACTTACTGAGTATTTGAAATTATGAGGCACTGTACTACACTAGAAACCTACATGTAAAATTTTATTTAATCTTCACAACAACCCAGGAAATATGAACTAGAGTATCCCATTTAAAGATACCAGAGGCCCAGAGAGGTTAATTAATTTGCCCAAGATCAGAGGAGTGGGAGGTGGTGAAGCTGGGATTCCAGCCCATATTCTAAGCTATATTGGTCAGAATTTAGTTGATATTTGCAGTTAAGTACCCTAGTACATATTATAGATCAAGGTCTGGCAGACTATAGCCTGTGGGCCAAATACAATGCACTGCCTATGCTTGTCTGGCCCACAAGCTAAGAACAGTTTTAACAAGTTTAAACAGTTAAGGGAAAAAAATAATATCTTGTGACACATGAGAATTTTATGTAATTCAAATTTCAGTGTATTTTATGAAAACCCAGCTCACTCAGTCATTTACACATTGTCTATGACAGTTTTCCCACCGTAGTGGCAGAGTAGTTGCAGTGGAGATTGTATGGCATACAAGGCCTGAAATATTTACTGAAGGAAACAAAACAAAAAAATCTTGTGGACTGCTGTTACAGATGAAAGCTTTATCCTTGTATTTCCTTGGAATCAGCCAGAGTGCTTTTTATAAAACAGACTCTACATCTACTAAGTTAGACTTCCCAAAAGTGAGGTCCAATAATCTATGTTTTTAAAAATGCCCCCAGGTAATTCAGATAATCAACCAAATTTGAGAGCCACAGCCACGAAGCACTTTGGCCTCGGGCAGTTACTCCTTGGGGACCCTTTTACTTCTAAACAAGAGGTAGTTGGGACAGCTAAAGCCCCTCCATGCTCCAGAACAAACCACCCACCAATCCCTGACATGACAGAAACTGGGAAAAATGAAAGCATTTAAAAATGAAGAGGATTAAGGAGAGACAGGCTCTTTTCACTGTTTGCACATAGTTCATTGGAAATGACACTTCCGAAGAGCAGGAAATGACTCTGTGGAAGGATCTACTTATCAAATTCAAGAATCACGTTTGCAACCAGCTTGTCTCTTTTCTGCAGAAGAGCTGCTTCCGCTTAGGACAGGGCAGCTGACAGACAGCCCTGGCACTCAATTGTCTCCTACCATTAAAAGCACAAGGTTGAGAAGGCACATGAGCCTGCTTCAAGCCGAGCATCTTGAATGAATATTTCAATCCTAGGTTCTAATGCCCATTCCTCAGACCTTGCTAACTGGCTTTTACTTCTACTCTCACTCTGAATTTAAACCCACAAAGCTCACCAATTGGAATCCCAATGCCATGTCTCACTTTACACGAAAGGGAATGTTTAAACACAGAACTCCAAGGATGGAATGAATAAGCTGAGTTAAACATGCCCTCATGGAAGTTGGAACCTTTCTCAAAAAGGAACAGCAGCAGCCCAAAATGATAAATTATGCTCACATTGCAATTTTGCCTAGGGCCTTTATTGCAGAAACCATCCATGTGCCTCTGAGGATGGGGCTAGTCCAGGAAGCAAGGAGTTAAGAGACTAGAACCCAGTCTCATGGGTAACCCAGTGTAGCTTCAACCCTGTATCTGGGAACTACGCTAAAGATGCTATTTCTATTTCTTCCTTCCCATAGCCATCTTCTGTACAAGATTTTCTGTGACTTGTTTTTTCAACACAGATGATGATTAGTTTTACTAATTGGTTACCTACCTTCTCTTGGCTAGGCCTCACTCAGCCCAAGAACGCAAGAGAGAATTCTGTGTCAGGTACTGTGCCTTGTGCTTACTCATCTTCTAGACTTATTAACTCCATCTGTGACTTCCCAGCAAAACAGATACCTTGTCTGCACACAGAGATGAAACCTACAATCAACTTCGGGAACACTTACCAAACAGAAACTAATCAAACTCACTCATCTTGGAAAATTGCCCTAGGTATCACTCCCACCCACCCTTCCTCCTTCCCTACCCCTAGGTTTTTTCTTCTTCTGTGGCCCCACAAATAAATAACTAAAGACTTATACTTAAGCACCTGTGGTGACTAGGTGAACTGTTAATTATAAAATTTGGATATACCATCTGGGTTAACATTTGGCTGAAGACAGCTGAAGCTCTCAGTGCTTCTGAGAAAAACTATGAATAATCTTTTCTATTAATTATTATACTATTTTCCCCAGCTGGTGTTTCCTTGTTTCTCCTCTCTGCCTATCCAAATCCTAGCACTCTTCCAAGGTTCCGCCAAGTCCCTCCTTCTCCAGTATGCTTGCTCTGAATTCCCAGTCCACATGATGAATCCTAGTTGTATTTATAGTCAGTATCCAAAAGTTGATTCCTTAATTATCTTCTAATTGTTTCACATGTATTAACTGAAACTCCTGAATGTAGGGGCCTTACACCCTTTTGCATCTCTCATCGTGCACAGCACCCCATATAAATATTTAGTTAGCACTGAATTTCACATACATCTCAGGACATTAGTAACATTGAATTATCAATCTGAAGGGCAGGAATCCAGGACTTGTAACTCCTTGCAAGTGTCCCACTCTCTAGAAGCACTCAACCATCTGAGGAGTTAGAAAACCATACATATAAATACTCTGGAGGCCCAGAATACATAACCTTATAACTGGAAGGATCATTGAAATAATCTAACTGAAGCTTTTCTTTTTACAGAAAACTGAGATCTAAGGAGGCCAGGTGATGTTCCAAGAACAAGAAGCCTATGAGTGGTAAAAACAAGGTCTCGCTTTTCTCTCTTCTGTGCTTTCGTGGGAAACAAGTACCCAAGGTTTAGTTCTATTGCTACACTTGGACATGTCATTCTTGGCTTCCTGATCCTCAAGTACTCTCGCCTGACCGGCTAATCACAATTACACACACAGGCCTAACCACAGGTCATCAGATCCTTTTGAGTGCCCTGTCATGATTATGATTTTCCTCTAGAATCTATAGCCAGAATGTCTCCCCAGGACCCAAGGGCATCCTTTCAAAAATTACCCAAGACGAGCTTGGTTGTATATTTGTTTCCTCCAAACTGTAATTGTTCCTTTGGTCTTTGATTTTCTCAGACATCATTATGCAGTTACCATTACACTGCTAGCCTGAAAAGCTGGCCACACAACTCTCCTCAGAACAGCTGCCAAATTTGCCAGTGGTGCTATTTCCTAGGCTGAGGCAAGCAGGGTAGCATTTCTCGCTTTTCGGATCTAGAATTGCTCCTTTGTTTTTTAAGCTTGAGGTAAAAGGCTTTCCTCACATTTATATGAGTACTAAAACCAAACCCCTCCAGCCAGAATGCTATCACATTTGCAAGACCTGCCATTTCCCTGGCAGTTCCATTTATCAGAATCAGGGAGGTAAACCGGAAGCTGTCTGTGCGAGTGCCCAGTGAGGTCACTGACACACCAAACACTGGATGAGGTCACAATTTAACTTCTTGCTTTTTGATGCTCCATTTTCAGGTGCCAGGTGCTTGGGAGCTTTGGCCTACAAATTGCGCCTAAACTGTTCTCAAAGAGTATTGTTTATTTTAATTTGAGTACTTCATCAACTCTGAATGAACTACAGATAGTAATGATTGGAGGAGTTCCCAAGAAACAGACAACGGTAAAGGCCTTCCCAAACATTTCTAATGATCTGTGCCCTCTGACAGTACTGGTACTGGGCAAAATTGCAATGTTCACCTCCCTATGATAGGCATTCCCCTACTTTGGGGGCTGCCTCCACCCAGGCACCCAGACCAGTGGCCCTATGGATGGTCATGATTTCTCACTATGCTCTTTGTCTTCATGCTTTCCACTAAGAAGCACCCTGAACATGAAACTTATCTGTCCCTTCCTCCCTCCATAAATCAAGTCTCATCTGTGTTAGCCCCTGGGGGCCCTGATTTCTGCTAAAATTAACCACACAAGCTATGTAATTTGAGGAGTTTCTTTAACTTCTCTCAATCAAGTTTTATCATTTTTAAAAAGAAGAGGTGGGCCAAATGCTCCGAGCCCCTTTGTGGTCTAACATTGAGTCTATCAGTAAACTCCAGTAGGAGTTGGCAGGGGGATTAATATGACTTCCTTGCTATACTTACTGTGGGTTGCACATCACATTTTAATAGACAACCTCTAAAAATTACATCTTTCAGTGACTTCAGTAAAGGCAATTTCAGGCCCTGTGGCGGATCAGTGACAGAAATATTTCTGACCAGGAAGACTTTTTTGCATCATTTTCAGAGACACTGTGGGATGACAGAAAAAGTTCTGATTTGATATCACAAAAACCTAGATTTGAATGTAACTTCACCACTTATAGGCTGAGAGACCTTGGGCAAATTACTGCAGTTCATTGCAAGTCAATTTTGTCAACTATAAAATATCTTAATAATACTTTTCTCAAAGTGGTATTGTTGTTTTTGTAATGGAAAATAAAATAGGAAAATATATTAAAGAACCTAAATAATACCTGGCACATAAAACATGTTCAGTAAGTGTTAAGCCCTTTTCAATCTCTATCTAAATTCATCCTGCATATGCAAAAATTCCAAATTACTTATTTTGAGTAATCCATAATGTGAATCTTTTCATTTTCTGTGTGTGAGATATGAATTATTAATGTAGTAAAAAAAAAAAAAAAACCCTGACAGATGAGAGAAAGCAAACTGAAAGTGACTTGTAAGAGGCATATAACTCAATCATGTCATAGCTATTTGTTGTATATTATTTCAGGGGTCTGGCTGCACATTTCCACTCCTTCAGGAGGCCGAATTAGCTAGCCTGACCCAGGAATGAGCTCAATTTGCAGCTATCTAAACACATGAAACTCAAAAATGTTCTCTTCTTTAATTCTAATAGAAAAATTAAAAAAAAAAAAAAAAAACTAAAGCTAGGTTTTTTTGAACAGGGATACAGAGTCTGCCTCCCTCATTTAGCATCAAACTAAGGCCTAGAAGATAAATATTGCCTCATATGTTCAGGAAAAAGTCCAAAAACCTCCCCTGAAGTCCTTCTCCTGTAGGCATTTCCTTTTCTTATTACCTTTCTTACAGGGAAATTGGAATACACAGTCCAGTGAGTCACCACTTGTTCAAATATGGCTCCAGCTGTGAGGAAGCTGTGGTGAGAATTCTTAGCATGGACATTGTTGGATCACATTGGCCTAAGAGGCTGACATGCCTCAGGAATTAGGGTTACAGGTCTTCAAACCAGAGGGTTAACTTTGGGGGAAATGAGTATTTTGCTCTTTTATCACCAAAAGAGATGTCTCAAACTAGTGATGTGGACAGCAGCATTCTACAGCTCTCAGATGTCCCCGGCTTGCATAATGGGACGCTGCCTTGGGAGGAGGCCACACTGTCTTTTTCACTCTCTCCCTGAGTCCTATCCACCTCCTGCCTGTCCCTGCTTGCCCCAGAGCTTCCTTTCTCACCTCCCCCTCCATTCACCTCCAAACCTCATTTCCTCAACAGGCCTAAAGTAGATGGAAGGAAAAAATCTTGGACGTTTAAACATTTAAGTATGAATAACTAATCCTATTGATCAAGCTAGTGACATTTAAGACAGTGGGCAAAGGAAAGATTTAGTGACAGGTGAGGCCTTCTGAGAAAATGGTCTCTTCCCTTCGTGGTCTTGGGTAACCTATGTCAGTAGCCAGGTTCACCTGCATATTCTCAAAGCCAAAATTTCCTGTTAGCTAGAGGAACTCTGGTCTCAAATGGTAGTATGGTCAGCCTGAACAACTACATCAGGGATGTGAAGGGGTGGCCTGCCCCTCCACACGTGTGGGTGTTTCTCGTTAGGTGGAACGAGAGACTTGAGAAAAGAAATGAGACACAGAGACAAAGCATAGAGAAAGAAAAAGTGGGCCCAGCGCGGCACCGGTCTCTGAGTTCCCTCAGTATTTATTGATCATTATCTTTACCATCTTAGAAAAAGGGAAGTGGCAGGATAATAGGATCATGGTAGGGAGAAGGTCAGCAGTAAGACATATGAATAAAGATCTCTGTGACATGAATAAGTTTAAGGAAAAGTGCTGTGCCTTGATATGCAGATGCAAACATCTCTATAAACCTTTTTAGTGCATAAAGAGCAGCATTGCACATCCCACCTTCAGCCCTAAGGCGGTTTTCTCCTTTCTCAGTAAACAGAACATACAATAGGGTTTTACACCGAGATGTTCCATTGCTCAGGGACGGGCAGGAGACAGATGCTTTTCTCTATCTCAACTGCCAAGAGGCCTTCTTTCCGCTTATACTAGTCCTCCTCAGCACAGACCCTTCACGGTGTCAGGCTGGGGGATGATCAGGTCTTTCCCTTCCCACAAGGCCATATTTCAGACTATCACATGGGGAGAAACCTTGGACGATACCTACCTTTCCTAGGCAGAGGTCCCTGTGACCTTTGGCAGTGTACGTGTCCCTGGGTACTTGAGATAAAGAGAATGGTGATGACTTTTCACAAGCATACTGCCTTCAGGCACTTGTTTAACAAAGCACACTCTGCACAGCCCAAAATCCGTTAAACCTTGAGTCACCACAGCACATGTCTCTTGCAAGGACAAGGTTGGGGGTAGGGTCACAGATTAACAGCATCTCAAATACAGAACAAAATGGAGTCTCTTATGTCTACTTCTTTCTATATAGACACAGTAACAGTCTGATCTCTCTTTCTTTTCCCCACAGGGATGTCCAATCATTCGGCTTCCCTGGGCCACATTGGAAGAAGAAGAAGAATTGTCTTGGGTCACACATAAAATACGCTAACACTAACAATAGCTGATGAGCTAAAAAAAAATGCCAAAAAAAAAAAAACTCATAATGTTTTAAGGACGTTTATGAAATTGTATTGGGTCACTTTCAAAACCATCATGGGCCACATGTGGCCCACAGGCTGTGGGTTGGACAAGCTTGAACTGTATGATAAAATCAACTTTAGAAGGTGTTATTTTCTCTTCAGGGCACCATGAAGTCTTGTTAAAACAAAACAAACAAACAAAAACTGAGTGGTCACAACTTTGCCAGAAAAGAAGTTTAAACATTTCTTTTTTATTAGGTTTTTGTTTGTTTGTTTGTTTGTTTGTTTTTGAGGCAGGGTCTCATTCTGTCACCAAGGCTGGATAGTTCACTGCAGCCTTGAACTCCAGGGCTCAAATTGATCCTCCTTCTTCAGACTCCCCAGTACCTAAGACTACAAGTGCACTCCACCCCACACCCAGCTAATATCTTCTTTCTTTTTCTAGAGACAGGGTCTCCTTATGTTGCCCAGGCTAGCTTTGAATTCCTGGCCCCAAGTGATCCTCCCATCTCAGCCTTCCAAGTCACCAGGATTAGAGGTGTGAGCCACCACACCTGACCCGGGAGGAGTCTGAACATTTCTAAGAGTTAAAGACCCAGTAAGACTGGTTGCCTCAAAGGTCACATGGGCATGCGCCCTAAATTCTACCCATGAGTAGCAACCCCAAGACTTACAGTAACCAAATACCCAGACATTCTATTATAAGATTTAGGAAAAAAGGAAGTATGTCTGAAATAAAACTAGCTGAGGCTCCAACTTTAATATATAGGTTTATATATGTATATATGTACTTATATATGTTTAATAGATCAGTAAATATGTGTGTAAAGATATGTGTCTATGTGTGTGTAATATGTGTATATACATGGCATATGTACCTATGTATATCTATTTATACACACACACATATATATGACACTAGTACCAAAAAAATCAAAAGCAACTTGTACACAGGATTTCCAACACTGACATCATTCTCCCTGGGTTAGGATTAAACACCAGTTATAACCACTGTCAGCTTTCCAGTTCCAAATAAACTGTTATCCATTTCCTAGTTCACATAAAGAGGTATTATTAAAGCTTTGTTTATATGCCCTTGGAAAGCTCGGATTTACTGTTCGCTCCAGCTGTTCAGAATAAGTTGGTTATCGGAATGCATGTGATAAGGTTAGCTGCCTCTTTCACTCTTACCCCAAAGGTATTTGTACTTTTAACAGGTGAAGGCCAAATTTCTTTTAATTGATTCATAGTGGTTGTACACATATATGGGGTAATGTGATATTTTGATACATGCATACAATGTGTAAGGATAAAATCAGGGTAACTGGGATATCCATCACCTCAAACAATTATTTCTTTGTGTTGGGACTATTACAAGGTTTCGCTTCTTGCTGTTTTGAAATACACAATAAACTATTGTTAGCTATAGTCTCTCTACTGTGTTATCATACACTAGAACTTACTTCTTTTTCTTCTTCTTTTTTTTTTTTTAAAGATGGAGTTTCATTCTTGTTGCCCAGGTTGGAGTGCAATGGCGCAGTCTCAACCCACTGCAACCTCCAGCTCCCAGGCTCAAGCAATTCTCCTGCCTCAGCCTCCCAAGTAGCTGGGATTACAGGCACCTCACCATACCCAGCTAATTTTTTTGTATTTTTAGTAGAGATGGGGTTTCATCATGTTGGCCAGGCTGGTCTTGAACTCCTGACCTTAGGTGATCCACCCACCTCAGCCTCCCAAAGTGCTGGGTTTACAGACATGAGCCACCACAACTTATTTCTTCTATCTAATTGTATTTTAGTGCCCATTGACCAACTTCTCTTCATCTTCTACTCCGAGCCTTCCCAGCCTCTAGCAACTGCTATTTTACTCTCTCACCTCAATGGGATACATTTTTGTTTTTAGCTTCTACATATGGATAAGTTCTGTGCCTGGCTTTTTTCACTTAACATAATGTCCTCCAGTTCCATCCATGTTGCTGCAAATAACAGAATTTCATTCTTTTTTTGTGGGTGAATATTACAATGTGTGTGTGTGTGTGTGTGTGTGTGTGTGTGTGTGTGTGTGTGTCACATTTTCTTTATCCGTTCATCCACTGATAAACATTTAGGTTGATTCCATACCTTGGCTATTGTAAACAGTATCAACGAGCCTGGGAGTACAGGTATCTCTTTGACATACTGATTTTCTTTCTTTTGGATATGTAGTCCTCAGTGGGATTGCTGGATTGTATGGTAGTTCTAGTTTTAGTTTTTTAAGACACCTTTTTTATTCTGGTTTGTTTTTTTTTTTTTTTTTCGTAGTAGCTATACTAATTTACATCCCCCTAGCAAAGTATGAGTATTCTTTCTCTACATCCTGGCCAGCGTTTGCATTTCCCTGATGATTAGCAATGTTGAACATTTTTTATATACATGTGGGCAATTAATATATCTTCTTTTGAGAAATGTCTATTCAGATCTTTTGTTCATTTTCAAATTTAATTATTTGGGGGTTTGCTATTGTTTTTTATCAAGAAGGTGGACTGAGCATAAATAGAATGTAGAAGTGTGTCTTGTGTTCCTTCATGAATACAACTAAATTGATAATAAAATTTTCTCTTAAAGGGACTAAACCCCTAACTGTGAAGAAAGGAGGATCATTTGGTTTTTTAAAAAGAGAGAGACAACTCTACAAATTTCTTGAAGGTGGACGGCATATGGAAACATTTTTGTAGAAAAAGAAATAAGAGGAAGTCTAAAATAAATGTAGAAAGGTACAGTGGGTTGGTTTCTCAAATGTTTTAGGGAAAAGTTATTTTGAATCTATTATTCTACATTTTAAATATAGTGAGAAAATAGAAACATCATTTATACAAAAGTGCTTAGAAAGTTTACCTCCTGCATAGCCTTTTTAAGTAAGCAACTTAAAGATATGCTCCAACAAAGTAAGTGTCAAATTCAAGAAAGAAAGAGCCTTGAGCTATTAATAATCTCTGGGAATAACTCAAAAGTTCAATAAAAGTAAATCAGAGGTTGACAGAGGTATAGACAACCCATAAAGCAATTGCTCCAAACAAGAACAGAAACTCAGTGGGCTCCATGACTAACTTTTCAGGCAGGATAAAGGAATTGATCCCATTCAATAGATGGGATAAGCCAGAAGCTGCAAGGTCATAATAATATGGTACAGAAGGCTCTATTTCTTCTCCTAGTAATTAGAAACCCTAGGAAAACTGCAACATGATTAGCGTATTTGAAAGACTTTAAATAAATGAAATTCTGTTGACCTAGCACTGGAACACTGATTGCTCAAGGGTCATAAGGGGTTTGAGGATGTAACATTTATTTTATATATAGTGAGCAATATTTACATAAGTATAATAATGTAAATGCTTTTCACTGAACTTCAGCTATGAAAATGTACACATAGACAAAGTAGAGGTCTCCGGGAAAAATCTTTCTTTGTGTAGAATGGTCCTTCAAAGCAACTGTCATTCAATAAACAGCTATTTTCCCCTTCATCAGTAGACTTTCCCTGAAATTACTTTAGACCTTAAGTAATAAGAAAGAAGAAGCAACTGAAGTGCAGTTTGAATTTGGGCATAAATGATGATTTAGGCATATATTTATGTTTGTCTTTTGTGTTATTAGTTGAAAAAATGAGAAAGTTACTTGTCAATAGGCACCTTCACTGGTGAAAGACTGGTAACTCCTGTAAAACCCCCAAATGTCCACACAGAACCTGATATCTTTTATTCTCCCTTTAGGAGGCCATGATGACATTGCAGGCTAAGCTCTATTGTCTGTGCCACTGCAGATACACCTCCTAGATCCTGCTGACAGAATTGCAGTCACATTCTTTGTGGTCCCAATAGCTACTGAAAGTCCCTCTCCATCCCCAGAATGTGTCACGCTCTTCCAGGAGTAACAATGAATGAAACCTCTTCTTCCCTCTCCCTGGCTCTGAGTATGACAGTGGTGGCATATTTAATGAGACTGATATATTTCTGCCTTACCAATCTATTAATTTTTTAAAAAGGAGAACCTAATTTCACTTTCGGGATTTAAAGTGAACTTTTACTTGACTAACAAAGCTCAGAAGAATTAAGTAAACTTACTCAAGAGAATGTAAATGCTATCACTCTCAGCAATGTATATTTAAACAAGAGTTAACAGAGGTTTGCAGAGGTGAAGACATGAGTGAGCGAGCAATCAGGTGGACGATAGAGTAGAACCACTAATATTCTCATGATTGATAGAGAGTCCAGAGATGCTACCTGACCTGTAAATGGGGGTGGAAGATGGGCTGTTTGCCAATACACACTTGGAGAACAGCACCTACAAATATGAGCACCATAGGGTTCCATGGTTGGAGGGAGGTCAGGAGGAAGAGCAGCCTGGTGTGGTGGAAACAGAACCTGAGTTACCCTCAGAGGTGACTCAGTTCAATCCTGATTCCATCATTTACTGGATGAGTGACTCCAGCAGTCACTTATGCTTTTTGAGCCTCATTTTCCTTTTTGATAAAATAGGAATGATAATATCCACACCTCAAGGGATAATGCAAAGTTCCTGGCATTTAAAGTTATCTCATATATAGTTGCTTTCCTTCTCTACAAAGCCTTTATGTGTTACACCTTTTCCTCAAAACCCACTCTGAAGATGTCAATTCTTTATACATCCTAAGCTAGTAGTGAGAAATAGCTTATGGAATATTAGGCCAGTTTTTCTTCTTTCTTTCATCAATTATCTCATATTTTCTTCCTCATTAAAAGAAAGTGTTTCTTGACTTCCAAGGATTTTATGTAAATGCTCAATGTAAAGTGGGTACATTATGCTGAATATTGATTATGCTGGATATTGTGTGGACAAGCAAGGCATCAGTCAGGTGATTTTTTTTCTTGAGATGGAGTCTCACTCTATCACCCAGGTTGGAGCGCAATGGCGAGATCTCGGCTCAGTGCAACCTCCACCTCCCAGGTTCAAGTGATTCTCCTGCCTCAGCCTCCCAAGTAGCTGGGATTACAGGCACCCACCACCACACCTAGCTGTTTGTATTTTTAGTAGCGATGGGGTTTCACCATGTTGGCTAGGCTGGTCTTGAACTCATGACCTCAGATGATCTGCCCACCTTGGCCTCCCAAAGTGCTGGGATTACAGGAGTGAGCCACCGCGCCCAGCCCAGGTGATATTTTTAAAGGTGTGAAAATTCAGCCACACCCTTTGGCCTGAGTCAGCTTTGCCTTTCTGCCAGTTGGCTCACTGCCCCCCTCCTCTGGAGCTGATTGCAGCAGGGGTTGCGTTTCATGAAATTCTATAAAATGCTGGAACTACAGGGCCTTTAAGATACTGCCTTCTCTGTGGACGTAGAAATTCCACCGTTAAAACTACTCCTTATAGTTTCCCATCATGTTTATTTTGTTATGATTAGGTTGAAAGGAAAAGACTTTTTACTAGGTAGTCTTATCCTCTTTGTGTATGCTTTCTGATTTAAAAAAAAAAAAATCTGAAATTTTTCCCTTTCCTGAAGGTCTCTTAAAAATCTTTATTTTATTATTTTTTCCTTTTTCTTTAAATGTCATGGCCAAGAATTATTTTCTCGTGATTTATCATGGAGCACTCAGATCATCAGTTCATTTAATGTCATTTCACTTTAAAATTTGTGCCAGTTAACAAGATTTAGGAAAAACGTAGTATGGCAGTGACTACTAGGCCAGCTGGCTACGTGCCCTTTCATAGCCAGATAACAAACATTTACAGCAGCCATGCTCTTCCCATTAACAAAGAAGGGATTTTTAATCAAACCTCCAAAAAAAAACAAACAGATCTCAGCCACAAATCTAAGTTCTGAAAATAAACTAAAGCATATTCGTCTACGTGGATAATCCAAGACTCCAGGGTCCTATGAAAATGGGCTCCACTAACACACCAAATTTCTCAATTTTCACAAACATAGCCAGTTCTTCCACCACCTTTTAATATCCTCTCCTATCCTAGTATCTCAGGAAGCTCCCAGGGGTTTCCCACTATACTCAGAGTTTCCTCAGACCAGCACTCTAATTTAAGTTATTGAGCTTTTCCAAGTCACTGTCCACAGCTGACCATCACTTGGGGCCAGCCCACTGCCATGCACTATCATGGCTACTCCATCTCAGACCACTGAGGTTGCCTTCAGATGCTGCTCTCCCTACTGCCCCAGCTGATGTTTAGTCTTGGCAGGGGAATGAAGTATAGCCATGAAGTACCTGCACACTGTAGTTTATGTGAAAGACAACCTCTGAAATTGTGCAGTGTACAACTTGCACAACCATACATAGCCCTGGCGCTGATCAAAATTCTCAGTGCTTACCTGCCACTACTTGGAAAGAAAACAGCTTTCTGCTCACCAAACCCTACTTTGAAACTACAGTCAGATATAGTTTGTAGACCCCCAGTTATGACAGTTATTTTAATTTTTATACACCGAGCATTTAAACAAAGGGGGCATTCATAATGTCAGAGTGGCTGAGCCAAGGTACATTAAGATCATAGTAATATACTATACTCAGATAGTCTTCTCTCTCTCATCTTACTGTCCTTCATATCCTGTACTGAATCTAGCTTGACATGTTGTGTTTTGCCTTTCACTGCATCCTCCCAAGGCTTTCTGGGATATCTGTATATTTCTAGACTGCCATCATTGATCCTGTTCATGATCTTTTCTCAGGATGTTTCTCAACCCCATTAGTCTAACAAAACAAACGAATCTTAGTTGAAGATAAGGTCACCAACCTCCCAGAGCTTGTCTTCCATTGAGACTCAGCTGGGTCATCCTGTTATATGCATGTAGAGACTCTTACCAGAGTTATGTAAGTTTTCTTTTATGTCAGGAGCTAGACACATTATCAAAGTCAAACCAGTTAGATACCTCAGTCCCAAAATAGAACTTTGATATTAAGCAGTATAAAGCAAGAACATAGGAAGACAGTGCATGTTCATCTCTCCCGCTTCAGTTCCTAGAGAAGACTGCCCAGTGCTTCCTGCCAGGACTGCCCTGATTTTTGTCTTTTTTCCGGGCTTACTTCTCCAACGTTTTAGCAACTTTCTGAGCTGACAATTTTCTTTGAATTAAAATTCCTTTTTCGTTTAAATTAGCTAAACTCAGTTTCTGTCTAACACCTGACAAATCCTAACTGATACAATGTGAGTGAATAAAACAAAACATTGCTGGGAAATACACACACACCAAAACAAAACAAAACAAAACAAAGAAAACCTTGAAATATTGGAAAGCCATACTTTGTCTCTTGGTTCAGTAGAATCAGTAACATAAAAATACCATTTATCCTTAAATTTATTTTTAAATTCAGTGTGATCCATATTAGAAATCCAGAAGAGGTTTACTTTTGAGCCTGGACAAAATACAAAATTTCACCTGGAAAAATAAACATGTTGTAACATACAATAAAATTTTGAAAAAGAAAAGAGTGAAGAGGTACTTGTCCTGACAGATGTTCGATTATAAAATCTATTAGAATTAAAACCATGTGCTGATGGTATAGAAATAGAAGAAAGATATCGGAATGAACAGAAATTTGGAAATAAAGACAAGCATATTTAGCATTTGATATATTTAAAAGATCGGCATTTCAAATTTGTGAATGAGAGAGAACTAGGGATTATCCAATAAGTGGTGTTTACAAAATTGATTAGCATTTAGCATTTATATTTAATAAAATATGAAATTGAAGTACTACCTCACTTCTTATTCTAAAATCAACTCCAAATGGTCCACATAAAATATGGGTGAATATTTTATATTAAGCCATCAAATTATTGAATATCATTTAAATACTTAAAATTTAACATGTAAAGGTTAAAAAGTAAAGCATAAAAGTACTAGAATAAAACATAAGTGAACTAAAATGTAACAAAGAAAAATTAAAGTAGTATTAGAGGAAAATGTAAATATTTTCATAATTTAAAGTGGGAATGATCTATCTAGAAAATACTACAATACTATATTATTATAAAATACTAGAAATAATATATCATTTAAGTTATGTGCATCCCTGTAACAGGGGAGAAAAAAACTAGAAATAAACACAGTATGTTCTACTAAATATTTAGTTAACTATATTATGTTACCTCCATTCAATGGAATACCATAGAGCCTTTAAAACTGATAACATAGAGCTACATAGTGCTCATTTTCATGCTCTGCTTTAAGTTTGGGGCTTCTCCTAGTCACTCACTAACAGGTGGGAAGAGCTCTGGAAGGGTCAATTGGGTTCTCAGAAGCACTTTTACATGGAGAGAAGTGGGCGATAGATGGATCTGGATCAGGACAAATGACCACTTTCATTCTATGTTCCACAACTCCATTCACAGTATGAGTGTAAGAAGCAGAGAGCCAGGACAGGTGTGGGTTTGGGACAAAGAGCCAAGGAGCCCACTCCTCCAGTAAATGGTGGGCCTCAGGCTAGAGCCATAAAAGGAGTCAGCCCTCAAGGCCACCCTTCCTTATAGGGTCAGAGAACAGATAGGCAATGGGGCCGAAGCCCTGCACAGTAATAAAGAGAGTATTAACTCTTTATGTCCTGTGGGTAGCATACACCTTTGTAATCAAGTATGATGGTTAGCAGGATGAGGAAACTCAGCTTCTCAATCCTAGTTTTGATTCCTTTCATAAAGCCCTAACAAAAATGTCAGAGGGCCTGATTCATCTCTTCTCCTATAGGCTAGGCTTAATGGGAGTCAGCAAAGGTACAATCAGCAACAATTACATCTTTAAATTATATCAGATTTCTCATAGTCTTGAGGCAATGCTTCTGCATACATCTAGCTCTAATCTACTTTTTTTTTCTTTTTTTTGAGATGGAGTCTCACTCTGTTGCCCAGGCTGGAAGTGCAGTGGTGGGATCTCGGCTCACTGCAACCTCTGCCTCCCGGGTTCACGTGACTCTCTTGCCTCAGCCTCCCGAGTAGCTGGGACTACAGGCACCTGCCACCACACCTGACTAATTTTTTATATTTTTGGTAGAGATGGGGTTTCACCATGTTGGCTAGGCTGGTGTCGAATTCCCGACCTCAAGTGATCTGCCTGCCTCGGCCTCCCAAAGTTTTGGGATTACAGGCATGAGCCACCGTGCCCGGCCAAGATTCTAATCATTTTAATGAGAGGATACCTGTCTTCTCTCTTTCCTCCCACTAACTTTCCCTTATCCTTCTCCTCTACCCACTCCGCTGTTTTGCTCATAGATTTCTTAAGGCACTTAACATATTTATCTTGAAATGTAAATGAAACCTGTTTAATTCTTCTAATATAACTATTTGATGGGAATACTCATTTTATCCATCAATTACCAATTAAGTGGAAAAAGTATATTTCACAAGTCTGTGATCAAATAGTAATTACTCAGAGAGGTTTTCCTGAATCCTCAATTCAAAATCACAACTCCTCATCATACATTCTCCCATTCCTTGCTTTCTTGCTTTATTGTTTCTATGGCACTTAGAAACTTAAACAATATAGTATTTAAGTAATCTGTATATCTTGTTTATTGTTTGTCTGTCTGTCTCTCTCTCTCTCTCTCTCTCTCTCACACACACACACACACACACACACACACACATACACACAAATGCGAACATGATGAGGACAGGAGGTTTACTCTGCTTTATTTACTATTGTTTCCCTAGAACCTAAAATAGTATCTGTCACATAGTAGGTGCTCAAGTGCTCAATATAATTGTTGGGATATATACTGTCACCTTAAATCTGAATTTGAGATAGAATAAAAAATCCCTGTCCCTAACTAGCCAGCCTAACTTACCTGAAGAAATGTCTGGCAGCTATTACGAGGTCTTTCCTTCATGCATAATTCGAGTTGCTTCGCACCTCTCTGGTTCTCTAAGGCTCAGAAAAATAGAAGATGGGTGGGTCATGGGCATTCTTACCATGGTCAGGAGGTATTTATGGTAAGAAGGTACTTTTCAGTAGAATCCTATCAAATGCTGGACTGATACAAAAGGATATGCTTATGAACACAGGAGGAACAGGAACACCTCACCAGGGGCAATGGCCAGTGGGAATGGTCCTTCCATCCTTTGAGGAAACTACAATGTGAGCAAGAAGGGATTGTTGCATACACATTCGTTGGTGTGATATTTAGCTTTAAATATATAGAAAGGTCATTGGCTTGTCAGCTCTGCAAAGACTTATATATAAGTGAAATTTAGATACTTTTTATTTGTGATAATGCTTTAAAGTTTTTTTTTTAACATTTTTACATTCATTTCTATCATAGACCCTAACATGTAATTTATGAAAATAAACCACCATCAATCTAGAGTTCAATATATGTTTTAGCAACATCAGTAGCTCCCCTGGAAAGTATATAATGAGTTTATCTATTTTTTAAAAGTCTTTGAAATTTGAAAACATTAAAAAAAAAAAAAGTGAAGCTCCAGAATTGTTCATCAGTTGCCACTTTCAATATGATATATTATTGAAGAATCACAGCAGAGCTTCATCAGAAGGCCAGAAAGGACTACCTATAAATAATATTCATTCTAAAGAATAAGAATAGGTGAGGAAAAAGACCACCTTGATGCTGTGATGATGCTTTTCTATAACACAAATACTTGGTCAAGGCTTTTTCTCCAAAAGCTTGCTTTCTAGATTTTGCCTGGAAATTTCTAGGACCCTGCAAATCCTTGCAAAAGTCAAAAGAGGGAAACGGCCTAATTCTCTCTCTCATTTACCGTGCACCACCTAGGTGAAACAAGAAGTTCTGTAAATTACTCACTGTTTTTATTTACCCCTGCTGGGCTCCTTGTAAGCCTTCCTGGGTTTGTTATACTCTGAAATATGGAGCATTAATGACCTTTTAGAAAGTGCCAACACATGTCAGGAGGTGGCTACTTGCTCTGCTCACCATAAAAAAAGGGTGTTAATAGGCTCCAAAGGGGGCCCTCCGTTAGGAAAATAGTACTTCAAGCCTTTATTAACTTACTGCTATCTTGTAGGGGGATCCAAAGTGGTAAGCCCTCAATTTGAAGAAAGGCTACATTCGAGAACAAGGGAAAGAAGGCACTAATGGGGTCCTTTTACAATTTGAATTAGATGTGTGACCTTGTAAAGCCTGATTAACTATTGTGTTTTCATCTCCCCCTGTTGACAGTTGGTTTGTTAAGTGGCTTCTCTTAATAGCAAAATGAGTGTCACAGAGAGGGTGCTGCTGGAAGCCAGCCTTTGCAATTTCCAGTATGTGTCAGATCCTTTCCAGCTGATTTTAATTCATAGATAAAAATGATTTGAAAATAGAAACCAAAAACAGAGGCATTTTTGGTTCTTATAATAGCTCTGTCTCTGTCATTCCTTTGACTATTTATTATCAAAGAATTTTTAGAGCATTTTCATGACAAGGATAACAAGATATTGAATTTTTTGTCTCTACCTCTCAGAATAGTATTGCAGTAATGTCTGGCCTGATTAACAATTAACTCCAAATGACTGAGCTACCACATTAGTATAGCAACAATACAGCTGAGCTGGCCCTACCTCTGCACAGAACTATTTGGGAAATGGCATGTAAAATATCCAGTAGATCCATCTAGGACTCCAATGGGTGTCTTAATCATTAATAATTTGGAGGGAAAAAAAAACATGCCTATACTCCTTCCACTCATTCTCATCACCCCACTCTCCCAGCTTCACCTATTGATACACTTAATATTGAACCAAGCATTTTCACTAACATTCTGAATGTTTACTTGGAAGTTGTTTCACAACTTGATTCCAGTTGGGACCAGAACCCAAAGCACTAAAATACCCTGGGAAAAGCTAGTCTCCTGTTATGTCTAGTTGAGACTGGAAGTAGTAGCATTAGATATCTTGCCAGAGAGTTTGTTCTCATGACATTTATAACCCAACTTTGTAACTCCAAGAGTCTAGAAGAGTTCTGGATTCAATTATGCAAAGGGAACTTGATACTCTCCCAATTGTCCCTTGGGTAAATTATGAAAAGTTTGAGTTACATGGGCATGTGGCACCTCTCCCAGACATTCAGCTTCACACACAGGTAAAATGAGGTTAAAATGGACATTAATAAGGCACCCTTGACCGGAAAAAGGAGTCAGAAAAGGCCTCAAAAAGGTCAAAAGGGAGAGGCAGGTAGTGCTACTTAAGTTGACCTGGTAATGAGAGCAGGGAAGGGGGACATTCTGTCATGTTGTACTAGGCTGGCTGTGTATATACTGATTGTGCATTTACTTGAATACTGGTTTAGGAAAGCAATGTGGGTAAAAGCAGCTAGAGCAGTCTGGGTGATCAAAAGCAGGTTACTCGGCACCTCTGAACCTTAGTTTCCTGAAAAGTAAAATAAAATTAATGTAAGGCAAAAATTAAGTTAATAAATTCTTTGAAGTACCTAGCACAATGTTCAGCACACAGTATAGCTTCAATAAATAGCTACTGTTGTCAACAACAATAGTATTACTATGGTGAGCAGAATAATAATTTGCCCAGAAGATATCTATGCTCTAATTCCTGGAATCTGTGAATGTCACCTTACATGGCAAAAAATAGGACTTTGCAGATGTGATAAAGTTATGTCTTGAGATCGGGAGATTATCCTGGATTATTCAGGGGGTCCTACATGCAACCATAAAAGGCCTTATGAGAAGGATACAAAGGGAAATTTGACACAGAAAAGAAGGAGGCAACGTAATGACAGAAACAGAGACTGGAGTGATGCGACCACAAGTCAAGGAATGTCAGCAGCCACCAAAACCTGAAAAAGGCAAGGAACAGATTCTGCCCTGGAGCCTTACGCGGGAGTGCAACCCTGCAGACACCTTGATTTGGGCCCAGTGATACTAACTTCAGACTTCTGGCTTCCAAGACTGTGAGTGAATACATTTCTGCTGTTCTAAGCCCCAAAGTTTGAGGTAATTTGTTACAACAGCCACAAAAACAGAAATAATTAACCTGTAATGTTTTCAGTGTTCTCATGAATGAAACCTCCCAAGTATCAGAAGATGAGTGGATATGTGAAATGGTTGTGCCAACCACATACTTAAGAATAGGAGGGATGGGGTTATCTCCAAAGAGTAATGTGATGAATTCCTGTTCAATGGCCCCTGTCTACAATTATCAACTCCAAGTCCTAATATACTTGACTATTTTAACTCCCTGGAAATTTCAAGTTTCAAAAGTTACCTAATGATTTGCAATTAATTCAGAGAAGAGTCTTAAGACTTATCCAGTTAACACCTTAATTTAATGTATTAAAATATTCATCCACCAAACATCTACTATTCATACTAAATGTTGCAGATGAAAAGTGAAAAGAAAAAAGACTAAGTATCTGTAACAAGATTGCTCAATCCAGTTAGAAAATACGGCTTAAACACTAAAGAACACATTCATGCTTAGCTGCTGTGGCAGATATCACAAATTGCTCCCCAATATTTGTCGTCATGTTTTTATATGGCATTGAACCCATGACCATCCAGATAAAAAACTACATTTCTCACTCCCTTGCAGCTCAGTGGCTAAATAATAAATTCTGTCCAGTAATCTGTGAGCAGAAGCAATACGTGCAACCTTCACTTCATGCCCAAAAGAGGAAGGGGAACACAATCCCCTTCTCTTTCCTCTGCCCATCTGAATTTAATATGAACATATTAGTGAGTGTACTTGGTAAAGCAGACAAGAATAACAACCACATAATAGATTTTTAAAGTCTACCTTTCCAACACTTTGGAGCCCCTATAGCATCCCTGGACTATTTATGTTCAGATGTACATGAAAGAGGGGAAAATACAAACAACTTTTATCTTGTTAAAAAGATTATGTTCTTTTTGCAGTGATCAAATCTAGATCCAAATGGAAGGAACTACCAATTCTCCATGATTCAAAATGATGTATGTACATACAAGTGGATAGCCAAAGAGAAATCAGCCTTTTTGTGAATTAATAACACCAATTGGAAACAACTTTATTTTAATTCCAATTCTAATGCTGCATTGCGCACTACTTGTTTGAACCAGATTGGTTGGAGGATGGGGAGAAGAAGCAGTGAGAAAGTGCTGGACAGTCATAAGAATAGAAATTCAAGTGGGTGAAGTAACAACAAGTAAATGGTTTGTGATTTACCTTCTACTCCCAAAGGACGTGCGGTAAAATAATCAGAATGGTGCCCTGGAATGTACACAGGATTTGAGGTCAGAAAACAAATCCTAGTCCCAGTTTCATTACATACCAGTGTTGTGACCTTAAACAAGTCAATTAAATTCTCAGAGCTTCAGTGATTTCATCCATAAGATGGGCACAATACTATTTATACTATCCAGCACATATTAAAAAAAGTGTAATAACAAAAGTGATCCTACAGGGCAAGTGGGAAAATATTACATAAGCTATTATGAAGAGTAGAGGTTTCAAACTGGAGCTTAGGAGTGGAATTTTCCCCTTAGATATGTTTTTGTTTGACCTGCCCAGTGTCTTTACATTTTTAATTTGTTGTCAACTTTTGAAAGCAACACAATTCACATAAAAGTACAAACTCTTTTAGATTTCTTAAGAAATCTAAGAGTTAGACAGCACTTAGTCCTCATCCTTTCCATGCAACAGTCAGTTCATTTTGAGTATTTATTTATTCATTCAACCAGTATTTATTTATGACGGACTATGTAGATGGCACTGTTCTAGTTGCTGAGTAAAGACACAATTGAAACACAGGTGAGGCCGCTGCTCTCCTAATCTTACTTTCTGGGAGGACTCATCTATCATCCCCTGGACCACTCCACTCACTCGTACTCCCTGTGTGGATCCTGTGGGCTCTAGAGTTTGTGGCTCCAGACTGCTTCCAGGTAAATGCTTTCTAGAGTGAGAAGAGGTAGGGAGGTTGCACAATTGTGTGCCTGATGGGATAGGGTGGGTGGGCAAAGTGAGAAGAAAAATAAAGAAATTGCAATTTGCATCAAAATGTTATGGTCTTAACCAAGTAACCTTTAGAATTAGACAAGACAGGTAGCTTTTCTACTCACTCATCCACTCATTCAATAAGAATTCTCTAAATACTGAGTCTGTGCCAAATATTGTACCAAGAGGTAAGATATAGAGATAAATGCCTCAAGGAGCTAATGGGATACTATTTAGACATCCTCAAAATCTCAAGAAATACCACAATCAGACTTGCACTATTTCAAACGAAGGAGACTTCCCCATAACCACTGGCATGCCACCGAGACTAAAAGTCAAGTCTTTTATTCAATGATGGCAATAACTAATTTGGGGTTTTTGCTCCCTACATCTTTTAAGTGCTTTATATGGTTTAAACCATTCTATTCTCATAACAACACAATGCAGCAGGCATTACTTTTATTCCCACTTATGGATATGACCTAGAAACATACTGTTAAATCCTGGGTCTACTTTTTACATTTGTAAGATCTGGCATTTCTTCTCCATGACCTAGTTACTTGTCCTGACTATATGTAAGTTTGCTGTCTGTTTGCTTAAATTTCAGACATTTTACAAGCAAAACTTGGTGAAAAGTCATTTTAATTTATTCACTTATCATTCTCTGCCTTGAGGTGCTTTATTACCAGGAGCACAAAAGCTAGTTCAGGGAAACAATAACAATATTATAAGAATTGCTATTGTTTATTGCAGATATTACTATATTATCCTAGGTACTTCATAGATTTTGTTTCTTTCATCACTCCCTTCTTATTCAGACAAACAAGGAATTGAAGCTCAGAGAGATGTGCAATTTCCTGTACTTACAGAGCTAATAAGTGCCAGTGCTCAAATACAATCCCAGACTTCCATCTCAGTGCTCTTCGTATGTTCCACATGACGTATTCTGAAGGGATTGTAAAGGCAAAATTATGTATAACATATAATTGAAGCAGAGGTCTCCAAATTTTTGGTGAGCCCAAAGATTTCCAAGCAGAGGATAAGGCCTGGTCCCAGGGTGGGGATTGGCATAATGGGTTAGCAGGGGGCGGTCTAGAAGAGAAGTGAACTTTCTGGGTGGTGCCACACTACTTGTAACAGTCAGAGAATTCCCAAACGGGGCAGGGCAACATGTACTATCTGGTGGTCTTCCTGATATGGCTTCAAGTTCTACTGGTAGTTGCTGATGTAGTCAATCTAAAGATGAGCATTTTAAAATGCCTTTGGTTTTAGGGTTGGTTTATTTCATGTGGTCATTTTCACCTAATTAAATCATATTCAGTTCAAAATTACATAGAAACAACTAAAAAGACCTTAGGGGAAACAGGTTCTTCTGGATGAAAAATCAAATTTAGCCACCAATAAATTCAATTCAACGAAAAATGGAAACCACAAACTAGACTGCCTGGCTGCATTGCATGTATGCTAATGTGCCATGCATTTCTGATGCATTAGTACAAAATGTTCTGTATATTTCAGATGTGAAACCATGTTTTAGAAATAAAGACATAGAATCAAATAATAAATGGCAAATGGTCACTGTTAATCTTTGACTTACTTTTAAAGCATGGTACTACTTGGAAGAGCAAATAATACACATAATGTTAGAAAAATAAAGTTATTGTTTTATGGATGTCCTTTGTTTAGAGAGGTCCAGCTATTTCTATATGTGTCTCTTTGGCCACAATACTCTAAAAAAAGAGAAGACAGAAAGAAATACAAAGAGAGAACAAGAAGGGATCTGAAGAGAGAGACTGGAAAAGGGAATAGTACATGGGAATATTTTTGCTTCCAGCTATGGACAAGTGCTACATTTTCTCCTAATAACCTTGACCTGCTTTTCCTGGCTCAGCAGTAGCAGCTGTGTCACATCAACTTAGCATCTGCTTATCAATCTAACTGTGCAAACCTGACTCCCGCTTCCAGTGTCCTTAGCACTGAGGATATCACAGTGACCGGGTTGACTGAGCAGCCTGCAGAATGTAGGAAACAATCAGTTCTTAGGAGGAGGAGGGCAGGACAAGGTGGGGAGAAATGACCAGAACATGGTCTCTTTATTGTCCAATGATCATAAGGAGAAAGAATATTTGTTGGGCAGCACATGGGACAGGTTGTCCCAAAGTTGCAGAATTAATGGGTTGTTGAATCTTAAAAAGAAAAATGCCATTCCATCACACACCTCAGTAAATATGTAACGGTGTGTGAATCCTCTGGGAGCATTGCTGCACTGATGCTTCGCTATGATATTCATAGCTTCTCAGCCAAAAACGGAGACACCAGGAGCAGTGTGAGAACACAAAGCAGAGCGATGGTGGTTAAGAGTTTGGCCTTCTTGTCAGGTTTCCAGGATTAAAATTCTCACTTCACCACTGACCAGTTTTGGGCAAAGTACTTAAGCTCAATAGTGCCCTTAAGTTCTTGTGAGGATTAAAATACGTAATGAATAGAAAAGTACAAAGCCTGATACAAATGATACAATGGACTTTGGGAACTTAGGGGAAAAGGTGGGAGTGGGGTGAGGAATAAAAGAGTACACATTAGGTACAGTGTACACTGCTTGGGTGATGGGTTCACCAAAATCTCAGAAATCACCATTAGTGAACTTATCCATGTAACTCAAAACTACTTGCTCCCCCAAAAACCTACTAAAATTAAAAAAAAAAATAGTATAGAGACTGGTTTCTGGTATGCACCCAATAAATATGTGGTCTGAGAAATATAAGTATATTTATAGAAACAAAATAATATTAAAAGCTAAGGTAAGTCAGACTGTAGAAACGGAGCCTGTCCCCAAAACAAGTGTGTTTATATAGTGTAGATAGATAGCATGCATTCAACCACAGTAAGTGTGTGATGGCTCCTTGTTAGAGGATTTCTTCTGATCTGGGCCCATCTCAGTAGTCTAGCCTGAAGTATCCTCCAGTAGTCATCGAGTCAACAAATATTTAGTGAGTCCATTTTAATCTGTTCTTATAACTTAGAAGCAATTCTAGACAGTGGGGACACAGCAGTAAAGAAGAGTGTTAAAGTATCTCCCTCACAGAGCTTACATTCTAGAAAGATAAATAGAAATAGATAAATAGATAAAGAGATGTATAAAGTCAGCATGTGGTAACTGCTGTGAAGAGAAAGCAGGAAAGGAGATAGCGAGGGATAGGGCTATGGTTTCTAGTTAGTGTGGTTGAGTGTCCTTGAGGAGGTGATATCTGCATATACCTGAAAGAAGTGAAGATGGGAGTAGGGCAATTATCCTGGGACATTTCCAGGCAAAGGATCAGCAATAGGAAAGACTGAAGCCAAGTGTGTTTGGCAACTCAAGGGGAAGCAGGTCAGTGTGCCTGGAGCAGAGTGAGTGAGGGAGAGAAATGAGGAGATATAATTAGAGAATTGGCCAGTGGCCCATCATGTAGGTCATCAGATGCCATCGTAAGGAGTTTGGAATACCTAAAAATATGCTGAGAAGACATCAGAAAATTTTGAGCAAAGGGATGTCATGATCTGAGTTATGTTTTACAAGGACCCCACTGACAGCTGCATGGAAAATAGATTATAGCAAGTAAGACTGGTTTCAAGGAAACCAGTTAGGAGTCTTCCTGGAATAGATGATACATGAGTAACTTTGATAGGATGGCAATGGTGAGACGTGGTCAGATTTGGGATATATTTTGAAAGTGGGGCACACATGATTTGAATCATGGTTTGAATAATGGTATGAAAGAAAAATAAGAATCACTATTGACTCCAAGTTGTTTTTTAACAAAAGCCAGCTGTGTGAATAATATTGTCACATTGAGAAAGCTCAGGAAGTAGTTGGTTTAAGGATGGAGGGGAACCAAGTTTGGACAAGCTAGGTTTGAGATGCCTATTAAATATCCTGATGGATGTCAAATAAGTAAGATAAATGAGAGTAGAGTTCAAGGGAGAGGTCAGATCAAAAGATATCTATTTAGAAGTCAATAGCATATAGTTGGTATTTTAAATGGAGCTGAATGAGATTACCAAGAAAGTAAGTATAACTGGGGAAGACATCCTAGCATTTAGAATTGAGAGAAGCAGGATCCAACAAAGACTGCAAAGATTTCTTAACTAGGACAAAAAGTGAAGAAGAAGGAGGCCGAAGCTAACAACCAGAGGCCCAAGCCATAATCACAGCTGTATCAGAAGCTAGTATCAAGGTCTCTTCATTTCCACTTCATAACCTATAAAGTGAGGATGATCACCTGTGCCTGCCACACTTCTACCTTTGTTAAAAGGCACAAAAGCTTTCATCTGTGACAAGTCACCATGGAAATGTTGCAGCACCTCTAGCAGGCAAGGAGACAAAAGTTGTGAACTCAAGAAATACCATACCATACTGGGAAGAGGAAAGACAAGAGTGACATTGTGCTAATTCCAAAATATGTGCAGTCCATATCTCCATCCCCCAACTCCCAAGTTCTTCTTCCCATCTGCTAAATAATGTCAACTCTGAGCTACAAAATGAACGTCCACAGAAGAGCATTAAAGGAATGAGTCAGAGCAGTGTCAGAGAAGAGAGAAAAGAGAGAAAATACTGGGGAGATTTAAAGAGCAAAGGAAATAGTAACTTCCTTCCTTCCTTCCTTCCTTCCTTCCTTCCTTCCTTCCTTCCTTCCTTCTCTCCCTCCCTTCCTTCCCTCCTTCCCTCCTTTCTTCCTTTCTCCCACCTTCCTGTTTTCCTTTCAAGATGGGGATGTTGCCCAGGCTGCACTTCAACTCCTGAGCTCAATGATCCTCCCGCCTCAACCTCCCAAGTAGCTAGGATTACAGGTGTGCACCTCTGCAACTGGCTTTAGATATTATTGTGTCCTTCCAGGTTAGGAATTGAAGAAGAAGAAAGAGGAGGAAAAACAAGTAATCTTGGATACTTGCCATTTCCATGGAGGGAGGGAAGCATCAGGACCCTTTGAGAAAAGATCAATGCTCAGCATCCTGGTAGACAGCAGAGGAATCCCTGATTAGTAATTGAACTGACATATTCAAAAGATTGATCTGCAGGCATTCAAGCCTGGGAAGGAGGAAGTTTGATGTGTTTTCCAAATTGGCAGTGAAAGAATAACTTATTTTGGAGATTTGTTTCCGAGCAGAGAAAAGAGATGGGATAGTTGAAAAAATAAATGATGATACCACCCAGAGTTCTAGCTTTCCTTCACTTTTTATAGGAATAAAATGAGTAGACGAGAAGGTATAAACTAAATATATTCCAATATATAAACCATGCCAGAAAAGTAACCATCAATTTCTCTTCCCCTTGAACTTTTCATTTAAGCACAGACACAGTTTTAGGGACTAATGAAGAGAAGATATAAATGTCGATGAAGAAATCACTTAATAAAATGCCATGAACACAGTCAAATAGTATTTACAGGCTTGGGAGAAGAGGGGTATCTTTAAAACGCATAAAAAGTACATGATAACATAACCAGTACAATTATTAACATTTGACTTACTTGCCTCTTTAAAAAAAAAAAAAAAGCATTACATATCATCCTCAAGTCTATTGTGTCCTAATGCCCACTGCTAATCCTCCAGCAATAACAGGTATTATTCTGTATTTGTTTTAAATTAATACAAATGTTGTCACACTGTATCTACCATTCTACAACTTGCCTATTTTATGAAATATTATCTTTTGAGATGCATAAATCTTTATATACAGAGATTTCTTTAACATACTTAATTTTTTCTGACAGTCATGCATTCTTACACTATTTCGTGTGATCCTTCCAACTTCAAGTGAGTTAAATGAGTTATAACATCTCCACTTTACAGATGAGAGTATTCAAGATTGCCCAGGGGGTAGGCAAAGAACCTTCTGGCTTCCTGGCCAATTCTTCTTCACTGTACCAACTGTTTTCAAGCTTATATTTTTATCCATAAAACTTTTTTTCAAATAGAAAACTTATATAGAATCCCAACATGTAGGAGGAATTCACATTAGAGCTAGAGGCAGAGGTCCCGGACTCTGCCCTCAGTCTTTCCTACATCCTGCAGTGGCCCTTGACGCAGTTTCATGAACCTCTAGGTCTCTGTGGCACCTGTTATGGAAGTCGGTGTACTAGAGCAGTGGCCTTTCTGCAATCGCTATACAGCCAGACAAAAGTTTTAAATACAGAGACCAAAATGCCCAACGCGATTTGGTTAATGAGAAAACTCAGCACACTTTTTGTGATGCCACCTATGCAATGCAGTTTAATGACAAAAGGCAGCTAGCAAATCTTGGCTGGTATCCAGTATGCAGAGGAAAAGCTGTTTAAAAGTCTCCTCAGTTTAGAATTTGGCCAAAGTAGGTTTCAAGAACATAGAAACCCCGTATTGTGAGGAACACAGAAATGCTTGAGACAGATGACAAGAGCAGTGAGCAGACATCAAGGAAAGGGTGGTTCTTGCAGAAGAAAGAAAGGAGAGAACAAACCCTTCAAAAGAAGTGATTTAGTTCTTGACAGGAAAGATATAAAGCATTCAGAGAAATTAATAGACAAAAATGAAAGCAAAGACAAATTAAAACAGGTTCTCTATATATGGAACCAAAGTTTTAGAAGGCGAAACAGATAAGAAAGGTGGCTTTTTTAAGGTTTTTGTTTTGCTTTAGGTAGAATGATGAGAGTTTGAGAAGAAGAAAGAAGGCCTCAAGATAAAATAAATACATTTTCAAAATCATGGGGATAGCACTAGGTAAAGGGTAGACATAATGAAAGTAGCAGGCTGGGCACGGTAGCTCACACCTGCAATCCCAGCAATTTGGGAGGCTGATGCGGGCAGATCGCAAGGTCAGGGGTTAGAGACCAGCCTGGCCAACATGGTGAAACCCTGTCTCTATTAAAAAAAAAAAAATTACAAAAATTAGCCGAGCATGGTGGCATGTGCCTGTAATCCCACCTACTTGGGAGGGTGAGGCAGGAGAACTACTTGAACCCAAGAGGTGGAGGTTGCAGTGAACCAAGATCACACCACTGCACTCCAGCCTGGGTAACAGAGCAAGACTCCATCTCAAAAAAATAAAATAAAATAAATAAATAAATAAAACAGCATAAACTGGAGAAGCCTAAAAGACAGGATACAGCATTGTGAGATGAAAAAATCAATTTAATTTGAGGTTAAACATAAGATTATAGATCAAAAGTGACATATTGCATACAAATCTATATGGCATAAGTACTGCAGACAAGAAGGATGATGTTGAAAGTCCATCTTAACTAAATGTTAGTATTGTAAGGTTCAGGATAAGAAAAATAAGAAAACAGCTGGGCGTGGTAGCTCACGCCTGTAATCCCAGCACTTTGGGAGGCAGAGGCAGGCGGATCACCTGAAGTCAGGAGTTCAAGACCAGCCTGACCAATATGGAAAAATCCCATCTCTACTAAAAATACAAAATTAGCCGGATGTGGTGGTACATGCCTGTAATCCCAGCTACTCAGGAGGCTGAGGCAGAAGAATCCCTTGAACCTGGGAGGCGGAGGTTGCAGTGAGCCGAGATCATGCCATTGCACTCCAGCCTGGGCAAAAAGAGTGAAACTCTGTCTCAAAAAAAAAAAAAAAAAAAAAAAAAAAAAAAAAAAAAAAAAAAAAAAAAAAAAAAAAAAAAAAAAAAAAAAAAGAATAAAAAGAATAAGAAAACAATAAGAAAAGTAATCTTATTGATATATGACAAAATATGGATGAAACATACTTTTAAACATAAAGTAAAATCTGGCCTACCCAAACTACCCCATAAGGGAAATAATAGTAAATGTTCAATCAGTTCCTGTTCTGCTGCTAATCTTAAAGCCATTTTTTAAGGAAGAAACTATTAAGGAAAACTGAACATATACTATAAAAAGCATTACATGCAACATGATGTAATTAAATGTAACTCTACTCAACAATACTTGTGAGTAATATACAACTGTAAATACATACCCCTCAGCCAGAAAATATCTACAAGAAATGTTTGGCCAGAATTGTCAACTGTTGTTAAAATATGACTTCCATCTTGGTCCTTCCTATTTCATACAAGACTCATTAATTCCAGATATCAATGCCGATATGCTTATAGTAATAAGCTCTATAATTTTTCAATTATACAGTTTTTCTGGATGTAGCCACTTAAGTTTATCTCTTGTGTTTCTACTGCTCTGTTTCTGTTTATAAAATTCTATTTGTTATTTTGAAAGTTGATGTTACATATAAAGTATAGAAGGCATGACTACTTTGTTGGGCTTATTAATTTCCTTTGTTAATTTCTTCTATATCGTACTGGTTTAGAAGAATATGACTGACTCTCATGACTTACGGTAGGAAAAATAATCTGAATTGAGCACATATTACTCAAATGCCTTTTCGCTATGGTTATTTATTTTTTACTCTAAATGCCACCATTATAAAGAGCTTTGTTACCCCAGATATGAGTTCAGTGTAGGCAACCACATTGAAATAATAAGTAAATCTGTTATGACTGTTTTGTGTGTATTATACTAAGTCTGAAAAAATTAAATGACAAAAAGAGAGAAATGGGCCAGTTATAAGTGATATGATTTATGTATAAGAAAATTTGTGTAATACAAAATTTGTATAATACAAAATGAAAGATAGCATCTTTGCTAATCATGCTATGGTGATAACTGGTATTATACACATCTAGATGTGTATAAGAGACAGCCTAAGGTCAGGGGTTAGAGACCAGCCTGGCCAACATGGTGAAACCCTGTCTCTATTAAAAAAAAAAAAATTACAAAAATTAGCCGAGCATGGTGGCA
>NW_012099333.1:831610-868759 GCF_000951045.1 Mandrillus leucophaeus | reverse complement strand
GTATTATACTAAGTCTGAAAAAATTAAATGACAAAAAGAGAGAAATGGGCCAGTTATAAGTGATATGATTTATGTATAAGAAAATTTGTGTAATACAAAATTTGTATAATACAAAATGAAAGATAGCATCTTTGCTAATCATGCTATGGTGATAACTGGTATTAATATCTCAAAATCCCTGAAATATTAAATAAATAAAAGATGAATAAACCAAGTCCTGTTAGAACAAGAAAAAATGAAAACTATGATGAAAAGAATAATCAAAGCTTAACTCTCAAGATATCAGAGAGGCAGTCATATGTTAAAATATGATATAAAAAATATTCATTGGTAGGAGATAAGATGAAGGTTATACCAAACAAAACAAACATTCTCAGCTGCAGAGTGTTTAATGAAATAAAACAGACAGGAAAGTATAAGGAAATAAAGGGAAGCATAAACAGAAAAGAGGAACTGAGAAAAGTGTATGCAAACGAAGTACAGAAGGTAGAGAGAAAAGTGAAAGGTAAGGACTCCTTAACAAAAAATAATTGATATAACAAAAAGACTATTTAAAGTGTTTTGAAAAGAGAAACATTAGAAATAATAGTAGAATAATGGTAATCCTCATAAATCTTCCTCAAAAAGCAAGAAAAAATTATAGTTCAGGAGGACATATGTTAGTTAATGCCAAGAAACTTAACAATGATGAAGAATAAAAATCTTTAATAGTAGATCTTATAACTCAAAGAGGAATTATAAAGTTTTAAAATAGATACACACTTAAGTCACATGACCTCACTGACATGGAATTGTAGCTCCACAAATGTTAAGGTGGGGACAGGTATGGGAAATTATGAGGTGACAGAACAATAATAAATAAGAAACAGCAAAAAAATTTTACTGTTCTGGGGATTGGTAAAACAGTAGTGTTTTTAGCAGAAATATCATTGGCTACTCGGGATGGGACCAGAATGATAAGTTGTGTTCATGATATTATATGTTAGATGTCTTTGGAAAATCAACAGGAAATACCCCCTTTCATATATTCTCAACAACAAATCTATTGACCCAGTTATATCAGCACCCATTATCTATGCCTTCCCTCCTATTAAATGGATTATTATCATTATATTTATTGTATGATGTTTTCTAGCATCAATCCCCTTACAGTACACTAGATCTGGTCCCTTCTCACCTACATTGCTCTAACAATATCTCCTAACTCTCTTGTGTTATCAGTTTTTCTCTCTGTATTAGATTATCCCCCTCAACAGACAGTATTCTTTAATATCTTTTATCTTTAAAACAATCTCCCTGTACTTCACAACCATGTCATTAATCTCTTCTTTACAGCAAGAATCCTTGACAATTTTGTTTAGACATTCTCTCCTTCTGTTCTCTCTCAACGTACTCCATTAGAATTTCCTTTCCCACTGCTCTACTGAAATAATTCTTGCCAATGACATCAATGTCTTTTATGTTGCCAAATCCAATGGTCATTTCTCAGCCCTTATCTAATTTAATTTATCAGCATGATTTGATACACTTAATCATCCCTGCATCTTGAGACACTTTCTTCACTTGGCTTCTGGGACAATATTTTCTCTTGCTTCTATTTTTACTTAATTGATTATTATTCTCTGTTCCCTTAACTAGTTTTTCCTTATCTTCCCAACCTCTAAACGAAATATTTGGGGGCCAAAGAACTCATTCCTTTGACCCTTTCTTTATCTATGTCCAGATAATCAATTTGGTTGCATGGCTTTAATGATCAATTTCATATTGAGTATCCATAAATTTGTGTGTCCATGCTTGACTTCTACTGTACTCAAGATTCATACATTGAACTTCAAATTGAACATCTCATAGGTATCTCAAAATTAACTTCTAAAAACCCAAACTTCTAAGAGATAACAGGATAAAAACCTAGATTACCTTGGGTATTGGAATGACATTTTAGATATATCACCAAAGGCGTGATCCATGAAAGAAATAATTTTAAAGCTGCACTTCATTAAAATGAACAACTTCTGCTCTACAAAAAGAATGTCAAGAGAATATGAAGACAAGCCACAGATGGGGAAAAAATATTTTCATAAGACAAGTCTGATAAAGGACTATTATCCAAAATACAGTCTTAAGTGTTGGGTCTTAAATGAATAACCTAACTGAAAAATTGGCTAAAGACATGAACAGACACCTCACCAAAGAAGATATGGCAAATAAGCATATTAAAAGATATTCGACATCATATGCATTATGGAATTACAAATTAATGATGAGATATCGCTACATGCCCCTTAATTCAAATGGGTAAAATGCAAAACACTGACAACACCACATACTGAAAATGATGCTGAGAAACAGTAATTCTCTACTGTTGCTGGTAGGAAGGCAAAAATGGTACAGCCACTTTGGAAGACAGTTTGGCAGTGTCTTACAAAATTAAACAGACTCTTATCATATGATCCAGCAATTGAAATTTATCTCTTTGATATTTACCCAAGTGAGTTGAAAACTTATATCCACATAAAAACCTGCACTCAGATATTTATGACAGCTTTATTCCAAATTGTCAGAACTTGGAAGTAGCGAAGATGTCCTTCGGTGAATGGATAAACTATGGTATATCCAAACAATGGGATGGTAGAAAGCAATAAGTTATCAAGCCATGAAAACACATGGATGACATTTAAATGCATACTAGTAAATGAAAGAAGTCAATCTGAAAAGGCTACACACTCATTATTTCAACTATATGACATTCTGGAAAAGGCAAAACTATGGAGACGGTAAAAGAATCAGTAGTTGCCAAAAGTTTGGGGGAGAAAAGTAGAGCATTGAGGAAATTTTGGGTAGTGAAACTATTCTGGATGAAATTGTTACCAACAAAGCTGCCCCCACCAAAAAAATGGGGTCCTTGCCTGTTTGGTGCCATGAAGCCAATATGCAAAGCCAAAAGTGTCAAGCAGTGCAGGCTTTATTTCATGGCAATGGAATGGAGAAGTGGGAGCTTGGCTCACAAATCAACTTCTCTACTAGTGAAGGGTGAGGAAGTTAAAATATAGTTTCCCTAATGAATAAGTGGGACATTAAAAGCAAGGGAAGCCCGGGCGCAGTGGCTTATGCCTGTAATCTCAGCACTTTGGGAGGCCAAGACAGGTGGATCACTTGAGGTCAGGAGTTTGAGAGCAGTCTGTCCAATGTGGTGAAACCCTGTCTCTACTAAAAATACAAAAATTAGCCAGGCGTGGCGGCACATGCCTGTAGTCCCAGCTACTCAGGAGGTTGAGGTAGGAGAATTGCTTCAATCCAGGAGGCAGATGTTGCAGTCAGCCGAGATCACACCATTGCACTCCAGCCTGGGCAGCAGAGCAAGACTCCGTCTCAAAAGAAAAAAAGCAAGGGAAAAATATTCATGTGTTCTCTGGAAATGGGCAGGGAACTTCCTGGAACCGGAGTGTTGCCATCCTTTCTGTCCTTTTATTACTTCTTCCAATTATTGTCATGGAGACTGTCAACTGTCATGGCACTGGTGGTAGTGTCATTTAGCATGGAAAAGAGATTATAATGAAGCCTGAAGTCTTTTCGAAGCTGTTCAGTCAGCTATCTTGGTTCTAAGCAGTCTCAGTTGGTCTGGTTACAGGGGAACTTTTTATTGCAGGTTTCCTGTTTCTTAAAGACAAACACAGTTACAGCAGGGTAGAAATTTAGTTATTTTACATAGGCATTACACCAGGTAACAATATGACAATTATGAATACATGTCATTATATATTGTTCAAAGACACAGAATGTACAACACCAAGGATGAACCCTAGCAAAAACAATCAGCTTTGGGTGATAATGATATGTTCATATAGGTTCATCAATTGTAACTACTGTACCACTTTGCTATGAGATGTCCATAGTGAGAGGTTGTTTGTATGTGGAGACAGGCAGTATATGCAAACTTTCTCAACTTTCTGCTCAATTTTGCTGTGAACCTAAAACTTATCTAAAAACTAAAGTTAATTAAAAAAAAACTGAACCACCCCCAAATGTTGTCAGTCTCACTTCTCTGTGTTAAACATTTGCAACTTCCTTGAAAACTCTCCTATAGCAAATTCTGTTGGCTATAGGACTCTCCTATAGCAAACTCTCCTATAGCAAATTCAACATATATGTTAAACCTGGCTCTCTCTCACTGCTATTGTAACTACCATTCCAGCCCAAGACATAATCATCTCTCATCTGAACTAATACTGTGTCTTCCTAATGGGTCTCCCTGCTTCTGTGTTATTCTCAATAGTCTATAATTCACACGACATCAATGATACTTTTTAAAAAAAAGTCACATTATGTCCCTTGTTTGCTTAAAATGTTCCAATCTCACTCACTATAAAATCCAAAGTCTTCATCATTGTTCACAGCCCTAAGATTCTGTCTCCCTGCTTCCTCTCCGACTCTCCTCCCGCTTTTCTTTTCCTTATTCAATTCCTTCCTGACATACCAGTTTCTCCACTCTTCTTAGGACCTCCTCAGTGCTCTCCTGCCTTGGGGCTTTGGCACCTGCTCTTCCTTCTGCGTGGAATGTCATACCACCCATAGTCACATGGACTGCTTTCCTCCTTGTGTTCTTCAGGTCTCTGCTCTAGTGTCATCAGAGAAGGTTTCCTTCATGACCTCATAAAAAGAAAGCACCACTGTCACTTCCTATCAACCTTACTCCACTTTACATTCTCCATTGCACTCATCATTACTTCCCCTTTCTTTGTCTGTTAATCTCTTTCACTTAAAAATGTAAGCTTCATGAGAACTGGAGTTTCATATTTGTTTCATTGCTATATCCATAGCTTCATTACAATGCCTGGAACACACTTGGTATTCAATACTAACATTTGTTGAATCAGCCTCATAGAAAAAAGAAGGAGGGTTGGAGATACTGACTTGAGCCTCAGATATATGGACTCACCAAGGGAGAGAAAGTTTACATTGAAGAAGGCTGAGTTCAGATTATTAAAACCTTTGAGAGGCTGCAGAAAATAGAATAATGAGAATGTAGCAAAGTTTTCTTTAGGTGTGTCTTTCGTAGCATACTTACATGCCAAACTACATACCCAAACAAACATTCTTGAAGGAAAGGAATAACACCTACTAATTCTTTGAATAACTGTTTGGGGAGAAAGAGTCATGGGAACAACTAGTCTCTGTATATATACTATATCCAATTTGAGCCAGCTCTCCAAAACTAGGAGAGAGAAAGAAGAGGGGTGGGGTAAGGCTAGTTACAAAGAAAGCATTTATGTGACTTTGTTGAAAGGAAGACTCTAGGATTGAAAAATTTGCATGATCGTGGGGATAAAGACTCTATAAATGCAGAAGTCTGTCAAAGTCTGGAGAATAGGTAGCCAGACAATGAAGTGCATTTAGAAGTAAAAGGAGAAGGAAACAGATGTGAGACGGAATCATGAATACTTGAGCAGTCCAACCTGATAAGAAATTGTGTTGGCTTTGGTGGTGGAAGAGGAAGAGTAAACATGTGTTTATATTATAAAAATAAACCTTATCTTTTAAAAATTGTAGATCCAGTGAAAAGTACTTCAAAGGGTCTCTACTAATGTGTGAGATTAAGTCTTCTGATTACCATTTTGTACCTCCAATAATGTTAGTGCAATACATTTTCAAATGCTTTATGCTGCTAAACCCAACAGAGTAGCATTCTTAAATAAAATTTTGTTCCAACCTCCAAACTTTCCTTAGATATATTTATTGACTATTAAAATGTGGCATCTAGGATCTGCTGAGAGTGAAAAGTAAGAAAGGAAGACATCACACATTTAAAGCAACAGTTTCCGGAGGTTTATAGTAAGAGGAATTTGGTACAGTGATTAATACTATTTGGAAGTTAATGGTTAACCAAATCACTGCCAGCCCCTGAGAGTTAGTTACAAAATGAATTAGAAAAGTCTTCCTGAGCAGTGAAAATTAGGAAACTGACAAAAAATTTATTTTTAAAGAATAGTGAGACAAACTGGAGAAAAATATCATTTTGACTGTGGCTTCAGGAGTGAAGCAAAAAATAAAATAAAATGAAATAAAATATACTCAGAGCTGAGTTCACTCCATTATTACTCTGCATTCTTTCCCTAATTCATGTGGTGAGACAGAGCAGAGGCTAAACCCAATTTATTGTCACCACAACCTAAGCATAGAACTAGCCACTGAAGGGAGGCATACAGCTCTGGGACATCTCTGTGCTGATTAGAAATAGTGAGCAAGCTCTATACACACACAGGACCTTCCATAAGACATACACAGGCAAATAGCTAACATTCTATCTCAGGCATTTAGCTTTAAACTTCTTGCAAAATCTAATAAACTTCTTGCAAAATCTACGTATATGCACAGCAAAACTGAATTAACCATGTATTTGAACTTCTCTTCACCTAAAAATATTATTGCAGTTTTATATGCATTAGCAATGTTAATTTTTCAGGAAGCTCCTGGGATGACCAAATATGTCAATATGTCCATGTGGATCCTGGAATCATCTGTAAAGATTACTGCATAAGTATAATTGAATTTTTCCCTATTTCCAAGTGGACAACAAAATTCCACCCCACCCCCTTCCTCTTTCAAATAAATAAATGTTTTTAAATGAAGTACCTTCTCAGGAAGGTAGACAGGAGAAGAAAAAGAGAAGAGTTTAAATCAGTTTATTTGATTTTCTATTCACAAAACTGGGTTCTCATGAGTTTAAAGGAAAATGGTAAGAGTAGCAACTATGTGTGGGTTTCAGTTACCCACACTATCCCTATTCCTTGCTGTGGCTAATGTTTGATTAGTGATTTATTAAATTAGCTGGGGAATATCAGAAAAGGAGTTCATTCAGCTTCATTTCTGATAATTCTTATCCTTTTATGTAGTTTATTTACTGACATAAAATTTGGCAATTTCCTCCCAACCTGATCCAACACCAGAGTGGGAGGAAGACCCCATCGCCAATGTGACTTCATGCAAAAACCTGACATCTGTGTGCTGTTTCCACAGAACTCCCTGAAAATAGAATACACCAAATCCCCATGTGACTGAGACATTCCGTAGCCAAAGGACACCCCTCATGAGATGAATTTGGCATACTTTTCACACTGATGTCTCCCAGAAACTTCAAAACCTCCTGGAACATAACCCAGGGAGCATACATGTCAAGCAAAATAGTGTGGCATTTCTATGACCACAATATATATACATTTGGTGGATGAAAGCCTCATGTTGTAGTCCTCTGATCACACATTGGCAGGGCCTGTGTTAGCTGTTTAGAACTGGCTTGACCTTACCTCAGAAAAGTTGTTCTTTCAAGAGATATCCTTTGCTTAAGACCCAATAGAATCTCATGCAACAGGGCGAATAATACCTGTCTGACTATAGTTTCAATCAGTGTCAAATATAACCTTTTTCCCCTATCCCATGTCAGTTATGGAAAAAGAAGGAAAGTCGTGTGATTTAGTGCATAACCAAGCTTTAGAATCATGTGGGAGGCTTATTGAAAATATGGATTACTAGTACCCAGAATTACTTAATCAGAATCTCTGAGGGATAGATGAGCCTTGGAATCCATGTGTTTAACACTTGCCAATGGGTGATGTTGCTAATTACCCAAGTTTGGGGAAGCTCAGTCAAGTAGAAAGCATGTGACACGTCAGTGGAGAGAGCCTTCACAGCATCTTGCCTTCTGGAGGTGTGGCCTTCACCAGGTCTCAACTCTCCAGCCTGTGAAATGGCAATAAGGCTGACTGCCTCCTTTCCGCTTCATCTCACTGAGATGTTGTTTAGACTGAAGAGATGCAGATCTTAATTTTCTGATCTGTGGATCGGAGAAAGCAGGGGCATGCCCTTCTCATACCTACGCAGGGCTGAGGGTATGCCTCATTTGCCCGCATGCAGTGCCCAGCTTGTATGCTGCCACTCTGTTCCCATGTTTCTGGAGTGGCATAGCCTGGGGCAGACAGAGCACAAGGATGAATGAATCTGGCAAGTCTGTGGACAAGCTGATGATACAGTCTTGCTGGGCCTGAATGGTCTGACCCCCATCCTTACTCCTAAGTCATCCCTCCTGAGAAAATAATAATCTCTACATTATCAGGAGTATAGTGTTATCAGCCACCTGGAGTGGTTGGGGATGAGCTTGGCCCCCTCAGAAAATATTATAAAAGAGACAGCCAGGGAAGTCTTTTTCTGTCTGCATTTTGGAGATGTGGTTGGGTATTCTAAAAGGCAAGAACTGGTTAGATGGAAATAAATAATAATGATTTTTTTCTTTCAGAAATCTTTGTGGACGGTAAATGTGCCATCTTCGGATGAAAAGACCCTCTACCTAGTTAAAGTCCAGTTAACACTTTAGAGAGCTCATATGAGAATCCTTGAATATTCAGTGATAATGAGCTGTGGTTTTTAATGCTTACCTATTTCTATTATAGTGCCTGCACAGGTTGGACACATAGTAAGTACTTAATAAATACAAGTTGCCTAACTGATTTTTACATCTGTCCACAGAGGTGCTGGGATTTCTTCTAGGGATGTAATAAGCCAAATGGACTGTGTTAATAATGCCCCTGTACTTTGGAAACTAGAGAAGGCCTTTTAAATACAAAGAAACCAGATGCCACCAGACCCTTGCATTTTCTTGGTCTCTTAGGCAAGACCCAGAGGGCCATGCTACTGCCATGGATATAGTCCCTAATGAAGTATTTATACTCAGAGACTCCAGTCAGCTAGGAGAATATTTATGCGGCAGTAAAAAACTTTAACAGAAAGCTGTTTGGCTCTAATAGTTTCAGGTATTTCTACACATCTCTGCTCACCATGTGTCATGTTGAATTATATTGTGTCCAGCATGTGACAGCAGCAGCCTATAATGGAATCTATATAATGGAATGGCCTGAGAGATGGAGTGATAGGGTAGCAAAAGAATAGGGCAGGGGAGAGAAGAGAGGTAAGAAAAGAACTTTAAAGAGAAATATTTCTTTTACATTTGGTTGTTTGATTTCCAGATTCAGAAGAAAATGAAGACTGTAAGAAGAAATATATGTGGAATATATATATATATAAAAAATGGGAATACATATGGATAAATTGAAGGCAGCGTAGTGTAGTGGACCAAAACACAAATTCTTGAGCCATACTTTCTGAATGCAAATTCCAGCTTTGTCATGTACTTAGCTCTGTGACCCCAAAGCTACTTAGCTTTTCTGTGCCTCCGTTTTCTTATCTGTAAAATGACAATGACAATAGTAATACTTCATGGAAGTTACTGTGAAAATTAAATGATTCAATATTTAAGTATTTAGAATACCTGACCTATAGTGAATGCTATATAAGTGAGATATATGTGTGTATATGTGTATATATAGTTTTATATATATACACTTATATATACATTTATATGTATATATAAGTATATATACAGTTTTTAAGTCAAGCACCCATTGTGTACCCTGAATTGAATGCTGCAGCAGGGGGCACCAGTGTAGAATCTGCCTTTGGTAGGTGTCATTCAAATCATAAATGAATATTCTCCAGAGAAAAAAATTCGTTTTAAGCTTGGACATGTAATTTCCCTGGTCATTTCCCTTGGAGAAAAATGGCAAGCCTGTGCAACTCTTACTAATAGATACTTAATACTGAATATGCTGATCACTATAACCAACAATTTTCAAGGATTATCTAATTTCAGCCTCACAACTCTATGAGTTGGAGCATAGTATCCCCAATCCATAACAGACAATAATAATGGATAATAGGCTGCATAAGGAAAAACTGAGACACAAAGCTACTCAGAAACATGCCCAAATAATGGTGAAGCCAGTGCTCAAATCTAGCAGTACAACCCCAGGGCTCATGCTCTGTGAACCACTCTGCAGCCAGTACTCTAGAAGGAAAATATCACAGGAGTCGTAAGTTTAAATATTCAGAGAACTGGTCAAAAAGGGAGCAGAAAATATAAGAAGGAAGAACCCTTCAGTAATTCATAAAGAGAATCACCAGTTCATTGCAGCCATATTTGTACTTCTGGCTTAGGTGGCAGGGAGGACAATATAAAGCTTTCACAGAATACAAGAGAAAAGTCTGAGTACATCTTGCTAGGCTTCATAAACTTTGAACCTGTCATTCTGTGTGAGTCTGAGAAACAGACAGAAAAAGAATAAAAGCAGTACTGCCAGCTGTTATTATGACAGTGCTTCCAGATTGATTAAGCACTTAACACTGCACCTGATCTAAAGTGAAAACGAAGCTACATTTTGAAAGCTTCTCTTGCAGAAACTTTCTGGGTGAATCGCTGGTTGATACTTTGACTTGGGCAGCCTCCTCTGTTTCTTCCTTTCTCTGTCCCACAGAAAGTCATCTTGATTTTTTTAAAGATGATTTGCATTTCACCAGATATAAAAATTTAAATTTCACATGTCCACGTGCAGTTTGCAAAGGAACTTTCCCCTCCACTCAACTAACCCAAAACATCACCATTTTGATTCTTGAAGCAATTTATTTTTCCCCTTTGTGGGCCTGAACAAAGGCAGGGGCTGCTTAGGCAGTAACATAAGGGCATTTACAAAAACAACTCTACTAACTAGAGAACATCTTGTTTAGTACTTAACGCTACATGATGAAGACAAACTTCATCCTGGAGTTTGCTAGGTCTACTTTCTCCCACCATTTCCATCTGTTATTTGGCTGTGATACCGCCAGCAACTCAGATGGCTAAGTGCTCATCCAGGGCTTCTAGATTAGGGTCCGTCTGTTAACCCATGAGTTTTCATCATTCACTCATAGACTCCATTTCTTTGATGCCTACAAAAAAGTTTCTTAGGTTGGACATAGTTAACAAAACAAAGCATTCCTTTTTCTAAGAAAAAGGAAGAAAATTACCATATCTCTCCTTTTCCGGTGACATCTAGGGGTTCATGTTTACCCCCACTAAGTCACTATGACCCCTTCCAAAAGTATTCTATCTAAAGTAGGTGTCTTTAACCAGGCAGAGTGGCTCATGCCTGTAATCCTAGCATTTGGGGACACCAAAGTGGGAGGATTGCTTGAGGCCAGGAGTTCGAGACAAGCCTGGACAAAAAAGTGAGACCCTGTCTCTACAAATAATTTTAAAAATTAGCCAGGTGTGGTGGTGCATGCCTGTAGTCCTTGCTACTCAGGAGGCTGAGGTGGGAGGATTGCTTGAGCCCAGGAGGTCAAGGCTGCAGTGAGCCATGATTACACCACTGTACTCCATCCCAGTTAACAGAGCGAGACTCTGTCTAAAAAAAAAAAAAAAAAATTAAGGCCAGGCGCGGTGGCTCATGCCTGTAATCCTAGCACTTCGGGAGGCCAAGGCAAGTGGATCACCTGAGGTCAGGAGCTTCAGACCAGCTGGGCCAACATGATGAAACCCCATCTCTACTAAAAATACAAAAAATTAGCTGGCTATGGTGGCAGGCACCTGTAATCCCAGCTACTCGGGAGGCTGAGGCAGGATAATTGCTTGAACCCAGGAGGCAGAGGTTGCAGTGAGCCGATATCGTGCCATTGCACTCCAGCCTGGGCAACAAGAATGAAACTTGTCTCAAAATAATAATAATAATAAATGTTTTCATGTAATATGTATAGATTTACAAATATATGGGCTTATTTATAGATCATTATGATACATACACACAGAGCATTGAAAGGCTATTCACCAAAATGTTCACTCTGGTTATTTTTAAATGGTGGGATTATCAGTGTTTTTCTTCATTTTATATAATAATATTTTCTAAGCCTTCTATAATGATTACATATTTCTTATGAAGTAAACGGAAAGGTATTTAAAACTAAAAATTAAATACCTACTGTTTCTCATATTTCTAAGAAAGATACAAAACTGAACAGAGAAACTAAGACATTTTCCCAGGGTACTCCATGACCTTGATAAATTAGAAAGCCAGGTCAAAAGTAGTCTAGTTTTGGTTGAATCCAATCATTTTCTGCTGCCTTCCTGTGAGTGCATGTGTCTTTGAGAATTTCATCTGGCTGTGCTGTCCAATATGGTAACGACTAGCCGCAAATAGTATTTAAATTTTATTTAATTAAATTTAAACATAACAAAAATTCAAAATTTAGTTCTTCAGTCTCACAGGCTATATCTTAAGTTCTCAATAGCTACATGTTACTAATGGCTACCAAATGGACAGCACAGAAACATAAAATCACATCATTGCAGTAAGATTTATTGGACACTGCTGGTCTAGGCGCTAAGCTGCTAGCTGAGCACAATGTTACAATCAGCCATGAGCAGCTCTTGAAAGGGAAGGCCTCTACACATTTATCTGAAATAGAAAGCATGACTCTACTTATACCTGTTTCTTTCTCACACTGCATCAAGAGACAGTGACTAGAAGTGTACTCAAGGGACCATGTGCTTAGTACACAGGGTTAGGCCATAGACTTCAATTTGAAGAGTCTCTGGGCAACTATAAAACCTAAATAGAAAATACAGGAGTCACAGAGGTTCCGGTGGAAATCCAGACCATCTGCCAATGTCAAATTATAAGTGGCTTTCCAAACAGCTTAGATACGTCTTAGCAGTGCACAACAGTGGAAGCCCAATCCCATCTCCATGTAGTAAAATGCAGGGAAGTTTTCATGCACAAAGAAAAACATGCAGTACCAGCAATGGGCAAAAGCACAAGGCACATAAGCATCCTCAGTGATTGCTATACCACAGAGATGAGAAGAGAATCACTCTTTGAGCATACAGGAGACATACTTTGTACTTAGTAATTAGAGCTCAGCTTATTTTATATCATGTATCCTTGGACTGTCATTTCCATTCTTGCCACACAATATGTGATCCTTGAACCAGCAACATCAGCATCACCTGGAAACTTAGCAATGCAGAATCTCATGCTGTACCCTAGAACTGCGGAGTCGGGAACTCAAATCATCATTCTTAGCAAACTATCACAAGAACAGAAAACCAAACACCGCGTGTTCTCACTCATAGGTGGGAACTGAACAATGAGATCACTTGGACTCGGGAAGGGGAACATCACACACCGGGGCCTATCATGGGGAGGGGGGAGGGGGGAGGGATTGCATTGGGAGTTATACCTGATGTAAATGACGAGTTGATGGGTGCTGACGAGTTGATGGGTGCAGCACACCAACATGGCACAAGTATACATATGTAACAAACCTGCACGTTGTGCACATGTACCCTAGAACTTAAAGTATAATAATAATAATAATAATAAAATTACCTACTAGCAAAGTTAAAAAAAAAAAAAAAAAAAAGAGATCCCAGGTGAGTTACGGGCACATTAAAGAATCAGGGTCAGTGATTCCTCTTTTTCTTACTTAACTTTCAATTTCTAGATTGAAAGAGAAGACTCAGATCTTCCAACCAAATTTTGTGCAGTACCCTTGATCTGGCGAACAGCATAAGGTTTAATAAACATTTATTGATTAATTGAAAATCTGAGGAATTGACTTTCAGAAAACAACAAACCAGCATACTTTGAATGAGGTGTCAAAAATATCCTTAAGAAATCATGTGAGCATTTTAGTATTTCATTTTGGTTTAAAATGCAAAAAATAGATTATCATATAGTAATACCAATAAGCAAATGAACCATTCACGATTCCTTTGTTCTTTACATTGCTGTCTATAAGGGCAATCATTTTTAAAAGCTTTTATTGGATAGCTTGTGCAGAATCATGCCCTAATTATAGTCTTCCTTTTTATTTGCCATTGAGAGGAAATGCACCAGATGAAGCTGTTTGAGACTCTATGGTTTGTTCAGCTGTATTAAATGCTTCTAACTGCTGACTTTTATCGTTCTTAACAAGTCAAGACCAGACTGAATGTCTTTGAGGATAATTGTTTTTATTCATTTCCCTTCTGCATTGCTAAAATGGAGGCAATATGTAAATTAAGGAAAGAGACTCGGATTCAGTACTGCCCAGACCTCGACTGGTACTTAGAAAGAAGCAAAAGCAAATCTCCTCTGCTCAGTTTGTTTCATGCCTCCATGGTCAGTGGGTTCTCCTGCAAAATGGACAAAATTTCTTGATTCTTCAAGGTGGTCACCATGCTACTAAGTTGCATAACTGATGTGTGTATGGAGTTCATGCTAAACAATTTTTTTAAAAACTGTGCTGCTGTATGTCAATGCTTCTAACATTTCATTCATATCACTGTAGTCAATGATGCAATTAGTAGGGTTATAGTATGGCAATTACTAAAGGCCAGGATTCAGACTCTCTGGGTCTTATCCTCAATTCTACCGTTTATCTGTGGGATAACCTTGGGATAAAGAAATAAAAACATTTGGCAATGTCTGGAGACATATTTGATTGTCATGAGTTGAAGCAATGCTGCTGACATCTAGTGCATAGAAGCCAGGAACACTGCTAAATATCCCACAATGAACACCCCACAACAAAGAATCATCTGGTCCCAAATGTCAGTAGTGCTGAGGAAGATCAACCCCATACATAAAGAGCCTATTATCATCACCATCATTCAGCACTGACATGCTCAAACAAAACTCACAGTCTACCAAAACACCAGGGACTTTGAACTATGGAATCCTCAAATCAATATACAAGGATTCACTGAGTTCTTACTTTATGCTCAGCACTGTTTTAGGTACCGTGGAAAACACAATTTCTTCCAGAAACTTGAAATTAGAATAAACAATTCAGGCCTAATAGGACAATTCCTCACTGATCCATTCCAGTAATTTTTTGCTGCCTCTCAACATGGTGCCCCGTCTAATTACAGGATGACTCCCTATTCCCCTGGGATGCCACTTTTCATTCTCATTCACTTCCTTGTTCTGAAGGAACAGCAATTTGCCACTGAATGGTTATTAGCCTTTTTCCCTTTAAGAGACTAAGCAGGAAAAAAAAGCCCACAGGATAATTTTAAAAGTTGTTGCTCCAGTTTTTCTCCAACTTTAGAAATCTCTGTTGGCTTTTAATTAAGAACTTGCATTTAGACTGTGAGATGAACCAGATTTGAAGGATTGTGGTTTTTTTTCTTTTAATGAAATGACACTCGTTTCCCTAGGAGGGGTTTTCCCCAGATTCTCATTGTTCTACTAAAGATGATTTACATGGGCATCTGTGGAAGTAGCTGAATCTGTGATTGGAGTGGGAGGCCAGGGTAGGCACACTGAGCCTTCCTTCTGAGAAACTAGGAAATAAACACCCTGGGGACACTGAGCCGAAATCCTCACAAACTTCAGTGTGAAATGGCCTGGAGGTGGAGTAAGTCAGAGTGGCAGCAGGGACTATATGAAATAAGACTCAAAAATATGCCATGAATGTGACTGAGTGAGTCAGCTGTTTCAGAAATCTGCAATGTACGTTTTCAGTCTACTCCCTCTCCTCACTTGACCTTAAGTAATCTTGTGCATATTCAGAAGGAATCACTGCTAAAGTACATTTATACATCCAATTATTGGGGACTCACATTTTGAAGTCCCTAAATGCTTTCTTTATTTCTGAGCCACTTGGCTAAGGATCAGGGTAAACCAATGTTTTTCTGTATTGAAACTAGTAGGAAAAAATATAATAATGACAAGATATTTGCAAATCCTCAAAGTATCTCTCCCAAATATAGTTATTGATTATAAAAGTGAAAAAAGCAACTTAAAAAATAGTAACTTTGGCCGGGCACGGTGGCTCATGCCTGTAACCCCAGCACTTTGGGAAGCCGAGATGGGCGGATCACGAGGTCAGGAGATCGAGACTATCCTGGCTAACCAGGTGAAACCCCGTCTCTACCAAAAATACAAAAAAATTAGCCGGGCGTAGTGGTGGGTGCCTGTAGTCCCAGCTACTCGGGAGGCTGAGGCAGGAGAATGGCCCGAGAGGCGGAGTTTGCAGTGAGCCAAGATCGCGCTACCGCACTCCAGCCTGGGCGACTGAGCAAGACTCCGTCTCAAAAAAAAAAAAAAAAAAAGAAAAAAGAAAAAAAAAATAGTAACTTTATAATGGATAACTTAGGCAGACATTATCTTAAACAAGTGATCAACGTCAACATCATCAGTAATAAGATGTTGTAATAAGATATACCAATATCTTATACCATTCCTATGATGAACTGAGGACACAACATCATTTCTATGTTATTCTTGTCCAAAAATATATAACCTCAGTCTAGGCGCAGTGGCTCACGCCTGCAATCCCAGCACTTTGGGAGGCCAAGGCGGATGGATCACTTGAGATCAGGAGTTTGAGACCAGCCTGGCCAACATGGTAAAACCCCATCTCAAATAAAAATACAAAAAATAGCAGGGCATGGCAGTAGGCACCTGTAATCCCAGTTATCTGGGAGACTGAGGCATGAGAATCGCTTGAACCCAGGAGGCGGGGGTTGCAGTAATCCGAGGTGGCACCACTGCACTGCGACCTAGGTGACAGAGTGAGGCTCTGTCTCAAAAAAATAAAAATTAAAAAAAAAAAAACACACACACACACACAAAAATATATAACCTCAATCTTAGCATGAATAAAACATCAGGCAAACTCAAATTGAGGGACATTATACCAAACAACTAACCAGAATCTTCAAAGGTGTCAGAGTCATGAAAGACAGGGAAGACTGAGAAACTGTCACAGATTAGAGCAGACTAAGGACACATAATAGCTAAGCACGATCCTGGACAGAATCATGGATCAAAAAGAGAAGGCATTAGTGGGGAAAAAGTGAAATGTAAATGAGGCTTTTAGACAAATTAACAGTATTCCATTGTGCCAGTGTTAATTTCCTGGTCTTCTTAACTTCTATGATTACATTGTAATAATATTAATGTTAGGGAAAGCTCCATGAATGGTAAACATTTCCTGTACTATTTTGCAAATTTTATCTAACTGAAGGTAAACCTCAGAGAATATGGCAGGTTCAGTTCCAGGCCACTGAAATAAAACAAATTGCAATAAAGCAAGTCACACAAATTTTTTATTTTCCCAGTGCATATAAAATTAAGTTTACACTATACTGTAGTCTATTAAAGTATGCAATAACATTATGTCTGTAAAAACAACGTACATATCTTAATTTTCAAATATTGCTTAAAAGTACTCACAATTATCTGAGCCTTCAGCAAGTCATAATCTTTTTGCTGGTAGAGGATCCTGCCTCGATGTTGATGGCTGCCAACCGATCAAGGTGATGGCTACAGATGCTTGGGGTGGCTATAGCAATTTCTTAAAATAAGACAACGAAGTTTGCCAGCCACATGGATGGCCTTTTCCTATCATGAAAGATTTCTCTGTAGCATGCAATGCTGTTTTATAGCATTTTACCCACAGTTGAACTTCTTCCAAAACTTAAGTCTATCCTCTCAAATCCTACCACTGCTTATTAACTAAGTTTATGTAATATTCTAAATCTTTTGTTGTCATTTCAACAATGTTTGCTGCATCTTTATCAGTAGATTCTTCATCTCAAGAAACTTACTTATTTTCATCCACAAGAAGCAACTCCTCGTAGTTCAAGTTTGATGATTAGATGGCAGCAATTCAGTCACATCTTCAGGCTCCACTTCTAATTCTAGTTCTCTTGCTATTTTCAGTACATGTGTAGTTACTTCCTTCGCTAACGTCTTGAACCACACCAAGTCATCCATAAGGTTGGAATCAACTTCCATCAAACTCCTGTTAAGACTGATCTTTTAACCTTGTCTCATGAATCATAAATGTTCTTGATGGCATCTAGAATGGTGAATTCTTTCCAGAATATTTTCAATTTATTTTGCCCAGATCCATCAGAGGAATCACTAGCTAGGGCAGCTATAGTTTTATAAAATGAATTTCTGAAATAATAAAACTTAAAAAATCAAAATTACTCTTTAATCCATGGGCTACAGAATGGATGTTGTGTTAGCAGGCATAAAAGCAACATGAATCTCCTTGTACATCTCCATCAGGGATTTTGAGTGACCAAGTACATTGTCAGACAGCAACAATACTTCAAAAGGGATCTTTTCTTCTGAGCAGTAGGTATCAGTAGTGGGCTTAAAATAGTCAGTAAACCATGCTGTAAACAGTTATGCTGTCCTGTAGGCTTTGTTGTTCCATATAGAGAGCACAAGCAGAGTAGACTTAGCGTAATTCTTAAGGGCCCTAGAATTTTTTTTTCTTTTCTTTTTTTTTTTTTTTTTCTAAGTCTTGTTCTGTCACCAGGCTGGAGTGCAGTGGCGCAATCTCGGCTCACTGCAACCTCCGACTCCCTGATTCAAGCCATTCTCCTGCCTCAGCCTCCTGAGTATCTGGGATTACAGGCACGCACCACCTCACCCAGCTAATTTTTGTATTTTTAGTACAGGTGGGGTTTCACCGTGTTGGCCAAGATGATCTCGATCTCCTGACCTCGCGATCCACCCACCTTGGCCTCCCAAAGTGCTGAGATTACAGGCGTGAGCCACTGCGCCCGGCCTGGACATTAGAATTTTTGGAATAGTAAATAAGCATTGGCTTCAACTTCAAGTCACCAGACCCCAAGAGAGTCAACCTGTCCTTTGAAGCTTTGAAGCCAGCTACTAACTTCTCTTCTCTAGCTATGAAAATCCTAGATGGCGTCTTCTTCCAATAGAAGGCTGTTTCATCTGCACTGAAAATCTGTTGTTTAGTGTAGCCACATTAATCAATGATCTTGGCTGGAGAACTTGCTGATGCTTCTACATTAGCACTTGCTGCTTCACCCTGCACTTTTGTGTTGTGAAGATGGATTGCTTCCATAAACTCCATTAACCAACCTCTGCTAGCTTCAAACTGTTTTTTCTACAGTTTCCTCACATTTGTCAGCCTTCATAGAACTGAAGAGAGTTGGGGCCTTGCTGTGGATTAGGCTTTGGCTTAAGGGAGTGTTGCAGCTGGTTTGATCTTCTATCCAGACCACTCAAACTTCCTCTATGTTAGCAATAAGGCTATTTTGCTGTCTTGTCATTTGTGTGGTCACTAGAGTAGCGCATTTAGTCTCCTTAAAGAACCTTACTTTTGCATTTACAGCTTAGCTATGTAAATGTAAGCCTAACTTTTGGGCTGTCTCAGCTTTGGACATGCCTTCCTCACTAAGATTAATCATTTCTCACTTTTGATTTAAAGTGAGAGACATGCAACCCTCCCTTTAACTTGAACACTTAGAGGTCATTGTAGGGTTATTAACTGGCCTAATTTCAATATTGTTGTGTCTCAGGGAAAGGGAAGCCCCATAAGAGGGAGAAAGATGCAGAATGACTGGTTGGTGGAGCAGTCAGAACACACACAGCATTCACTGATGATGTTGGTGTCTTACATGGGAATGGTTCTTGGCACCCCAAAACTATTACAATAGTAACATCAAAAATCAGCAATCACAGATCACCACAGCAGATACAATGACAATGAAAATATTTGAAGGAGTACAAGAATTACCAAATGTGATGCAGAGCCAGGAAGAGAGTACATGCTGGAAAAACAACATGTACTCTCTTGGTACATGTTTGTGGCAACCCAGGATTGCCACAAACCTTCAGGTGTAAATAATAGAATAACTACAAAGCACAATAAAATTAAGTATAATTGTCTGAAAGTATTTTAAAATAAAATGTTTAAAATAAATAGGCAGAAAACTGCCCTCATTAGTGCTTAATTAATGCAGGGATATAAAGGAATCAGTTGGTCCTTCTACAGAGTTGGAAAATTGGAAGAGCATGTATGCAAGTAAGAGTATGTATGTATGTAATACATACACACATAGAGTAAGTATGAAGAATGGGTCTTATTCAGAGCATGGTGGAGTAAGAAGTAAGGGAACTTAGACTGATGAAAAAATTTACTTCTGAACCAGAAAGAACCAGGGATTTTTTATGTTATTTCAAAGAGTGAAACACAACACACTGAGATACTCTTTCTCCAAATCCAAGCAGATGTTTGCTACAACTCCATGAGCCTTAATGCCCAGTGAACTAGGGTTCTAGGACCCTGAAGGCTTTAGATAAGCACAGCCTCCCATATTTTGCCCAGCCAGCATTTCACAAATGCCAAAACACAGAAAAACACCTGTCCATGATCATAGTTTTTAGATGTAGTTACAAACTTATATTTTGTGCTTATTAGCAGCAAACTTTGTTTCCAGTGAAATCTTATGGGGAACTACAATAAGTTAACTAATCTTTACTAAGTAAAATAAGTAAAACACAGAAAAGCCATAAATAATAATTATTATTATGATGGTTAATATTGTCAACTTGATTGGATTGAAGGATGTAAAGTATTGATCCTGGGTGTGTCTGTGAGGGTGTTGCCTAAAGAGATTAACATTTGAGTCAGTGTATTGGGAGAGGCAGACCCACCCTCAGTCTGGGTGGGCAACATCTAATCAGCTGCCAGCATAAAAGCACTCATGGCAAGAGCCAACCTGCTGAGTCTCCTGGCCTCCATCTTTCTCCTGTGCTGTATTCTTCCTGCCTTAGAACATCAGACTCCAAGTTCTTCCGTTTTTGGATTCTTGGACTTACACTAGTGATTTGCCAGGGGCTCTCAGATCTTCAGTTACAGACTGAAGGCTGCCCTATCGGCTTCACTACTTTTGAGCTTTTGGGGCTCGGACTGGCTTCCTGGATCTTCAGCTTGCAGACGGCCTATTGTGGGACTTCACCTTGTGATCATGTGAGTCAACTTCTCTAATAAACTCCTCTACATATATGCACCTATTCTATTCTGTCCCTGTAGAGAACCCTGACTGATACAATAACTAATATGATTATTAATATAATAATAATGGCTCATGCCTGTAATCCCAACACTTTGGGAGGCTGAGGTGGGTGGATCACGAGGTCAGAAGATTGAGACCATCCTGGCTAACACAGTGAAACCCCATCTCTACTAAAAATACAAAAAATTAGCCTGGCATGGTGGTGGGTGCCTGTAGTCCCAGCTACTTGGGAGGCTGAGGCAGGAGAATGGTGTAAACTCGGGAGATGGAGCTTGCAGTGTTTTATTATCAGGTCTACATTACAGATGAGGAAACTGAAGCAGGGAGATATAATTCCCTCCTCCCGCTGCCCCCAGTATATTTTAAGATAGGTTTATTGAGTACAATTACATAAAGACTACTCTTTTTCAGTACACAGTTAAATAAATTTTGAAACGCATACATGTATATAGTCCTATAACTACTACCACAAAGATATAGACTATTATCTTATCCCCTGAAAAAAATTCCTTTTGGGCTCTTTGTAGTCAATCTCTCTCCCACCCTAGACTCTGGAAACCACTGATCTGTACTCTGTTCCTCTACTCTTGCTTTTTCTAGAATTTTACATAGATGAAGTCACACAGTATGTAATATTTTGTGTCTGACTTCTTTCACTTAGCATAGTGCTTTTGAGGTTTATCAAGGTTGTTGCATTTATTGATTGCTTATTTTTTCATGTTGCTGAGTAGTGTTCCATTGCGTGGATTTACTACAACCTGTTTAGCTGTTCACCAGCTGATGGACATCTGGGTTGTTTCCAGTGTGGAGTTACTGTGAATGATGCTGCTATCATCAACATTCACATATGTAGCTTTTTGTGAACATATGTTTTAATTTATCTTACCTAAATAATAGTTTGATGCAAAAGTAATTGTGGTCTTTGCCATTAAAAGTGTGGCATGTGCTTGTAATCCCAGCTACCTGGAAGTCTGAGACAGGAGAATTGCTTGAACTCGGGAGGAAGAGGTTGCAGTGAGCCGAGATCACACCACTGCAATCCAGCCTGGGCGCAACAGAGCAAGACTCCGTCTCAAAAAAAAAAAAGAAAAAAAAAGTATTGTATTGAAAGTAATGCCATTAAAAGTAATGGAAAAAACCACAATTAGTTTTGCACCAACCTACCTAACCTAAGAGTGAGGTTGCTGGGTCTTACAGCAAGTCAATTCTATGTTTAAGTCCATAAGAAACTGATAAACTATTTTTCAAAGTCACTGTACCATTTTGCATTCCTACCAGCAATGTGTGAGACTTCTAGTTGCTTTACATCCTTGTCAGTACCTGGAACTCTCTATCCTTCTAATTTCAGCTTTTTTAGTGGGTGTGTAGGCATATCTCAATGTTAAGGGTTTTAATTTGCATTTCCCTGATGACTAACAATGTTAAGCATTTTTTTGTGTGTGTTTTCTGACCATTCATACATTTTGTCTATTGAATTGTCTATTGATTTTTTTATCAAGGATTTGTCTTCTTACTACTGAGTTGTAAGAGTTCTCTATATATTCTGGATATAAGTCCTTTATTAAATATGCATTTTATAAATAGTTCTTCCCATTCTATAGCTTATCTTTTCATGTTTTTAACAGTGTTGTTCAAAGGGTAAAATTTTTATAACTTTGAGGAAGTGTAACATCAATTTTTTTCTTTCATATTTTTGTATCCTACCTAAGAATGCTTTGTCTAACTCAGAGTCACAAAGATTGTCTCTGATATCTTGCTCTAGGTACTTTAAAGTTTTAACTCTTACATTTAATTATATATTCTGTTGTAAGTTAATATTTATGAACATGTAAGGTAATGGTTGAGTTTTTTTTATATACAAATAGCCAATTGTCATTTGTTGAAAAGACTGCCCTTCCCTCAGTTTTCTTATTTCTAAACATTTTATTTTTATGCTATTGTAAGTGAACTATCCAATTCGATTTCCATTTGTTTGTTGCTAATATATGCAAGTAAGACTGCGGTTTAGAAAACAGACTGCGGCCTACAAAAAAACGCTGTTGGAACTAAAAAGTTATTTTAGCAAAGCTCTAGTCTATTTTCCAAACTCAACCAATTATTTATTAGAGTTTTGGATTTAAAAGATAATATAAGCTAATTATGAAAGATCAAGAATTAGAAAAGTGAATAAAGAAAATATTAATGACCTTTTTCTGTCTCATCCTTAATCCCTCCTCCTTGAAGCAACCAGTCTTTATATACATTTCTTACATTCCCACATTCAAGCAGGTATCCCGTTAACTTTTCAAAATCTGTGGCGGAGGAGAGGTGCGATGTGCTCAGTAAAAGAAGAAAAAGCAGAATTAGCCTGCCAGACTTTCTGTCCCTGTTTCTAAAATCTGTCCCATGGGAGAACAAACCGAGTTGTCAAAGAAAGGAAAAGTGCAAAGGGGAATTACAGAAACAAGCAGAGCGTCTAGAAAGAAGCAAAGGAGAAGGTTGTCTTTATAAACAAGAAAAAGCATTTCCCACTGAATTAGAGAGGGGAGACAGGTCTCTAAGTCCTAGAGGAGCAAAGAACAAGGGGTGTAAGACCTTTGAGAAGAATAGTATCTTTGGAAATTTACAGATGGCACTATTGGAAACCTTGTAAAGATTGTTATGTCTCAACTGTGGTATGAAAACAACAATGACCCTCAAACCTAAAGTCACAATGGAAAAAGAACAAATACACAATGAGATGCAGCCTGCTTGAAAAAAAAGCTAATGATCACAGAGGACCACCAGCCGAGGCATTGTAACTACCTTTGATTACTCAAGACCCAACAGGGGCCTACAAGAATGATAAAGCTAGAATATTTCACCAGGGAGTATGGCCAAATCAAATTACTTTATAAAGAATGGAATGCAACATTTTGTACCTCATGAATCTATTTTGAAGGACTTAGAAATAAAATTTTCTAGAGCTTAAAGACTACAGCCTATTTACTGAAACTCCTAGATGGATGGTGGATTATGAATGTTTGAATAGTCCTAAAGTTCAGGAAGTCTGAATTCTAGTCTTGTCTGTGCTTGAAATATGATGTGTGGCTTTGAGCAAATATCTTCCTCAAATTCTCCACATGTGAAAATTAGATGTCTTAAAATATGCCTTCTAAATAAACCTGAATTTTTGAAGTTCTGTTACAAACTACCAGAATATTGTGATATAACCAAAACACAGAATAAATACTAAATAATAAAATGCAGAGTAAAAATACAAAGAACTCATCCAGATAGCATTATCTAGCAACTTCCTCTCTCAAATCATTGCAAAGACCTTGTAAGAGCAAGAAACTCCTCAATGAATGATCTAACGCTCCATCTTTTGTTCTTTGGAAAGCCAGCCCCTCAGACATTAGTTCATTTGCTCTTGGCTTACATACCATTCTCGTAAGTTGCTTCTCCCAAGTCCATTAGATTAGAAGCAGCAAACTAAAGGTAGAGGAAGGCGATCTGAAGTTCAAGAACAAAAATAAGGATAATATCACAAACAACTGAAGAGAACAAACCTCAATAACAGATATAATCACTCCCAATCATACTCTACTGAAACTAGTACTGTGGCATATATCAATTCATGATGACTAAATCTATAGGTTTGGAAATGGAAGGGATTTGGAATTTATCCAATGAAACTTGCTAAATGTAATGAAGTAAATCAAGCCAAAGCCTAGGGAGATGATTGAGGGGATCTCTCAATTAAGGTAATCTCCCCATACACACACACACACACACACACACACACACACACCCCTACTTAATCATTGAGTTGAAATAAGAATCTTAGTCCTACTTTATTACTCTAACAATTGATTTTGAATTAAGCAAAGATTACATTTCTTAAGGTATACTCTATTTCAGTCTTGTCCAACACGTGGCTGAGGGCTGCCTTTGAATGTGGTTTGAATGTGGCCCAACATAAATTCATAAACTTCCTTAAATCGTTATGAGATATTTTGGCTGTTTTTTTGGGGTCATCAACTATCGTTAGTGTTAGTGTATTTTATGTGTGGCCCAAGACAATTCTTCTTCCAATGTGGTCCAGGGAAGCCAAAAGATTAGACACCCCTGCTTTATATTGTCAGCAAGGAATTTGATCATCTATTTTAGCAAGAGAAGACTCCAGTGTGGTAAAAATTTTAAGTATCTCTGGATGTATCAATAAAAACATATTGTTGAACATATCATCTCTCAATACAGTTGTATAAATTATAAATGACAGTGTGTGCATGTCTGTGCACATGTACATGTGTCTCTATGTTTGTGTGTGTATATATGTTAAGAAGCACCCAATGGTGTGCTGCAGTCAACTCATACAACCTCTCAAGAGCCATTTTGTATATCTTTGCTTAACACCACATTAGAGACATCTCACAGATAGTTTGAAATCAGCCATGGTGGGAATATTTACATGACCAAAGTTGGCCAAAGAGTCTCAACAAATTGAGACTTTTTTTTCAGGAGATCTGATTGCTAAACATTTACCAGCATACCGTCTGATAAGGTGTATTATTACCACATACACATGTTTCTTGAAAAAAAATACAGCTTTAAAAAATACATTCAGATTATTGAATACATACAGGGTAAATAACATTATCTGTAATTTTGTACTGTTGATACTTTAAGCGTTTCACTTGTTCTTATAAACATTGAAACTGAGAATCATTTTTCTTTAAATATAAGAAGGAAAGAAGCAAGGTCTTTTTCTATTACTGACACCTTATTGCACAATTAATAAGATGAATAGGAGAGAGAAAACATACACCTGTTCAAACTTGCCAAGCAGTACTTTAACCTGTTGTGAGCAAAAACCAACATCCCAGTTCTGTAGTTTGCTGTGTGATGAGATGCAGAGTATATCGCCAACCACATCCCATGTTCCATATGCAGTCCCAACAGCTTAACAACAATTTTTTAACGTCTCTTTATGAATTTGAGAGGTCTGGAAGAATGGAGTACAAGTGAAGTGCCACATGACAAGAGTCCAGAAGTTTCAGACCTAATTCATCAAGTATATATAATATTTACAAGTCCTATATATATTATTGCCAATTACTTTTGCTTTTACAAATCCTTCTGAAATGAATGTGGTTCTTTCGCGATTGGCTCCAGTCAGATTTTTCATGGTTAAAAGGGGTCTCTTTTACATAGTGACCAAAAGCATTGCTGGTATATTATATGTGATAATAAGATAGTTCCCCTAGCTCTATATACCCACCTTGTAAAATGGAATATAAGTCATACTAAATCTTTATTAAAAGAGACCAAAGATTAACTAACATAATACAAGTAAAGGTTTTAAAACTGATAATATAAAGTGGTTCAGTTTTATATACTGGTACTGTGAATGCAGACAACATTCTTCTTATTTAAAAACAGTTTTATTGAGATGTAGTTCACATACCATATATTTCATTCATTTAAAGTGTAGAATTCAATGACTTTGAGTATATTTACACAGTTGTGCACCATCACCACAATCAATTTTATAATATTTTCATTCCCCCAAGAAAACCTTATACCCCTTAGCCATCACCCTCCAATCTCTTCAATTCCTCCTTCCCCCACCAGCCCTAGGCAACCACTATTCTACTTTCTGCCTCTAAGTATAAGTTTTCCTATTTTGGACATTTTATATAAATGGAGTCATATCATATGGGGTACATTGTGACTGGCTTCTTTCACTTAGCATAATGTTTTCAATGTTCATCCATGTTATAGTATTACATTTCTTTATATTGCCAAATAATATTCTATTATATGGATATACCACATTTTGTTTATCCATTCATCAACCTGTGGGCATTTTTGTTGTTTTTACTTTTTGTCTGCTATGCATAATACTGTTAAGAATATTATGTACACGTTTTTGCATGAACATATGTTTTCATCTCTCTTGGGTATATACCTAGGAGTAGAGTTGCTGCGTAGCTCTAGGTTTAGCCATTTGCGGAACTGCCAGATTGTTTTCTAAAGCAACTGCACGATTACATTCCCACCACAGGTGGCATTCTTATTCAGCCAAAATACCTAGGGAAACTATGGAATCCCACTTAAAACCCCAACAATCCAGTCAATTAATATTTTCTTTCCTTTATTCTGCCCATTTATATTAATTCAATAGCTGCTCACTATATAGACAAGTCGGCGACTACTAACATGACTATTCTATTCTAACGCTGTTGGCTTTCTTTTCAAAACACCCAACATTTTAAAGCAGTTTTTATCTTAAATTTTAATGAAGGAAAATTCGGTGGTGGTAATTAACGTAAGGTTTGGTGTTACTAAGACAAACTCAAACACAATGGCTGTAGCCAGGTCAAGAGGCCTCATTTAGAAGGTTTCTTCCTCAACACCCACATGTAGAGGACACAAAAAAAATGTGGTTCTAATTTTTTACAGGATTACAGTCAATTAAACTTGCATAATGTTAGTCTCTTCTGGATCCATTTTCAGTGAGTGAATTTGAGAAAGTCATACTGTAAGAGATAGCTCAACAAACCAAAACTCACATTAAACAAAAGAAAGACTTTGATACATCAATATTCTCCCCTTCTGTTTTGGAAAAAGTGACCACTGCACTAATGACTACACATTACATTGAAGCAGCAGCATCTTACATTATCTTTCCAGTCCATCCAATTATTCACCTCTACATGTTTATGTACCACTATCAGCAATTGTTCATGGAAAGAATTTATGCACAAATCACCAAAAAATTCCAAAAGAGTCTATGGAAAAGAAGAAATGGCTTTTATTTTAGGGAGGAAAGGGAGCCAAATGCACCTATTAATATTTTCTTCTTTCAAATATTATAGAGCCAAAGTGAATGATTGGTTTAGAGAACAGTAAAATTGCTAAACAGTAAAAATGTCCTCATGGACCCCACAGAACACTGTTGAGGTAACCTAATAGATGCACCTGTTTACATCTGCCTAACTCCCCTATCACACTGAAGCTCCTTGAGAACAGCACTTTGTTTTCTCTTCTTGTAGCATCCCCATAATGACTCGCATCCAATGAGAGTTTCATAAGTGTTTTCTAAAAGGCATTAATAAGATAAAGAGGAATATGATAAGACTAAAAACACAGGTCATCTATAATTTGCACCAGGGGCAACACTGCTGCCCAGTTGGTAGTTATTATCAGTAATGCACACTAATCCTGCTTCTGCCAAAAGCCTAGCTGGCACCTCTGAAATGATGACACATTCACAGAACAACAGGCCAGTGCTACATGTAATTGCCAAGTATAGTGGTTGAACAGGAAATAAGGAATATTTGATGCCACTGAATTGGTAGGAGATGAATTCGGGTGCCTTGAAAAAAAATTCCACTTATTTGTTCAGCTTCTAGATACCAACATACTTATATGTCAAAATTTGTGGGAAAGTTTCAGTGGCCCAGAATGTTAAAAATTCAGTTTTTTTTTTCCCATCGGGAATCCTCTTACATCAGTTGGATAAAAAGAAACCACAGAAGTACTTTTCATGAAGTGCCACTTGAAGCACATTCTCTCTAATCCCCCAAATCTTTGAACAATGCAGAGCGCTGAGAGATCAAACTCAATCCTGTGATATTCCAAATTAATTTCAGAAGAAGTCTTTGCACATGTCTTCAGTATACTTTTTAACATGAATCTCATCCTACAAGGACAAGACTAGGCATGTGAAGTTTTGAATTCTAATTCCAGTTTATCTACTGGGATCCTCAATGAATTACTTAATATCATTCAGCTTGTTTTTAGATTTTTACCTCAATCAATTTTACCTAATATCCGGGTTACAGAGTTGTTGTCAAGATCAGATGAGTTATGCTGGTGAACCTGCCATGTATATGGGAAAGCACTTCACAAATACACATTAGTGTAGTCAACATCCTGTGTGCTTTAGCCAAAGATGTTATTTTTATTTTTGTTAGGGAGATAAATTTCCTATTTAAGTAGTAGATACTCCAAAGATATTAATACATCATTTTGGACTGCCACTGGATTGCAATGATTTTCAAAATCCGTAAGAAATATAATAAACATATAAATAATATGTGGTGGAATGTAAAAAAATTGCCTCTGAAGCAAAGAAAATGGTTTTCTTTAAATCAAATTATGTGGTCTTAATTTTAATTCCATCTTAGACTCAGTTCCTTTAGTTGTGAAAAATAATTATCACTTCCCATTTTGGGGGGTGGTATTGAGAAATAAATAAGATATGTCATAAAGGATCTGGCATGTAACAGATACCAAATTAAATATAGTTTCTCTTCCCTCACCATTCATTGGTTACAACACTATAAGCCATAGATCATAAAATCAATGTTTGCATTAAGAGGATTATACAAGGGACTGAGGCTGCTCTACAAAGTCACTTACATAAGTTTATACATGAAGTTGAGCATAAACAGGAACCAAAGCAAAAACTCCAAAATCACCCAAACTCTTCACACCTTCCCCAAACACATCACATTCTCTCATCATATTTTGTAGTGAAAGGAAAGGAAAAAAATCAAGTCTTCTTCACTCATGCTGTTGATGTTCTAAATTACCACCGGTGACTTTCAGTGTTCCACTTCTGCAGGATTTAGACTGCAAACTCCACCCCCTGGTAAATCCTGCTGTGACAATAGATTTGATGTTGCCCCTTTCTATTTGAACAGAGTAGAGTTTTAGAGACTGTCCCATCCTTTTCAGGTCCAGTCACAGGACCTGAATTCCACTTGAAGAGGTCTCTGCTTGTCACACTTTCTTTCAGTTCCCATCTCTTTTCCTCCTTCCCTCCTTCCCTCCTTCCCTACCTTCCCTTTCTCTGGTCCACAATTAATAGACTCTGGAGTGACAAGTCCCACTTCTTAATCATTCTCTAGGCCATGACATCACCAAGTGTTCCAACATGACACTTCCAGGGTACTAATGTTGTTGCCATTCTCCAAACAAACTGCTTGGAACCTTCTGTCCAGAGTTTTGTTTTTGGTTTTTTGGTTTTTGTAAGAGACAGTGTCTTATTATGTTGCCCAGGCTGGTCTCAAACTCCTGGGCTCAAATGATCCTCCAGCCTCAATCTCCCAAGTAGGTGAGACTACAGGCATGAGCCACCAGGCCTGACTTAGAGCTCTGCTATCTGAGCCCCCTGAAAACCAGTATACTTGGGAGCACAGGTATGGGATATCTAGCTCAGTGTACTATCAAAGACTTCCTGGGGCATGGGATGAAATACTTTTTGAGGAGAGGGAGGAGGTGCTGGAGAGAGAGACAATAAGGAATCCCAGCCAATTAGGTTTTGTTATGTATAACTCTCAAGGCAGATATATGTTTCCGTGATGTGCACTATACGTGATATAGGGGGAATATCCAATACTAACATAGATTGAAAGTCCAGCAAGTGAACAAAGTAAGAAAAGAAAAAGCATAAAGTTATATTCTACTTTGCAAAGTAATATTAATTGCACATACTTAAAAAATCTTATTCTTTTTGCCTAATCACCACTGAGATTGATAATTAATATATAAATTATTAAATGTTTTAAGTTAATTTGTATAAATATTGCTGGACTAGTATGTGTATGTCAGCCTTCTTAGAATCTTGCTCTTATAGCATGTTCATCTGCCATAAACTTATCTGCTCACAACTTTTAAAAGTATAAAGTAAGATCTTATATAACTAGGTACATGTTTCATGAGACATTAATAATTGAAATGACCAATTGCTTGATTACATAAGTTAATTAGTTAATGTCTCAATATTTATTTTAATTCCTCTACTAGAACTACATGTTTATTGACTTTTCTTTACATATGTTCTTATAATATGAAAAGAAATGTAAATGAAACAGAAATACAAATAAACACATCTGTCTTAAATGCACTAAATTACACCAAAAGAAGTGGATACAAAATTTGTTAAGCTCTTATTGCAGTTCTATTTTATTTTTACTTTTAGACACAGTGTCTCACTCTGTTGCCCAGACTGGGGTACAGTGCTGCAATGTTGTCCAAAATATCTGGAACTCCTGGCCTCAAGCAGTCCTCCAGTCTTAGCCTCCCAAAACTCTGGGATTACAGGAGGGAGCCACCATGCTCAGCCCTGTAGTTATATTTAAGTACATCGATGGTACTTATGTTTGGCACTGAATTGTTCTGTCATTATGGTTTGCATGAAGGAGAAGAAAAATCTCCTTGAACACAAGGTTAAATTGGTAAATTTGAAAAGATAATATGGAGTTGCAAGCACTCTACTGATAACTACTTATCCATGTTTTACCAGCTATTTCCATGACTCTCCTACCTTCTTTTTCCAAGTCAATTTCTTAAATGACCAGAATATCATATATCATAATCCCCATATACACATATAAGAAATAGAGGTTCTTTTAGGGTATCGGTGGAGTGAATTTTGATTCTTTAAGCAAGGGTGAAAAATCTTGCTTTTATCCCTATTATACACGCAGGAAAGCAAGAAGATATTTTAGCCGTACTACTGTGTTCTTCTATTTTTACCTTGGAATGTACGTCTTTCTGTGCTCCCCTCCCATCCCACATTAATTCTCCAGCAGCTCATACATATGGCTGTATAAGTCAGGGCCTTCATTTCTAATAATTTTCAACCAAAAGACATACTTTATTTTTTAACTGGAGCATAGCTAATAATGCAGATGAAATCTGGGCCTGGTAACATTTGATCTGGCCTCAGATGAGAGAAGCTAGGTGGCATCAGCCTTTTCTGATCTAATCTGCAGCCAAGGAGTGGCACCAGTATACAAGTGACATGCATATCACATGTATCAAAGAGGAAGCTCAATCTGTAAGGCAGTAAGACTTTCTCACATCCCAGCATGGGTGCTGGCCCTGAGCTGCAGTTCCAGTAATTGACATAGTTGCCCAATGCTACAAAACAAACTCAGAAACTATTCTCATTAGACATCCCCCTGCTTTGTGACTCTGTTATTGTAAAACCCAAACACTGAGCCCCATACCAGCGTGGCTCTGTTTTTAATTAGTTCTGATGGCATTGGGCTGTAAGCCAAAGAAAAAATGAACTTCCTGTGACTGAGGCTTGTTGCTCAGTATGTTGCTTCCTTCTTAGAGAGATTGTTTTCACAACATTTTATGAAAAGGACTACTGACAGAAATAATATAAGTTTTTACTGCTTTTGATATTTTTTTTCAGGCCTATAAAAAGCAGCCAAAAGTCAGATTTGTACAGTTACAATGCCATTATTTAGTCTTTTTTGCGACCCAGTTGATTTGTCTTTTGATTAAAGACATCCTACACGATTCATTTTTTTAATGGAGAAAACACAGGCTTCTGTTAAAATTTTAAGACCATGAATGTTTTAGTGTTTCCACTAAATTAATTTGGTGATATATTTTTTACTGCCTGGGTCATTGCCAGCATAATGTTAGAATTGAGATGCTGGTGAGGTCACCTTCGGAAAACAAGGAAGTAAAGGGCAGATGGGAATTTCAGACAGATAAAGAAAAATTTAGACAAATGCTGGAATCCTATACAAGATGAGACTTCCCTGGCCACTGATTTTTTTAACCTATTCAGGACCTTTTGAAAATCCTTTCAATTTCTGAGTCTCTCCTCCTGAAGTTAGAAGCTGGGCATTTGCTTGCCCACATCCTCTTGTAATTTGTTATGACATGTGACTTAGGCTCTGCCAATTAGACCCACCCACTTCCAACTTCAATTTGGAAGAAAGTGAAAGGAGAAAGGAGACACCGCATAGAACTCCTTCCTTCTGGCAAGAGAGGCATAGGGCTATCTAGCAGCCAGGAGCCGCAGTGGCCCAGGTCTTACTGGCACCTTGAATCAGTGTCAACAGCACCCTGTGCAAAGCTTTGTACAAAAGTGGCAATCATGGGGTCTCTATCAAATCAGTGCAGCAGTGGGATTGGGTACCCTATCTGGATGCATAGCCTTCAAGTTTGACTCCTGGCTCTCCTAAAGATTCAGTGAGATGGTCAATCACCTTTAACAATTTACTTTTCTACTTATCTTAGCTAGAGTGACATTTGTTTTTGGCAAACAGGAACTCTAGTACAACCATATTGACTCTATCCTATGCTTCCAGTAAACAGGTAAGAAGACGGTGTTAAGCAGCAGTGAGGAAAAGAGTCTTTGGAGTCAGTAGGACATGGTTTGGAATCCTAATTCTTCCACTTAATGGTTGTGTGAACTCAAGACAATTGCTTAACTCTACTGAGCATTCCTTCACCTGAAAAATGAGAATGTGCAATCCACAATTTATTAATTTCTTCAAAAATTTTAGTAAAATATGGTTGTAGTTATTATAAGTACCACTAAGATGGGCATTTATGTGATTTTTTTAAACTCCTTTTAGGTATGGATATAAATTTTATTTTAAATAAGTAGATATTTACTTTATTTGGGTTCAGGCTTAGAGAATCACTGAATTATAGTCTCAATTTATCTAGACATTGCCTCAGTCATGCCTATGCCTCTAAAAGGGTAATTGTCTGCATTTTTCTGTAAAAGACCAGCGGAGATGTCACTGATTATTTTTTATTCAAAGCTATTCATACATACGAGTACTTTTTGATCAAATGAAATAATTCCTACAATGTTTATGCATCTGTTCCTTTTGAACACTTTTAGTAGCCTGTCAAATTTCTATGCATCCTTCAAAGCACACTGTAAATTCCACCTCCTCTCTGAAACCTTTTCCTGCCTCTTTTGGTCAAATAGGAGATTGCCTTCTTTGAACACTGATTACATTGTCTCTTGTGACAGTTAATACATTCTTGCTTACTGAAAGTTATTTGTATACATGCCTTAAGTCCCCTCACTGGCATAAACTAGGCTTCTTAAGATGAGGATTCATCTCTGTATCTCCTGTAGCCTTTTGCCAAGTGTTCTGTACATGCCATTCCTGTAAAACATATTATAATCTATAGTACTGTAATATTTTCTCTTAGCTCTGTAACTATATTGGAAGTTCCTTGAAGACACAAATATTTCTTCTTCATCCTTATATTATCCTTGGTGTCTAATATTCTCCTTCGTGTCTAGCACATATTTGTAGAATTGCATTAATAAACATGAAACTGAAATTTTCTCTATATGTTCACATTTTATTCTTTTTTTTTTTTTTTTTGAGAGGAGTTTCACTCTGTCTCCCAGGCTAAAGTGCAGTGGCACAATCTTGGCTCACTGCAACCTCTGCCTCCTGTGAGGATTCTTTTGTCTCAGCCTCCCCAGTAGCTGGGATTACAGGCATGCAAAATTTTACTTTTGGAAATGAACAACGCAGAGAAAGAAAGCTGCTACTTTATAATGTTAAAAATAATACCTGTTGGCTGGGTGTAATGCTGTCACAAGGAGAGGCATTTGGTAAGGAAATGTAATATATTTCAGTGAGGAGTTAAGGTTTCATTTACACTGATATAGGGCAAGCAGGTAAGCATGTAAGCAAGAAAATTAAACCATCCACAATCATGGTGAGAATGGGATATCAGATGCAAATACGATACCTATGTTAAAATTGTGTATTATTTTGTAGTAAAATTCCCATGTGCAAATATGAAATTGCAATATTAATAAATTTACTTAAAATAGTTCTGCTGTTTTAATATATTAACTTGGAAGACCAAAGAGAATTTGAAGTAAGAAAAACATTGTATACAACCTGCAAAATTAACTCCAGAGCTTTAACTTCTAAACCACATCACTTTAAATGTTTTCTAAAGTGATTGTCCTTAGTCTGTGTAAATACATAATATAAAATTACATTGTGTAAACATGAATATACATATGCATATCTGTCTCTGGGTGTGTGTTCTTTGTGTATGTGCATTCTTAAAATTGTTCTTGAAATACTCAAAATAATATTAATTGGAATTACCTTTGCAGCAACTAAAACACAGTGTTTAGGGAATGAAGAAGTCACTAACTTTCACATTATGCCTTGCTTTAGTATTTGAATTTGTACCACGGGAATTTATTATGTTATGTTTATGATGTTAATGCAATTTTTGTTTGTTTGTTTTTTGAGATGGAGTTTCGCTCTTGTTGCCCAAGCTAGAGTGTAATGGCACGATCTCGGCTCACCTCAACCTCCACCTCCCTGGTTCAAGCGATTCTCCTGCCTCAGCCTCTTGAGTAGCTGGGATTACAGGCATCTGCCACCACGCCCGGCTAATTTTGTATTTTTAGAAGAGATGGGGTTTCTCCATGTTGGCCAGGCTGGTCTCGAACTCCTGACTTCAGGTGATCCACCCGCCTCGGCTTCCCAAAGTGCTGGGATAACAGGCGTGAGCCACTATGCCCGGCCTAATGCGTTCATTTTTAAACTAGACTACAATAGGGAGTAGACAACGAGTATATCCTTCAACTAATAAATTCTTCCTTTTAACTTTCTGTTTTCAAGAAATATGTGCACTTGATTAAAAGGTCAACCTATAAGGAAGCACCATTATCTAAAAACAAAAATTTGGCTGGGTTTCCTAACTCATGCCTGTAATCCCAATGCTTTGGGAGACTGAGGCAAGAGGATTGTTTGAGGCCAGGAGTTTGAGACCAGCCTGGGGAAGATAACATAGAGAGACTCCCATCTCTACCAAAATTAAAACAATTAGCTGGACATGGTGCCATGCATCTGTAATCCTAGCTACTTTGGAGGCTGAGGTGGACAGATCACTTAAGCCCACAAAGTCAAGGCTTCAGTGAGCCATGATTTCATCACTGCACTCCAGCTGGGCGACAGAGCAACCATCTCTAAAAATAAACAAATAAATGAATGAAATTTATTTTTTATTGTACACTATATATTATTGTAATACACATTTCCTTTATGAAATATAGATTATAAATAAATAGTATATAAAAATATTCCATAGAAAGCTAAAAAAGATAATCTCATAGAAGCAGAGGATAGAATAGTGGTTACTACAGGCTGAGAAGGGAAGGGGTAGGGTAGATAGGTAGAGTTGGGTTAATGGATACAAAATTGCAGCTAGATAGGAGGAATAAGCTCTACTGTTCTATAGCACTGCAGGGTGATGATACCTAACAATTTGCTGCATGTTTTCAGATAGCTAGAGGAGATGGTTTTGAATGTTCCCAGCACAAATAAACGATAAATGTTTGAGGTGACGGTAATCCCAATTACCCTTATTTGATTATTATACATTGTATACATATATCAAAATACCACACTGTATCCCGTAAACATATAGCATTATTATGGGTCTATTAAATATATTTTTTAAAATATTCCACAGAAGTGTCTATGAAAATATTTTATGGAATAGATATATTCTATGGAATACTATGTAACAAATAAAAAGAAAGAAGTAGGAGAGTGGCATGGAAGGCCCCCCAAGACCTGTCAATAAATAAAAACAAGTCAGGCATGGTGGCTCACGCCTGTAATCCCAGCACTTTGGGAGGCCAAGGCAGGTGGATCATGAGGTCAGGAGATCGAGACCATCCTGGCCAACATGGTGAAACCCCATGTCTACTAAAAATACAAAAATTAGCTGGGCATGGTGGTGCACGCCTGTAGTCCCATCTACCCGAGAGGCTGAGGCAGGAGAATCACTTGAACCTGGGAGGTGGAGGTGGCAGTGAGCCGAGATCACGCCACTGCACTCCAGCCTGGTGACAGTGAGACTCCATCTCAAAAAAATAAAATAAATAAAAATATAATAAAAATGGCAAGTTGTAGGACATGACTCACAGTATGATCTGTCACTTTATATGTGTAAGTGTACAGATATATGTAGGTTATAAAATAACAGAGATCTAAAAAGATGCATACCAAATTGTGATTAGTGCTCCTGGAGAGTCAAGTAGTTATTACAAGGAAAGATAATAAAGAAATTTCACTTTTTAGTCTTATAACTCTGTTTGAATGTTTTAAAGTTAAAATATTGTAATATATTTTCTATATAAAAATTTATTTAAATAGGCAAATAAAGTCAACTTTTCTGGAAGTTGGAAAAAGCATTTAATTACTGTGGTAACACTGATTATTCAGTGCTAGGGGTCCAGATAAATAAGCACATTTGAAAACTAAAAAGGAAATTTCTGGAACACTGAGTTTTCTTGCAATAAAACTATAAGGATGCAGTCTGTTACCATGAAATTTGGATATTGTGCTGAACAACAAACAGGAACACAGAAAAAAGCAATTTGACTATATGTATACACACAATGTTATCACTAAAAATGTAACACCTTGTTCCAAAAACTGTTCTTCTCAATTTATTTTGAGATTGTCACCCAAAATTATTTGTTTTGCTTTATTTCTTGTTTCAAGATTTGAAAGAACAACTGTTAGATATGTCTCAAAGCATGAAGGTAAAAAACAGAAACTGTTTAAAAGAAAACCTTATTAAACATTTTTGTATTGATAAATTCACAAGTAGCTGTCCTTGCTCAGTTGCCAAGTTGCTGTCTTTTTTTTTTTTTT
>NW_012099333.1:740682-830865 GCF_000951045.1 Mandrillus leucophaeus | reverse complement strand
TCTAACTGGTGTGAGATGGTATCTCATTGTGGTTTTGATTTGCATTTCTCTGATGGCCAGTGATGATGAGCATTTTTTCATGTGTCTGTTGGCTGGGTACATAACGAAATGAAGGCAGAAATAAAGATGTTCTTTGAAACCAATGAGAACAAAGATACAACATACCAGTCGCTGTCTTTTGAAGACAAAATAAAATACTATCTACCAAATCATCATAATGAGAGGCGCAGGCTGGCTTGCCTTCATGCCTCCCCATAAAGACACTTGCTATCCACGTGCTCTCTGTGCCCTTCTAAACATCTGTCAGCATAGCCCTTTACAGGGATACTGGTATGTGGATTGATTTTACAGATATGAAAAATTTCACTTATGAATTTCCCTGGGCAACCAATCCTTCACAGTTGCCACATTATTACAACTGGGTGAATAGACTTAAATCCATAAACTAAGTCCACAAAAACAACAAGGAAGCCGTCTCCAACCTCTGCCCTCCCCGATTCTCCCTCAGACCTCACCTCCTACTGGTCTCTCTCTTGTCCACTCCACTCCTTGCTCTCACTTTGCCAGGCAAACTCCTGGAATCAGGACCTGTTTCTTAATGGGTCTGTGTGCCAGGGAGACTTTTCACTCCATACTTCCTTCTGTCCTCTGCTCAAATACCACCATCTCAACGAAAGCCTTCTGTTCTTTATTTTTCTCAATAACACTTACTACCATCCAACATACCACACACTTTATTTTTTCTTGTTCCACAGCTTTATTTATAATAACTAAACAACTAAAATCAACTTAGAGGCTCAAAAATGGGAGAGCTGGTAAGTCCACTAAGACACTGACCCCTGGAACACTGCTGAGCAATACAAATGAAGAAATGTTGGATACGCACAATTGTAGTAGTTTTCTATTGGCACCATAACAACTTGTTACCAACTTGGCTGCTTAAATTTATCATATAGTTCTTTTTCTACGTATTTTATTTATTTTTTACTTTTATTTTATTATTTGTCCCATCCTATCCCAATAGAATGCAAGCTCTTTCAAGGTATGTATTTTTGCCTGTGTTTTTCACTCTTTTATCTTCAGAGACAGAACAGTATCTGACACATGACTGATGCTAAACAAATAACCCCATAATTATAAGACATCTCATATCAATGATTTTTTTCCCTAAATGTTTGATGCACACAGAAACTACATCTTTAAATGAAGGGGTCAAAGCCACTTTTCTGAAAAACTGATTTTCTAGAGCAGAAAAGCTATAGTACTGAGTTTAGATTAGTAGGTTAACTGAAACAAGTACTGGGTTCTCAACTCCCTGTGGGAGTAAATCCATAACAGCACCATCAAAATGCTGATGCCCACAGAGCAGATAGAAGGGTTTTGACAGCATCGATGCTCAGTCACCACTCTCCCAATCACAACGGAGTTATCAATCACTCAAGAAGTCTCGGGAAGTTCCTTGGCCTAACCCAATAGCTGGAAGAGAACATACAAATGCGGCAAAGTTCTACCAATGAAAGAACGTACAAAAACGAGTTAAAGGGGCTCAAACACTACTAAATCTGTCTTATGTCACCTTGGCAATAGAGTAGATAAAGGCTTACATTAAAATACATAGCCGTGGAATTCCCAAAACATTGTAGATTCTAGTGGACTGAAAAACTGAATCATGCTTGGCCTGGTAGTGAAACGTGTGATTATAGGAACAGCTGCCAACCCCTCTGATAAAGTCTCAAAAATGTGTAGCAACAGCAATGACAGCAGGGCTGGAGCAGACACTTTAGAGATGAAAGCACACAAAACAGACCAAAGGACACTTGAAAAAAAGGTCCAAAAGTGTCTTCAAATGGTGTCATCATCATAGCTTCTGTGCTCGAGCTCAGAAGTAGTAGTTTAGAAATAAGCCACAGTATGGCACCGAACACCACAACCTCAGAACCCAAAAGGTATTTGCTAACTCATTCCTTTGTCAGAAGGTTGAACTAACCCAGCCACAGCACAGCCAATTTTAGCACTTTGACTTGTTAGCAGGGTGGCCTCCATTGATGAATTTTGAATCCAGTGATATCGTATAGTATTAATCACTAAACTACTATGCAACCACCCTTTTCTACCTATCTACATAGCACAAAAATAATCACTAATGGATGCCACAGCTATCCACATGCATTCATTTTCACAATGAGAGAAGTGTGTCCAGGTAGCCTAAGAAAAAAGGTACCAGGTTTTTGTGTTATTTTTTCACGGGAGAAATGTGATCCCTCGTCTAGGGCCCTCGAAGCCACTTTCAGTATGTCTTTGTTTTGCATTATGTTATCCAAATCTGTGCCAAGTACTTAGTAGGCCTCATTCAAGTAAATTACTATCTCTGATTATGATGAAATAGATCTAATGCACTGATTAGAGTCTCTTCTTAAACTGCCTGCCAAGCTTCTTGCTGAGTTTCTCTTGTTAATATTCTCCTTTACCTTTCATGGCTCCTTCCTAATTGGGCATCGTTTAGATTTAGTAATGATGCTTCATATTATGGTGGCAATCTTTTCCCAAGTAACATAAATGGAAATATTCAACTAGAAAAAAAAAGAGAGAGAGAGCACTCATTTGTTGAAACCCAAGTGTACATCTGCATTCTATAATCCCAGGTCCAGTTGATCAGATGATGTTCATAAAAATCAAGTAGTAGCCTCCTTTAATGAAATATTTTATTGTTTACAATAAAAATCAACAGAGATGTACAGAGCACTATTACAGTTTTTTTCAGCAAATGATCTGCATCTGCCATTCTGTAGACACAGCTAAAGTTAGCCATTATATCTGTTCCAGTGAATTCAACTAAATCATCATAACAAGCATGGTTATTGTGCTAAAAGACATTAACAGTCACCATTTTTCATTTCCATCAGGGGGTAAAAACTGTTCTGTCTTTACTTCTAATAGATGGAAATTGAACTAAAACTGGAAATAGCTCCAAATGGCAATGCTAATAGTAAACATGACATCTAAATAATTATCCTAAAATAAATAAATGGAGGAAGATATAAAAAGCCCTCTTCTTCATTTTGTTTCCTAGAACAGAAAAGAGTTATGAAACTTTATATCTTTTAAAATAAATTCAGGTTCAGATCAAAACAACAATTGGACTGGTTCTCCAGACTCTACTACAGGTTCAAATCAACAACCCTGTTCCTAACACAGTCGTTTGTTTCTATTTCAAGAAGAACTTTATTACTCATCTATCTGTGAGAGAAAAAGATAACAATCAGTGAACTTATAGAACTTCTCACCACTATATATCTATACCAATATCAAGTAAAACTAGAATTTATACTATTGATTATCATTTCAGTAAGTCCTAGCAGTTGATCATATAAACCTAGTAAGCTCACCAGCATTTACTTAAAGAGTAAAAGCAGATCAACCTTATATTGCTCTTGAGTTAAATATAAGAATAATAATAATCTTCTATATTTTATATTGGTGCCTTGCATCACAAATCACTATCTTGTTATGATATATTATACTTACTGACAATAAGGATTTGAGTTTTTTGGTCTGGAATGACCTGACTGCAAAAAGGATTTTTTTTTCTAGTGGGTCTGTTTCCTTCACTTAATTCCAGGCATGGTGGCTGGCTGTGTAATTTATCCGGGAAAATATTTCTGGAAATACATATATTAATATAAAGATATAGATATAGTCTACTTTCTGGAATATACACATTTCATGTGAAGCAACGAAATATGGAGATCACTAGACAAATTCTACACAGACCAGAGTGTAAAGAAATCCACTGATAACCCTGGACTGTGTGGTGAGAATGAATCAAACTCAGTCAAACAGCTGAAAGAACTGACTTTGGCTCTGCCATCCAAATTCTCTACATAGTTGCCTGGCTTTGTGACAAAAACTAAATGACTGGTGCAGGTCAAGTGGTTTGAGCTACAGTGCTGCACTGACAAAGTCAAACAAAGAAAAAAAGGAAAATTATTGAAGTAAAAAGTGAGGTATTACCTCAATTATCTTCATGATTACCTCATATTTTAATTTCCGTATATACACACAGAATCCTTTATCTAGATTCAAGTAATTTCTTTAAAAAATATGACTGTGGGCAATGTTGATTCAGATTTGGGGACTGTCTTAATGAGCAATTTGTGGAATCAGACACCAGTCAATCAACAAATATTGAGGCACACTGTATGCTTATTCCCTATCTGGAAGACAACAGGGAACCAGAAGTATGTGGCATGACCTCATCCTTCATGTACATAAAAAGTAGCCAGGGAGCTAGATCTGCAGCAAAGACAGGCAGCGTCACATGGTGATTAAACACCTAGTGCCCAATGACTGGGGTTTGAATCCCAACTCTGACATTTACTTCTGATGCCTTAGATCAGTCCCTGTCTGTCAAATCAACATGACAACAGTATCTATCTCTTGTTGTGTAGATTAAAAGATTGGATCAAAGAAGGTACACTGTCTATGTTTTTTAATTGCATGAACAAATGAATAAAATTTTACACACAGTTATAAAGTACAGTGAGTGGTCCAAAATATAAGAATCTTTTTTTTTTTTTTTTTTTTTGAGACAAGGTCTGTTCCTGATACCCAGGCTGGCGTGCCATGGCACCATCATAGCTCACTGTAGCCCTAAATGAGTAGCTGGGATTACAGGCTCCAGACACCATGCCTGGATTCGAATTCTAATTCAGACTCTACGACTAGCACCTTGTGTGAGCCTGAGCTAGTAATCAACTTCCCGGATTTTAATTTCCCCTACCTAAACATAAAGGTTTATTTCGCCCAGATGGTTTCAACACAATATTATGGCACTGGCTATCATTCTATAATTACACATTATTAGATAAAAAGAGATAGGGGGTATCAGTGAGGGCTGGAGTCATGGAAGTTTTCATTAAGGAAGTTAAGGTGGTCTACCTAAGGGAAAAGTGAGAAATAAATTTGCAGGGTCAGGGTCAGAGACAAAAGTATGAGAAGACACTGAGAAGGAGTGGGACAGACTAGGGGAACCAACAAGACAATGTTCTGACCTATCTGAAGCCTTCACATAAGAAAGTAAAAGGAAGTGGGCTTTTATATGAAGGATGAGAACTATGTGGGTAGAGATTTGAAAGAAAGTAAACGGATTCCCTTGTAAGCTGATAAAAACTCAGACTTCCTAAACTTTTTCTGAGAAAGGGGAATGACAGCATGAAAGCAGTGATTAAGGAAGATTAATTTGATAAAGTTATGTAGGAGAATTGGAGGAACATAGATAACAGATCCAATTACTCTTTCTAAAATTGACTATTAATGCTCAGAGAAAAAAAAATGCAATGGTTGCAATAGCTGCCTCAGAACAAGTTTTATTAGTCTACAGCTAAAATTCAAATTTTAACCATAGGTAGTATGTAAGGAATTTAGTAAATCATTTGACATAATTAAAAATTAAATACATATAGGTGTGCGTATGTATATGCACATAGGTATTTAGATTAAGTACCACATGGTACATGCAAATAATATATTTAAATATGATTGCTCTGTCTACATATCTCTCCTTAAAGATAAATATGGTGTGAATCAAGTGAAATCTTACAGATTAGAACCTGTAATTTCTGGATAATCCCAATCCCGCCACATGATATTAAAGCCATGCATAATAAAATAATTTTTAAACACTTGCAAACTATCATTTAGCACAAGAGAAAAGGAAGGCAGATGTTAGGGGTCAAAAACTGTACTATTCAATGAGCCTCACTTGTATTTCTCTACTATTCACATTAACAGCATAAGATTAAGCAATTCTTAGCAATTAGACAAATCTTAGCAATAGAAGCAGATGATTTATTTGCCCTTGGACACTCAGAAGAAAAAGATGTTTGGGCAGTTTTCAACAGTGTGGCATTGTTTAATCTTCATGTTTTGAGAACAGAGTGAATTGAATTTGGAATCACAGAACTAATTTAACAAATTCAATGAGTATTTTCTCCACACTATCATAAGCAAAGAGAAGCGAAAAGAGACACAAAAATATAGATACATTAAATACCAACTATATACTCAACACCATGCTGGACACAACTTAAATGTTATCTTTTATTTCTATTAAGAAAGCTCTGGTATTTTCCTAGTTTTAATGATAAAAAATTTAAAGTTCAAAGTACTAAAGAAATGTATCTAAGGTCTGACAGCAACTAAATGACTGAGCCATTCAAACCAATTGTGCCTAAACTTTCGTTTATACCTCTATGGAATAACAGGAGAAAATTTTACTCTCCTGCTTGAAACAACCAAAATATAAAATATGTAAAATAGGTTTTCAAAATATATAAAACAAAATATTCAAAACACTTAACATTATACAATGAGGAACAGCGAGAAAAAATGTTTCCTGAGAAGCAGGAAACAAACAAGTGAGCACTGCAATTTCCCCCAATTCAGTCATTGAGAGGGTTTCCCAGCTCCCGCACAAGAATATGGAACCCAGGTGAAGCCCAGAAGACCCCCTAAGTTGAGGAGACAGTGCTGAGAGTCTGAAGAGATCAAGGCAGCCAGAATTTGCAGGACAAATTCCTAAAGAGGAGAGAACTGCACATGGAGAGAACTCCTTAAAGATCTACAGAAGATGCCCTTCAGTGTTCAGCTGAGTACAAGTAACACATGTATGTGAGGAAATGACAGGGAAAGAATCACAGGCAATATCTAGCAATATCAGTGCCTGACACTCACATAGGGTCAGCTGTAGTACCTAGCAAACCTCAGAATTCAAGGGGCATAGGTAGAGTACGTAGGATGCTCTTGCCTCAGTAATGGAGAATCCATTCCTACTCATTAAATCTTTAAAGCAAGACCTGAAAAGATCAAAATAATGTCACGTAACTTAACTGCATCCCAAGAACAAAGCTCAAGAATATCCATAGAAATAGAAAATTCTCCAGTAACCAACAAGGTACAATTCACTGTCTGATATAACAATAAAAGATTACTAAGCACGAAAATAGGACTCACAATAAGAAAAAGAAGAAGAAAGATCAATCATTCAAAACTGAACCCAGAGCTGATACATTTTTTAGATTTAGTAGGCAAGCACATTGAAATGGTTGATAACTAAATTAAACAGGTTCAAAAAATGAAGTAGAGACATGGAAGATTTTTTTTAAAGGCCCAAATTGAACTTTCAGAGATAAAAACTACAACATTCAAGAAGAAAAATATACCAGTTGAGATTAATGACAGATTAGGCATTGCAGAAGGAAAGATAAGTGAACTTAAAGACATAACAATAGAAACTATCCAAAATGAGTCACAGAGTAAGCAGAGAATGAAAATAAAGAAAAGAAAAAGAAAGCAAGAAAAAAGCAAAGAATTAATATTGTTAAAATATCCATACTACCCAAAGAAATTTACAGATTCCATGCAATCCTTATCAAAATCCCAATGGCATTCTTCACAAAAATAGGGGAAAAAATCTTAAAATTCAAATGGTACCCCAAAAGACTCCAAATAGCCAAAGCAGTTCTAAGAAAGAAAAAACAACATTGAGCCAGGTGCAGTGGCTCACACCTATAATCTCAGTACTTTGTGAGTCTGAGATGGGTGGATTGCTTGAGGTCAGGACCATTTCGGCCAACATGATGAAACTCCATCTATATTAAAAATATAAAAATTAGGAGGGCGTGGTGGTAAGTGCCTGTAATCCCAGTTACTTGAGAGGCTGAGGCAGGAGAATCGCTTGAACCCAGGAGGTGGAGGTTGCAGTGAGCCCAGATCACCCCACTGTACTCCAGCCTGGGTGGCAAAACAACAATCCACCCCCTCCCTAACGACAAAAAAAAAAATTGGAGGCATCACACTTCCTTATTTTAAATTATATTACAAAGCTATAGGAATCAAAACAGCATGGTTCTGGCATTAAAGCAGACATAAATCAGTGGAATAGAAATAGAGAACCCAAAAATAAATCCAAATATATATGGTCACCAACAGGACACAATAAGAAAAATTGTCTTTTTGATAAGTGGCAATAGGAAAACTGAATTCCCACATGCAAAAAATAAAATTGGACCCATATCTTACACCATACACAAATTCAACTCAAAATAGACAAAAGGCCTAAATGTAAGACCTGACACCATAAGACTCCTAGAAGAAAACACAGGAGAAAACTCTTTGACATTGACCTTGGCAATGATTTTTTTTGGATAACACATCAAAAGCTCAGGCTACCCTGGCCAGGTGAAGTCGCTGATGCCTGTAATCCCAGAACTTTGGGAGATGGAGCCAGGCAAATTGCTTGAGCTCAGGAGTTCAAGATGAGCCTGGGCAACATGGCAAAATCCTGTATCTAAAAAAAAAAAAAAAAAAAAAAAAAAAAAAAAAAGAAAAAGAAAAAGAAAGAGAAAGAAAGCTGGGTGTGGTGCTCTGTGCAAAGGAAGCAATCAGTAAAATGAAAAGCAACCTATGGATTAGAAAAAAAGAAACACTTGCAAGCCATATATCTGAAAAGGGGTTAATATCCAGAAGGTATAAAGAACTCATAGAACTCAATAGCATAAAACTACCATTTAAAAAAGACAAGAAATAACAAGTGTTGATGAGGGTATAGAGAAAAATGGAATCCTTGTACACTGTTGGTGGAAGTGAAGATTGGTTCAGCCATTACTGGAAACAATAGAGGTTCCTACATAAATTACAAATAGAACCATGATATGACCCAGCAATCCCTCTTCTGGGTACATATCCAAAGGAAATGAAATAATCACCTTGTGAAGATATCTGTATTCCCATGTTCATTACCTATTCAAAATAGCCAAACAACCTACATGTCCATCAATGGAAAAATGGGTAAAGAAACTGTGGGGCGTGTGTGTGTGTGTGTGTGCACGTGTGTGTGTAAAATGGAATGTTATTCAACCTTTAAAAAGAAGATCTTGCCATTTGCCTCACCATGGTTGAATCTGGAGGACATGTGCTAAGTGAAATAAGGCAGACAGAGAAAGATAAATATTGCATGATCTCATTACATGTGGAATCTAAGAAAAGAAGAGAAAAAGAAAAGTCAAATATACAAAAATAGGGAATAAAAAAGCTGTTATCAGGGGCACAGGTTAGAGAAGAAATTGAGAGATGTAGGTCAAAGGATACAAAGTAGCAGATATGTAAGATGAGGGTCTAGAGATCTAATGTATAATATAAGGACTATAGTTGATAATATAATATTCAGGATTTTTGTTAATTGAGTAAATTTTAGCTGCTCTTGCTACATAAAGAAAATGGTTATGCAAGCTGAAATATATGTTAATTGGCTTTACTATAGTAACCATTTTACTATCTACACATATCCCATTATACCATGTTGTATGCCTTAAATATACACAATACAATTTATTTTAAAAGAAAAAAGCAATGGTGAGCTGGGAGACATTAGCAGTCTAATATATATGTGACTGGAGTTCTTGAACTGGGAATGAGGTAAGTCAGAAAAGTTGAAGAAATATTGAGCTAAAATTATTCCTATTTGATGAAAATTATAAATCCAAAAACTTAAGAAGTCCAATGAGAACAAAACATTAAAAAATCTGAGGAAAACTAAAGCGCATTGTAACCAAACACTTTAAACCAGTCATGAAAAAAAGTTTCAAAAGCAGCAAGAATGAAAAACACCTTATGTGCAGAGAATCAAAAATAAGATGACAGCAGATTTCACATCATAAACAATCAAACAATGCAAGCAAGATAGAAAAGCAGTCTCTTTAAAGTAATGGGGGCAAAGGGTCAAACTAGAACTATTCTCATTGAAAACAGCTTTTAAAAATCAAAGTAAAATCAAGACTTTTTAGAAATATTAAAGCTGAACAAATTCATCTCCAGCAGACTCATACTAAAAGAACTATAGAAGGCAGTCTTTCAGGCAGAAGAAAAATTATACCAGATGGAAATATATATCTACACAAAAGAATAAAGAACATAAGAAAATGTAACTACATCAGTAAATATATTGCTTTTTTCTTGTTATTTAAATGCTTTAAAAGAGAATTGACTGTTTAAATAAAAATATCAATGTAGGCTGCGTGCAGTGGCTCACACCTATAATCCCAGCACTTTGGGAGGCTGAGGTGGGTGGATCACTTGAGGTCAGGAGTTCAAGACCAGCCTGGCCAACATGGTAATCCTTGTCTCTATTTAAAAATACAAAAATTAGCCAGGTGTGGTGGCAGGTGCCTGTAATCCCAGCTACTCTCAAGGCTGAGGAAAGAGAATCACTTGAATCCAGGAGGGAGAGGCTGCAGTGAGCTGAAATTACTCCACTGCACTCCAGCCTAGGCAACAGAGTAAGAATCTGTCTCAAAAATAAAAATAAACCAATGTAGTATCAGACTTATAATATATGTAGAAATTAAATATTTGACAAAATAACATAAAATTGGAAGGAAATTAAATTTATTATTTTAAGATTCTTAAACAACATACAAGCTAGTATATTATCAGTTGAAGATAGTCTGCAATAATTTAAAGCTATATACTATAAACACTAAAGCAACCATTAATATAGCAAAATTAAAAAAGGACAACAAAGGAGATAAAATGTAATTTTAAGAAATATACAAATAATTCCAAAAAGACAGGATAATAGTAAAACAGAATGAACAGATGAAACAATTATAAAACAAACACTAAGCTGAGAGACTTAAAGCTAATCGCACAATAATCACATTAAATGTAAATGGTCCAAATACCCCCATTAAAAAGGAGAGACTGTCAAATAGATAATGAAAAAATTCAAGACCTAACTACAAAAAACACACTTAGAATATAAAGTCACAGATATGGTAAAAGTAAAAGAATGACAAAAGATAGCACATGTGAATACAAATAAAAATAAGCTATAGTGGCTATATTCATATCAGACAAAGTAAATTTCAGAGTACAGAATATTACCAGTGATAAAGATGATTATTTCATAGTGATAAAGGGGTCAATTCATGAAAAAGACATAATCCTAAACCTAATTACACAGTTCAAAATAAATGCAGCAAAAACTGGAAGGAGAAATAAACAGATCTCCAATTATAGTCAGAGATTTCAATCCTCTTTCTCAATAAATGACAGACTAATTAGATAGGAATCAATAAGGGTATAGAAAATTTGAACAGTATCAATCAGTTTGACCCAGACCCTTCACCGAAAAACAGCTTCCTGTGAAGTGCACACTGAACATTTACCAAGATGGAACATACTCTGGATCACAAGTAAGTATCAACAAATTTGAAAGCATTCAGATCACACAAAGTATATTCTCTGAATAAAAAGAATTAAATTAGAAATCAACTAAAAATTTTAAAAAATAAATCTGATAACTACCGTTCTACTCTCTACTTCTAAGAGATCAATATTTTTAGGTTCCACATACATACAATTTTATCTGTCAAGTTTTTAAAATATAAAAATAAGTAAATCTGGCAGTTCTATTAAAAAATAAATCAACAACATAAAGATATCTGAAAAATTCCTCCAAATAATAGGAAACTAAATAACATACTTCTAAAAATAAAGAAGAGTTACTGAAAAGCATTTGGAACTGAATGAAATTTTTTAAAGAACAAGTTAAATGTATGTGATGCCACTAAAGTAGCATCGATGAAGAAATTTATAGCACTAAATGCCTTAATGGAAAAGAAATTTCTTAAATCAGTTATCTCAGCTTCAGGCTTAAGAAACTAGAAAAAGAAGAGCAAATAAAATCCAAAGCCACTAGAATAAATGATATAATTTTTAAAGAGCAGAAATCAATGAAAACAAAGTAGAAAAGAAAACAACAACAAAAAAAGTTATTATTTGAATAAATGAATAAAATTGAAAGTCTTTGTTCAGATTGATCAAGAAAAAAAGAGCGAAGATACTAACTTTTTATGCTAGATTGGATATTTACTTAAAATTTTTCTCAGAAAATTTGGAACTAGATGGATTCACTGATGAATTCTACTAAACATCTAAGGGAAAAAAAATACCATTCTATGCAAATTCTTCCAGAAAATTTAAAACGGAGGAAAATGTTCCATCTCATTATTGGAGGCTGTTATCATGCTATTACCAAATCCAGACAAAGTTATTATCAGAATAGGAAACTACTGGCCAACATCCTTCATTAACACGGATGTAAAAATTCTAAACAATATTTTAGCAAATCAAATCCAATAATGTATAAAAAAGATGAGGCATCATGACAAAGTGACATTTATACAAAGAATGTCAGATTGGTTTAACATTTTCAAATAATTGATGTAATTCACTATACTAACAATCAAAAAAAAAAAAGAAAAAGAAAAACCATATGATCATTTCAATAGACATACAAAGAAAGCACTTGACAAAATCCCATATCCATTTCTGATAAAGTATCAACAAACTTCAACTTGATAAAGGGCATTTACAAAGAACCTACAACAAACATTATATTTGTAATATTTATTAGTGAAAGACTGAAAACTTTCCTCCAAACATCAGAAACAAGACAGAGATAGATATCTGCTACTACCACTTTTATTCAACATTGAACTGGAATTTCTATCCAGAGAGAGAGAAAGACAGAAAAAGCCATAAGAAACAAGTAAAACTGTATTTGCAAAAAACATGGTTCCCAAAGGAATAACTAGAAATCAGATAATATCTACCAAGAGAAAAAAATTACAGAATTTATCACTGAATTTAGGAATGTCTCAGGATACAAAATCAAAATACAAAAATCAATTGTATTTCTCTATATTATTGATAAACAATCAGGATTTAAAACTTCAAAATAACATTATTTGCAGTAGCATCAGAAACAATAAAGTGAGGAGAGATAAATTTGACAAAACATGGAAGTTCTGTACACTGAAAACGTCAAAATGTCACTGAAAGAAGCCCTAAATAAATAGATACACCATCTTCTTGAGTCAAATGACTAAATATTGCTAAGATATCAAGTCTAAAAAGCGATTTACAAATATTATGAATTTTCATTTATAATCCCAGCAAGGTTTTTTGGTAGAAAATGACGAACTGATTCTTAATTTATAGAAAGATAAAAAGACCTAGAATAGCCAAAAACACCTTTGAAAAAGAGCAAATTTAGAGAGTTAACATTACTTGATGTTAAAGCTCATTATGAATCTGCGTGTGTGGTGTTGGCATAAAGATGAATTCATCATTGGTACAGAATATAGATCTCCAAAATACGCGCACACACACACACACACGTATATATGTGTGTGTGTGTGTGTGTGTGTATATATATATGGGAAACTGGTTTTTGACAAAATTGCAAAGGCATTTCTGTGGAAATAGAATAATCTTTTCAAAAAATCAGAAAATAATTAGATATCCATATGCAAAAAAAAAGCCAACATCAATCCATACCTCAACATTATATACAAAATTTACCCCAAAATAGATCATAGATCTAAATGCAAAACCTAAAATTACAAAACTTCCAGGAAAAATAGGTATCGGCACAAACTTACTGGCTGCAATACCTAAGTACAATCCATGACAGAGAAAATTGATAAACTGAACTTCATTGAAATTAAAATTTTCTGTCACAGTGCCTTCAGAAGATAGTTAATGGAACGAAAAGGAAAACCACAGGCTGTGATAAAGTATTTGCAAGTCACATATCTGTTAAAAGACTTATACCCAGCACATATAAAGAACTCTCAAAACTCAGTAATAGGAAAAAAAAATCCAACAGAAGTATGAAATTACAGACAAAAGACCTAAACAGACATTTCCCCAAAGAAGATAAATGATGGCAAATAAGCACATAAAAAGAGGTTGAATCTCATTAGTCATTGTAGAAATGTACCACAATGAGGTACTATTACACATCTGTTAGAGTGACTGATTTTTTTTTAATTGACCATGCCAGGCAGGGAAAAGTAGTGAAAAATCTGGAACTTTCATACACTACTGAGGAAAATAGAAAATGCCACAAACTTTGGAAAACAGATTAGCAATATCTTTAAAATTAAACACATATCCATCATATAATCCAGCCATTCCTCTCCTAGGTATTTATCCAAGAAAAATGAAAGCATAAGTCCACATAAATACTTGTACATAAAGGTTCCTAGCATCTTTATTTGTAATAGTCAAAACCTTAAATGACCAAATGCCCATCAACAAATTGATAAACAAGATAAGGCACATCCATATAATGGAATACTATTTAGCAATAAAATGGAATGAACAATATTGGTACACACTCTATATGGATGATTCCATTTACATAACTTTCTAAAAAAGCAAACTAATATAGAGTGAGAAAGAGTAAATGGCTGGTTGCTTAGATAGGAGGAGAATACAAAAGAACACAAGGTAACTTTTGATTATATAATCTTCATTATTTTGCATATGGCGATGTTTTTACAAGTGTCTATAAGTTTGAAAATTTATCAAATTTTATAACTTAAATATATGCAGCTTACTGTGTATCAGTTATATCTCAACAAACCTTTTTTCTTAAAGTAATCAAGACTTCAAATACCAATCTTTTCTCCACTGTCCTCCCACATCTGACATGCAAGTATTCAATTAAATGAGTATTTATTGACCCTACTATGTTCCAGATCCTGCAATTGGCATTAAGAATACAAAGAAAAATAAGTGAGCTTTTGGAAAGCCTATTTTAAAAAAATAAATTTATATGTAGATAAAATGTTAAGCACTGCTAAATCCCTTTTCTGGTTCCACTTTATGCCTCTGTCCTTGTTTTTTTCTTATGCTATATGATTATACTTTCTATATTCTTGGATTCTCTTTGAATTATTTCTGAAACAAGATGAGATGTAAGTAAATATAAGTAATTATTCAAATGGCTAAAACATGAGATTTGTCCTTGATAAATCTGCAGCAAAGAACAGTCTGGCTTTCTCTTCAGGTACTTTGCATCCTAGTGGAGAGAGTAGACATGTACACTAATAATTATGCTGCAAGTTTTGATTTGTTAATACCATGAAGATAGTAATACATTTAATATGTAAATGTGTACAAATTTTATAGGAGGGAGTACTGGAATGTGCAGAGAAACATGATTCTATGAAACTTAGTTTACAGAGAAGAGAGAACTTTCCATTGAGTTTTGAAGGTTCTGCAGATTTTCAATGGGCAGAGGTGAAGGAACAGTCTGAGCAGAGAGAACATCATAAACAAAGAAATGAATGTGAGAAAGGTCAGCATATGTTCTTAGGCTAAAGAATAGTTTAATCAGATGAGATAGACACCCAACACTAGCACTAGCCTCATGGCATTTGGGGATTATTTAACCTCTTTAGTTTCCAGTGCCTTTAACTATGAAGTGGGAATATTTACACTATTACATCTACCTGAAGAGTTTCTTAAAAGGCCTAAAAAAGAAGTGATGAACCTAAACCACTTAGCATTGTGCACAGACCAAATGCTTACAAAACCAGTAGCAGTTATTATTAGCATGAGGTTAGAATCCAAGGGAGAAAAAGGAAGAGAGAAACTTATCTGGGGCATATTTTTAAAGTGACAAGTTGTTATCCCTAGTAGCTTCATGAATGCATACATTCAATTATACAATGACATCATTCTTTCTAAAACAAAGTTCTGACTTCACCTGGTCTGCTAAAAGAAAAAAAAAGTATTAATGTGAGGGGTGGGAAGGGGAAGCACAGATGGCAATTTCATGCTTGAGAATTCAATCCTTCTCATTTGGTTTGAAAAGATAAAACAGACCTTATGGATCTCTTCCTCTATTAGTGTGTCTTTGGCTATAAAAAATATATATAATAATCTCATCATAATTTACAACTGCATAATTCTAAATAATTCTTTTTCTTTAAGTTTCATAGAATCATGTTTCTTAAAAGGATCATCTTTTCCAGCATCACATTTTTAGGCCAATAATAGAATAAACAAAAATTCCTTGAATAAAACCTACCAACAAACAAATAAAAGCTCATTTGCAACTTGCTGCATACTACACTGTGATTTCATTTACAAGAGTCTCAGGCAAAGAAGATCACCATAACTCTCAAAACGGTTGTGTCATTGACAATTAAACATAAGTTAAGAATGGCCGCAACAAAAACCTGAATAGATATTCACGTGTCTGGTATGATGAAGTATAATCCAGCCTGAAGGGAAAGAGATTGAGTAGATCAGAAAAAGTAACAAGATTTATTTGCTCTAAGACTAACTATATGACTAGTAAGGCAGTGGTATACTGTTTAAGATTTACATGTTTGCAAAACTAGGAGTTATCATAACGATATTAATTTTCCTTAATTTTTCTCTCTCAGTTCCACCCTTGCATTTCTATCCCCAGTCTATATGATCTCTGGAAACATTGTTGATCAAATATGCTAAGAGTGCCCATCCAGAGATCAGTAGTTCTTGCTCAAGCAATGTTTTTCTTATAAGAACAATGAATGACATAAATTCTTTTTAATTCATGAACAGAGACATTCGATCTTAAATATGACAAATTTTATAGATGTAGATAAAATGCTTGAAAATTTAGAGTTATTGAGAGGCCAGCAAACATGTAAAAAGAAAGTATATTAATAAACTAGCAAACTGATTATCATGGTTAGGTTTTAAAAACCTAGAATATTCCACAAGAAAACAAGGAATGGGGTTCTAAACATAAGCAAAGGCCTTGCTTCCAATGACATTCTTTTTTCCAACATGGAACACCCATACAGATAGATGAGATAGAGATGCAGATTTTTATCCTATCCAGGAAGTTTAAGAAATGCCTCTGGGACTTTCCATATTGGCAGATAAGCTGAGAGCTTGAAAAATTTAGTGGGGCAAAGAAAATTCCTATAACCCCTTTAACGCAGGATCTATTTCAGTAAAGACTTGAAAAGTAAGAGAGATACAGGTTTCATTCCACTTTTTATAAATACGTATATTCCAAACAGAAGAGGTGAGATAACCAGAACGGTATTTTATTAAACAACACATAGCATTTAATTTGTACCAGAAACACATACAATCATTTTACAAGTACTATCATTTAAATGAATCTTTTGGACAACCTTAAAATGAAGTTTCCATTATTATCTCCAATTGACAGATGAGAAAACCAAGATACAGAAAGGTTGGGGAAAAAAAAAAAAACAACAAAACACTTGTCCAAGCTCACATGGCTATTAAATGGCAGAACTGAGTTTTGAACCCAGACCATTTGTCTGCAAAATCCGTATTTGTAATCACTTCATTGTTGTTTATTTTTCTTTAGAAGAGCTTCTGATTGGAGATAAAGTTTAATCTTTGAACACTTCTGCCTGTTCTACAGAACCCCAAAAGAAATTTTATTCATACGGTAGAGACTATTCTACATGCAAAATCAATATTCCTATGGGAAAATTTCCCTAGCAACTAGTTTAAAATGCCTTTTTAGGCCAGATGTGGTGGCTCACACCTATAATCCCAGCACCTGAGGAGGCCAAGGTGGGCAGATCACCTGAGGTCAGGAGTTTGAGACCAGCCTAGCCAACATGGTGAAACCCCATGTCTACTAAAAATACAAAAATTAGCCTAGCATGGTGGTGCATGCCTGTGATCCCTGCTACACTGGAGGCCGAGACAGGAGAATTGCTTGAGCCTGGGAGATGGAGGTTGCAGTGAGCCAAGATCATGCCACTGCACTCCAGCCTGGGCAACAGAGTGAGACTATGTCAAAAACAAAACAAAACAAAAAAAAAGGGTCTTTTTTAAAATTACTAATCACTTCAGAATGACTGCTCAAGGGGACACCTCCCTTTAGGAGGGAGAGAGGTGATAAACAAGTATGTGAGCTCATCGGTTTTATAAACATTTCTGGGAGGCAGGTGGTATGCTTGCTTTTCAGGTGAAAACAGAGGCATGGAGCCATTCAGGGACTACTCCATGGCACACAGATTCTTTAGAGACAGATCCTTCACAAGGTACTATAAGCACAGAATAACCTTATGTGCAGCTGTGAAGTCTTCTCCTCATCTATCCTATTACAGAAAAAGGAAACCTGGTACAGTCTATGACTCTTCACAAACGAGACTTCCTGCAGTAGAGGAATCATAAACGACAAGGCCCATGAGCAACAAGAAAGAAGAAAAATAAGCTTTCTTAAAGAAAGCAGGCCCAGACAGCACAATGACTGATTGTAGACTAGATAGTGCTGAATGTAATTGGCTCCTTCTTCTTGATAAAGGTCAAAGTCATCTTCAAAATGACTGCCCTATTCAAGGTTTTCATAATAGATTGGAAAATATGACTCAGACAAACACCCAGGAAGGCTTGGTTCCTAATTTGTCAGGTTTTTGAATGGATAATTTTTAAACTTCCTACAAGAAAATACTCTAGCATTTCCCAATGTGGTTTCCTTTTTCTCTTTCTACCCAAGAGAACAATATAAGCTTGAGAAACCATGTTGTGTGTGCATGCCTGCAGATTTGTGTAGTGATCTCCTACTTTTCAGACATCAAAAACCCACTAAAAACAAAAACCAACCAGAATGGAGCACATAAGATTCCATTCAAATACCACTGCACCCTGAGGTGAAGGTGAAGCTTAGCAGTCCTTCCTGATTGCTCGTCTTTATACTAATACCCCTAACTGAATGAACATCCAAAGAATGGTGCTTACTCAGGATTTCACTTCAGATTTTTGCACTGAGGTATCCACATAAAGCATGAGTAGTGGTTATTGCCCTAGGCTTACCATTTCTAATTGTATTGTTTTGCTGTTCTGCTTGGTTCAGTTAGCTCATGCGTTAATTGTGTAATGGCATAGAGAATAAAATATAAAAAACATGTTTGTTTAAGCAGTGGCATCCTGGCTGCCTTCTTTAAATATCACCAAGGCTAGCAGTCAGTTGGAATAAGTAGCAAACATCATTTGATTTCCAGCAAGGTGAGGGGTGCCTTCTCCCAGTTTCATTTATCCTGCTTTCATCACTACAGAGTAAACCCTGGAATGCTGTCATCCTTTTCAGGCTTCAGTTCCCATCAGAGTATTGGCTTCACTTTGACTGTGGAAGATTTAGTTGAAGCAGTATTCAAAAGTGTAGAACTTGTCAAGCTACCTATCCAGCGAGAAGTCTTGAAATAAATGGAATTTCATTACTTTCAGAGTAAGAGAAATTGCCAAAAAAGTCATACAAGGCTCTTAATACTGTGGCCACTGAATAGTTGTTCAGCCTCAACATTAACCATACCTTCTTCTCCCTAAACTCATCCCAACCTCAAATAAATACATAATCATTATTCTATCTGGAAAAAATTGTATGACCTCTTTGATTCCCCGTGCCTTCTGTAGCCATAATACATTTGCACATGCCACTTGTATTGGTAATGATAGGCTAACTGACATAACAAATAACCTCAACATTTTGTCACTTAATGCATTAAGGCTTATTTCTCACTCAAGTCACTATCCAATTCAAGTAAGCAGTGGTTCTCTCTCCTCTACTCAGTCATCAAAAGAATCCAAGCCCCTTCCACTCAGTATCTCCAGTATCCTCTAGGACAGTCCTCAATCAGAATTCCACGAAAGACTTAACCTGTAATTTCCATAGAAATTTACTGCATGTGAGGAATTAGCCATCTCCTACACATCTGTAATGATGCTAGCTAAGTACTAGCCTTGCATGAATTGAGAAAATAGTCATTAAATCATTTTCCATAGAGCTTATTTCTCTATGAACCCTTTGAGGAAGGCTGCTCCAGGGCATGGTCTTCAACACTGGCTGCATATTAGAATTACCCAGAAGCTAAAGCTAAGAGCCACTAATCTGAGAGCTCAGCATTTTTAGTTAAATCAACTGCCTGCATCCCAAACAAGGAAGAGAAAGAGGGTAAAAAAGAATGCATGGAAAATCATCCGGGAGGTCTTCATGTGGATTCAGCATGGAAATGGTATAAATCACTCTGCTCACATTCCATTGGCCGGAACAGTCACATGGCCCCATATAACTGCAACCTGGCAGGAAATGGTAGTTTCCTCTCACGTATCAGAAGGAAAAGGAAGGGGAACTTCCTCTAGCAGTATCTGCCATACTCTTCCCTTTACCTGAAGAGACATTGCCTTTCCCTTCCCCCACCTCTCTCCAATTGTTCCTCTTGGTTAGGTCCTCTTGTCCTCTGAAACGGTAGTTACCTGCTCTAGAAAACCTTCTCTCTCCATCCTCCAAAGCTCCTGGGGTACACCTTTATCAGTGCACCTATCACACAGAACAATTCTGGCTAGTTTCTCTGTCTCCTCTGGCTCCAACTGTGTATTCCTAGTTCCTGTTGATGCTAAAGATACACAATAGGTCCTCCATATGTTTCAAAAATTAACGAATGAAAGTGACAAAATGTACTTCGCATACATATATACCACAGTTAAAGACTTAGTATTATCCCTATGTCTTAAATTTAAGAAACTTAGAAGCCTTAGAAGTAAAAGACGTATTCAACACCACAAGATAAAAGAGATAAACAGGAATAGTCTTATACTTGAATAAATAATCTATTGCTTAATTGTTCCTATCTTTTACTCTTTCTGTTCAATCTTAAAAATAGGGTGACAAATTTATAGGGAAGCACACTATGCTCTCCCTTATAGGTCTCCAAAAGCTTTTCTTGCTGAAAACAGCATACAAAATACTTTCCCTCTTCAAAGCCCAAAGCAATACTGGAAAAGCAATGAAAAAGAAAGTGCTCATTATTTTTCCCCACTAAAAGTTGTACTGCAATGCTTGAACACAATTGGAGGAGCCCTAGGTTTATCAAAAGTATCTGCCATTTCTAAAAGAATATAAGTTTATTACTTACATCAGATATAACCAAAAATAATCAAGTTTCATCATGTCTTATATGGGATTTTGAAGTTCCTTCCTTCCTTCCTTCCTCCCTCCCTCCCTTCCTTCCTTCCTTCCTCTCTTCCTTCCTCCCTCCCGTCCTTCCTTCCTTCCTTCCTTCCTCTCTTCCTTCCTCCCTCCCTTCCTTCCTTCCTCTCTTCCTTCCTCCCTCCCTTCCTTCCTTCCTCTCTTCCTTCCTCCCTCCCTTCTTTCCTTCCTTCCTCCCTTCCTCTCTTCCTTCCTCCCTTCTTTCTTTCCTTCCTTCCTTCCTTCCTCCCTTCCTTCCTTCCTCCCTCCCTTCTTTCCTTCCTTCCTTCCTTCCTTCCTCTATTCCTTCCTCCCTCCCTCCCTTCTTTCCTTACTTTCTTCCTTCCTCCTTCCCTCCCTCTCTTCCTCCCTCCTTCCCTCCTTCCCTCCCTCCCTCCCTTCCTTCCTTCCTTCCTTCCTTCAACAGCTAAAATGAAATCACCTGTAGCAAGTGGCTAACACTGTTATGTATTTCTCAGTTTCCAAATTCAGAAATCCTATGGAGTTTCTGTTTCAGTAAAAAGGTTCCTATTAAAATAAATAAATTCAAACAAAGTAAATATTAATCCAAAATACAGAAGCAAACATTCTAAAGATCAGGAAAAGAGGACAAAAATTTTAAAAATGCGTTATTCAAATGCTTACTGACTGTTGCTTTCCCACAACCATCATTTGTTTGGAAACTTGTAAGTATGGGTAGCTAAAAAAAAAAAAAATGCTTTTTCTTAAATTAGATATGAGAGGTGGCAAAATTCCCAAAATCAAACAAAACCTTTTCTATATTCAAAGTGTCAAGTTTGAAACCAAGCTTTGAACATGGAAAGATAAATTAATTCACTTAGGGCAAACTTCTTCTAAGAAAAAGAACATGCTGGAGGTTTATAGACTACTAAATGGCCATTTCCAAGCATACTAATGGTTCAAATATGTAAGTCAAAGGGTTATCAATTAAATATCTTATAAAATATACATTGATTTAGAATTGCCTAGGAAGATAAAAGATTTTGACTTGTAGACAAAATATAAACTATTTGATACCTTAAAATAGGCTTCATCCAGGCACAGTGGCTCATGCCTGTAATCCCAACACTTTGGGAGGCCGAGGCAGGTGGATCACTTGAGGCCAGGAGTTCGAGACCAGCTTGGCCAACATGATGAAACCACATACCTACTAAAAATACAAAAATTAGCTGGGCATGGTGGCATGCCTGTGAATCCCAGCTACTCAAGGGGCTGAGACCCAAGAATCACCTGAACCCGGCAGGTGGAGGCTGCAGTGAGCTGAGACCATGCCACTGCACTCCAGCCTGGGTGACAGAGCAAGACACAATTCAAAAGAAAAGAAAAGAAAAATTGGCCTCAAAATTTCTAATATGTTGCATCTAGAAATAGAAACTTGTCTACATAAAGAAACACAAAAGGATTAAGGCACTGCCATACTCTGGTGGTAAAGGTGGGTCACAGATATGCAATAGGAATACCCAAACCAGGATCAGATCACAAATCAATACCAGAAAAGCAGTGGAAAAAGTCAGATTCTGGCCTGTAAGAAAGAGGAAAGAAGCAAAGTGAAGGTCTAGAATTAAGGTCAGGATTTAAAAAAAAAAAAAAAGAACTGAGTGAAAAGGATTTCAGAATTCAAAATCAAGAAAATGGAGTAATAGGAACCAAATTTAGACAATTCCAAAGGTGAACAAGTTAGCGAAAAATGACATGAGGAGGAAATAGCTATTCTACAACAGCACCAAACCAAATCTTACTCTATTGGGGACATTATGAAAGAGACATTATACACCTTCTTGAAGGAATTGTGGAACATTTAAAGGTGTAGTCGCGGCATCTGACATCAATAATTTTAGATTTTTAATTTATGGTAGTAGGAAAATTCATGACTTAATTCATGGCTCACAAAATGAGCTAAAATTAGTAATCATGAAAATTGATTGATTTTCAATTTTCAATTAAATGAGGATAACCTACCTCATTTAATTGTTGAGTTAGATATGGTATGTATATATTGGCACTCAGCACTTTTTCCCACCTTCTTCTATGGTTTCTCATTTTATTACAGACACTGGAAAGTTTAAAAGTATATTCCCAGAATTTCTTTGCAACTAACAAAACACATTAGGTTTACAAAGTAGATTTCACCAATTAAAAGCACTCCCCTGAAATCTGGAAAGCAGAAGTAAATGGAGATCACATACCTGTGGCTTTCAGCACATTTTCTGATGACAAGCAAGGCTATGAAGAACTCAATGCCCACAGCTTTATAGATATTGATAAGGAATTGAAGAAATAGCACCTGGGCTCAGTTTCCCAATCCTCAGGCAGTTATAGATGTAGCAGTGGGAGTGGTGGTAACAGAGGTTATGACAAGCTCCCAAATCCTAAATTTTAGTGAGCTATTAACACATGGTTCCAGTGGCAGCCTTTTGACTCCCACATTCTCATATGTGGCAGAGGCAGTAACTCTCTTGGGAAGCCAATTGAATAGTTTTGTTTTCAGAGGATAGCTCGCGGTCCAGCCTGGTGCTTGCTTTTTAGCTCTTCCAACAATTTCAATGAGCACATAATTAACCTGTATTAAATATCTTACTGTTTAAAATACCTGAAGTGGTTTTAAAGAATTGAATGTTAATTGACATAAACTTCAATATAATCCTGTGGATTATATTATTATACCTTTTTTTTTTCCAACGAGAAAACTAAGGCCCTGAAAAGTTAAGTAAAAAGTAAATGGAAACAGAGGCTACAGACTGAGAGGACCTAAATGCAAAACATGTATCTGATAAAAGAGTTGTATCTAAAATATATTTTTTAAAAAATTTAAATCCCAATATGGAAACAAGCCAATTTTAAAATGGGCAAATTTCTGAAGCGGACAACTTATGAAAGATATACACGTGGCAGATGAACCCACAAAAAGATGTTCGACATCATGTGTTACCTTTTTCATCAATTGACAGTCTAATCATAAAATTCATGTGGAAATGTAGGGGTCCAAAGTAGCCAAAACACAGGGACTACTAGACATGTCCAGGCAATATGCATCCCCTCCTTTCAGCTTCTAGAACAGCAGAATGGTCTCCAGAATCACCCTGACACTGTAGATGACATGTTTAGCCTGGATAGCCACCAGGTTTATTTAGTATAGCCCTGTTACCTTGCTGAAGAGCCAAGTAATCACCCTTATCTCACAGTGGGCCATTGCCTCTACTACCCTGGACCACTGAGATGTCAACTGTAGTGTCATGTGTTTCCCACCATCCATACAGGGGTAACCAATGATCATGGCGAAGACTTTGATTTACACAAAGATCTGATTGGGTAGGTGATGAACCAGCTTAGACAGTAACTTGTCAGCCAGTTGCCCTACACATGCTGCTTTTGTCTCCTCCCCAACGTACCCTACCAGATGTGGCCAAAGTGCTCTAGGAGGTCATGCAGGTTGAAAGTCCAATATTTTTGTCAATGGTTAGATAATTCCTTGAAAGGATTCCCAAAGGAGACAACCATGGGAGCCCAGCACCATGACACACAAACAACTTATAGACTTCCATGAGCAAGTCACTAGTGCAAAGGAATGTAAGCAATTTGCTGGACCTTGCAAGACTTCACCAGGTTGTTTCAACAGCTCACACTCCTGCACTGTTCCTGTCTTTTAAATTAGAAGACAGGAAGAAAACAAAAAACCAGACTGTGTCCCACAATCAGAAACCTCCAATGTGACAGAGAGGGCTTCACCACCAGCAGGATGTACGACCAGTCACAGAGAGACTCCAGCTTTCTGAGGCCATCCTGAGGAGATCCTGTTTGGGGGTGTGAGGGAAAATCAGGGCAGTTTGAAAAAAAGATGACTGCAGCCTGCCCAGTGTGGCAGGAGGGGAGCTGGTTTCCTGGTAAAGTTGTTTCTAAAAGGAAAAATAATTTTAAGAAACTTTTTTAAAAAGGGCCTGGCACAGAGGCTCATGCCTGTAATCTAAGCACTTTGGGAGGCCAAAGCAGGTGGATCACTTGAGGTCAGGAGTTTGAGACCAGCCTGGCCAACATGGTAAAACCCCATGTCTACTAAAAATACAAAAATTAGGTGGGCATGGTGTCATGCACCTGTGATCCCAGCTACTTGGGAGGCTGAGGCAGGAGAATTGCTTGATCCCAGGAGGCAAAGGTTGCAGTGAACTGAGATTACAGATTACAGCATTGCACTCCAGCCTGGGTGACAAGAACAAGACTGCGTCTAGGTAGGAAGGAAGGAAGGAAGGAAGGAAGGAAAGAAGGAAGGAAGGAAGGAAGGAAGGAAGGAAGGAAGGAAAGAAGGAAGGAAGGAAGGAAGGAAGGAAGGAAGGGAAGGAAACTTTAAAAAAAAGAAACCTAAATGTGAAAAAAAATAGTCTTGAAAAACAAAGTTGGAAAATTCACACTTTCCAATTTCAAAATTTAGTACACTGCTACGGTAATCAAATCAATGTAGTATTGGCCTAACAGTAACTATATTGATCAATGTAATAGAATTGAGAGCTCAGAAACACACTCTTAACATTTATAGCTAATCAAATTTCAACAAGGTTGATTTCCCCAATTTAATGAGGAAAGAAATGTCTTCTCAGCAATTGGTACTGGAACAGTTAATATTCATGGACAAAAGATTAAAATTGTACCCGTTTCATACACAATATAAAAAATGAACTCAAAACAGATGATAGGCCTAAGTATAAGAACTGTAATTATAAAATTTATATTAGTTTCCTACGACTGCTGTAACAAACTATCACAAATTGGATAGTTTATACCAACACAAATTTTTTCTCTTACAAGTCTGTAGGCCAGAAGCCCAAATCTGGAAATCTACAGAGGTCTATTCCAGTCTTTGGCTGTGTACCAATCTATGCATGTATGAGAAACCAGGAATCAAATCACTAGAAAATAGAATGCTGTGCATATTCTTGGAGCCAATGTAGGACTGAAAAATGTTGATTTTCCACCAGATAAAATTTCCTAAATCATGCATCATTGATTAGAATCCTCAGAGCGGTATCATCTTAGTAGTAGAACTATATTAACCTTATAGTAAAAGCTTTTCTAGACTCACCTTAATAAAATGTGAAAGCCGGCTGGGCATGGTGGCTCAATGCCTGTAATTCCAACACTTTGGGAGGCCGAGGCAGGTGGCTCACCTGAGGTCAGGTATTTTAGACCACCTGGGTCAACATGGCGAAACCCTGTCTCTACTAAAAATGCAAAAATTAGCCAGGTGTGGTGGCATGCACCTGTAATCCAAGCTACTCAGGAGGCTGAGGCAGGAGAATAGCTTGAACCCAGAAAGCAAAGGTTGCAGTGAGCTGAGCTGGCACCACTGCACTCCAGCCTAGGCGACAAGAGTGAAACTCTGTCTCAAAAAAATAAAAAATAAAAATAAAATGTAAAGGCCAACATCAAACAGAATGAACTATTTCCAAGTAATATAGCCACATGCCAGAAAAAAAGTCCAACTTTATTTAAAGGAATACAAAAAATTACAGTACACCAAAATATGAAATGCACAATACACAATATCCAATGAAAAGTTACCGAACAAAGGAACAGGAAAAGATGAAACATAAATTAGAGAATCATCAATTAAGAGAAATAGACTTAGAGATTACAGAGATAGTAGAATTATCAGGAAAAGATGTTACAGCGAATATATATATATATATATAAAATATATAATTAAGTTATACGTGTATATATATATTCTAAAATATGTTTTAAAAATATGTATGTTCTAAAAAGTATTAAGTATTAAGTATAAAGAGTAATGCAAAATATTTTTTAAAAACCCAATGGCACTTACAGAACTGAAAAATATAATCTCTGAAGGGAAAAATACACTGGAAGAAATCATCAGCTGATTAAACACTGCAGAAGTATAAATCAATGAACTTGAAAATATGGAACTAGAAATTTCAAAGACAAAAAATAAAGAGTAAAAAACAATAAATGAAACACTGGAAGAACTGGACAACCTGAACACAGTATGAGTGACCTATCGCATGACAACAAGTTTTCTAACATACAAGTAATTAGGGTTCCAAAAAAGAAGACAGAGAAGAGACAAAAATATATATAATTTTCCAAATTTTCCAAATCTATAAACCTATAAATCTAAGAATTTCAACAAACCCCAAGTAGAATAAACAAAAAGGAAACCATGCCAAGACTTTTGTGTTCAATTTGCTGAACATCAGTGACAAATAGAAAACTTAAGAGCAATCAGAGAAAAAAAACCCCATTATTTCCAAGAAGAAATTATATCAAAGAAGAAAACACAATAAGAACTAGAAAATGTTTTAAAGACAAGGAAAATAAAAACATCATTTAAAATTTTGTTATATGCAGCCAAAGAAGGGCTTAGAGAGAAATTGAGAGCTTTAAAATGATTATATTAGAAAAAGGGGTTCTCAAGTTAATATCTAAATTCATTATCAAAAGCAATCTTTAGAAATTTTTTAAAAAGAGAAAATTTAATCTAAAATAATTGAAAAAAGAAAATGATAAAAATAAGAGGAGAAAACAAAAAAAGAAAAGATAATAATAGGAAAAAAATTGATATACCAAAAATCAGTTTCTTCAAAAAAATGAATAAATTTTATAAAACTTTAGCCAGATTCACAATATTTCTAGAAGAAAAATAAATTATCAATATCAAAAATAAAATACCACTAAATGTTCTATAGACATTAAAATAACAATAAATGATCACTATGAATAATTTTAGGCCAAACTATGAACAATTCAGATTAAATGAAAAATACAAAGTACCAAAATGTACTCAAGAAAAAATCGGTAATGGGAATAGCCCTATTTTTGAGAAAGAGTAAAAGATTGTATATAGTAAATAGAACCTCTTAATCTGATCTCATGTATTTTAATTTTAGGCCCCAAATCAAGAAACTAGCACTAATTCTGAATATTGACAACAAGGGTTTATGTGAATTGAAAAGGAAGCAATCATGGACATTTAGATTCAGGCTAATACAACCACATCTATGTAAACGTAGACCTGTAAATCCACAAATAGCAAACCATTCAACCTTTTTCCAGGATTCCCAAATTCTCTCCAACCTTCCTATTCCCTACGCTCTCAAGCAAAGTTCAGACCAGGCTGTAAACCAAAGCCAATCCTGGCAGTACCATGTTAAAATAATTTCAAGAAATCTGCCTATGTATCTGAGTCCTTTACTATGGAGTCTAAGAGAACTTCTAGAGAAGAGATTTAAAATGCAAATAGACCTAGTGGTAGTATATACATTAATAAAGTTTCGATAAGATTTAAATGATGAATTCGAAGTATCATTTTTCAAACAAACTTGGGAAGGGTGAGATATAAATGTCTGAAGAAGCAAAAGGACAGCAAATAAAGGAGAATCCAGTATATACATGGGAAGTTGATGCTGAAACAAATTTCATTTACTTCAGTTTGACAAAGGTTAGTGTTACCATTGTGTAGGTGTCTGGCAAACTACTCTAACACCATGACCTTCCCTAGGGCCCAGGAATTAAGGGACTATTAGGTAACTCTTTAGGATAACACTTCACACACACCTACTCCTCTTTTACAATTCAATAATGCAGAATCCCAATACCAATGCTGGCCATGTTATTTACTTAAATGAAGTCATTTCATTCTTATGTCAAAATCTAGGTTTTTAAAAATTCTTTTTTAATTTTAATGAAAATTGATACACCCAATCCACAATAACTTTGTTGGTATATTACTATCTGTACCCCTATTATGTAGGTGAAATAATTACTCTATGATTTTCCCCACCCCAGCCCCTCATTCACATTAATAAATGTGTATGTCACTTCTCTTTAAAAATGAAATAAAATAACCCTTTTTCTTCTTTTTTCAAAATTAGGCACATGATAATATTTTGAAACAAAATATTAATTAAATTAAATTTAAAAGGTTTTATGTGTTCTTTTTCTTAGAAACAACAAGACATATATTTTCCCTACCAAATGTGTTTGCCTCTGAAAACACAAGTATTTAATTAATAATACTAGTCCTCTGGATTAATTTTGACAGTTTATGTAGAGTCGAAGACATATCTGACATTTTTAAAATTTACAACGATGTACACAGAATGCTAACAAAATAGTTTAAACTACTTAATTACAGGTGCTGTAAATCTCCCTTAAGTAATTCACTACCTGTATCACTTATAAAGACAGAGTTTGCTTATTCTCCTTTTATAGGAGACTAATAGAAGGCCATTATCCTTTTGCAGTGAAGAGATTTACGGATGTATCTTCCATTAGCATTAATAAGGGTCCATGTAAATCACTAGGCACCAATAGAGGAAGAGAACTCCTCCATCTATTGGGTAATTGGCTATTTTAGTTAAAAGATAATTTTGGGACAAGGGGAAAAAGTAACATTATTAATATAATTGTCTGAGGTTAAGATTACATTAAAACAACGTGGTAAGAAAAAATGGGTCACCTGACACTTTATTTGGCTTTTATTTTCCCTACTTCCTAAGTTAATCATAAGCATAACAATAACAAAGTAAACATAAAGGTGAATAAGAGTGACTGCTTTTGAAAAGACAGAAGAGTGCATTACATATCTAAGCACATTGACATAGATCATTAAATTAACAGAATTGAGTCACAATAAAAGCATGTTGTTTCCTTTATGACAAATGTTTGCTACACTTGTACCTTAGACTAACATAGGATTTGCTTAACATTTTAATTGCATTATTTCAAGTAGCACAATGTCTTCCAAATGTTCTATTAATCTGCATATTTTTTTAATTCTATATTGCTGTTCATGCATATGGGCTTCTCAGAGTCCCTGGCACAATTTTATGTACCTCTAAATATCATGTGCAGATGCTTACATTTTAGTTTTTCATTCTGCACATAGAAGAACTTTCATGTGCTTAATGTAAAGCCAGGCCTAGCATGTCAGGTTGTCTTGTGTGACAAATAGTTCCATATAAATAAATTCACTGGATACACTTTAAAACAAAACAGAACTGTTTAACTTCTCTGAAACAGGGTAACAGAAATCCAGGAGTCTTTCTATATTTGGCAGATGATTTTGTAAGACTCGGGTTCACTACTGGCAAAGTAAGTTATATCTTCATGGTTTCGACAGACAAATACCACATAATCTCTGCTCAAATTTAAAATGCATGCCTGTGTAATATACATTTGCAAATCTGTCCTAGAAATGTTCTGCCACAGATCAGATGCCTTGTTATTGAGAAATCAAACAGTTCTTTAAATAGAGGTTGAAAATGCGGCAAAAGCTAATTTTTGCAGTACAAAACTAATTGTGTGTTTTATTTTCATTTAACAGATTAAGTATAGTCCTACCCTTTGCTTTGATTCCTCTTCTGTTTCTTACAAATGTGACAGTGTCAGAGTATATGCAGGGATTCCACTTAATTAAAAAAAGCACAGTCATGAAGAAAAAAAGGAACAACAATAAAAACAAAACAATTTATAGGGTTCTAGTTACTAGCATTTAACAAAAGGCATTTGAGGGAATTTTAGGGAGCTCTTTTATGGTTCTCACAGTGGATGTTACATATTTATTTATTTTTATCCTGTATTAATTATAAAATCAAACATATAGAAGGGAACCTATAAAGAAAGAAATCAGAAAAGAAGAGAAATGGATGACTGCCTCTTTGTGACACATTTTCTCCCTCAGCCTTGCATATTTGCATTAAAGTGATTGTGAATAATGTACATTTGACCAGTGCTGTCTGCAGAACTAATGCCTATAAAAGGGATGGGAAGTAGCATATGTTGTGCCTAGGGCAGAGAAAGTCCAATCACCCCCACTGTGAGAGTCTCCAACTAAAACGCAGGACAGCCTGGGATTCAGCCTAAATGAACCCAGCAGGGAGAAACAGGACACAGTCCCTCGGTCCACATTTAAGCTTCTGAACTAAGATTTTTAGAGTTTGCTTTGAAAAGAACCCATAATCTCTATCATGTCCTTTGCACAAAGCGTTGAAATTTTTTTCTTCTTTGTCTTACCTACCTATTCACAAATTTTCAAGGAAAACCATTACGGCAAGAAATTAAACACGAGAAATCAGTTGTTTCAGAATCAAGATGTACACTCTTTATTGCCATTTTAGCAACTCTCTCCTCTGCTTGAGCTATTCCCCGGCATTATCTGACAAGGCACACTTTTGTCAGTAATTGCAAAATGTTTTAGGCTTGTGGTTTCACTTTTATGTTTTTGAACTCTCCTGGAAATGCTCTGCTATTAAATACTTTGCAGAGGTTCTCAGTCCTGTTACATAATCTTCCTGTGACCTCTAGCACCAGGTTCAGATTCAAACTAGCTTTCCTTCTACCTATATTAACTTGATAGTTGAAAAATAGCAATTATAAAAATGTATGAGAATAACAAAATCGGCTGAACTAGGGAAATAAAAGTTGCCAAATTGCTGTGTTTGAATCAGTAGGATTGCCTTTTGCCTCATTAGCTGCAGTATTAAAGTGGAAAAAACAGAGTAGGGCTAGAAAATATGTATTCATTTTGATATTTATGTAATCCAAAGGGGGAGGGCGGTAAAAATAAAATAAAATTGAAAACTTGTAAGTTTTGTCACAGCATGATATGAAAGAGCCTGTGCAATGCTGAAAATAATACAGAATTGATAGGATATAGCTTATCTTTTCTTCTACTGTCTTAGTGTTTAATTCCTATTCAAATTACTGTGAAGATGCTGTAATGTTTCAGAATGAAAGAAAGCTCCAAACCATTGATTTCAGTTTATTGGCCTATTCCTTGGATGGGGTAGGAGGGTGGTAAGGATTGCCCTGTTTGGATACTTCAAAGGACTTCATTCTTTGAATGATTAGCTATTATGGAGGGTTACACACTGTCATGAAAATTAAGTTTTGGGTGTTTAATTTTATTTCTTTGGGATCATAGCCTGAGTTGTGTAGATCAAAGACCTTACCCTACCTTACTCTTCACTACCCTCCCCCCACTTCACCTTCCTAATGTACTAGAGTCCCATGATTATATGTTTTGGCAAGCTGGGCATCCTTCATTTTTTTTCCCATAATTTCAGTCTTTTCTGTCATCACCCAACAAGGAGGCCCTCATAGTGTGTAATCATTTTAGTTTCTGAGATTAACCAAACCCACTTTGAGGAAATTTCATTTGAGGGCATGATTCAGTGTCTCAGACTTAGGAGATGTCAATTCCCTGTTAGGATTATAGAGCAGCTTCTGTCTGCTCCATGGTATTATAAGCACCTGTAAATCTTGGCAAAAGGAGTTAATGGAGTGGGAGCCTCCAAAACATTCTACCAGAAAAAGTAACATAAAAATTGCTTAACATTAGTTTATCAGATGCTCAAAAATACTGGTTGTTTGACTAATTAATTGAAACAGATAATTCTTCATCTTATATATCATCATGTCAGTATTTTCTATCTTAATCTTACCTTTCGGGCTATTTTTAAACTACAGACTGGGGAGAAGGAAGTGTCATTCATTCATTTATTATTTCAGCAAATATTTAGCAGGCACCAGATGAAATTAGGGGCCACTGAACTTAAAGCCCCATGCTGGAGATAGACAAGTAACTAGCAATTTACAATGCACTGTGATTATGCTATGATAAACTGAGATTCTATAGGAGAGTAAAGTAGAGCATGCAAAAATATATATATATAATTAAATTATTTTCTTAGAAGAGCTTTTAAACTTGTTATCAAACATGCAAATTGTTTTATTGTCCAGTTCACATGAAGGTTGCCCTTATTATTGTTTTACCAATAATAATATATTATGGTTTATTCCTTTCTTATTCACTGAGGGTTAATATTGCAAATAAATTGGGAGTTAGTGAAAGCTAGATCACTCTGGAGGAAACTTCATATCAGACATTCTTCCTCTTGTGCTTAATTTTACAGACTTTGGTCATCTCACATACTACTTCTGGGGCTGAAAGAAGTTTGTGTTGTGATGTATTACATTTGTCATCATGTGCCCCCAAAGCCCCTCCTCTTCTTACGTTGCTTTATTGCAGTATAAAGTCTAAAATCCATGAATCTTGCTGTCTTCCAATAGCCCCCTTCCATAACACGGTGACCTGTGCAGAATTAGAGCTAATAATTCAAACCAAAAAGGATAAAAAGCATAAAGCAACTGGCTTGCTTCCAGATTCCACCATGACATTTTTAAAGCCCAAATCAAATATTTTAAGCAGTGCCCTTTCTGAGTCAGAATTTTAAGCAGCACCCTTTCTGAGGCTGTATGTGACTCTGTCAGGAGCCCTGGGTTCTAGCTTTGCTTCTGTTAAATATAGAAGGCAAATCACGAGTTTCCTCATCTTTAATTGGAAGAGGCAGAGACTACAAGATCCCTAACATCAATGTCAACTCCAATATTCTAAAAGTGAATTTTAAAATAAATTAGATAAATTTTTTGTTATTTTAATGTTCAAACCTTTAACCTACCCAGTCTTTAAAGAACATTTTTAGATAAGACTTCCTACATCATTCTAACATACGCAAGTGGCTAAGAAATGGCATACTCTCCACGATTCTGAAATAAAAATTCTGAAGCCGAGAGAGATTTAGTGATTTTTCCAATAATATGCAGTGGCTTAGCAGAGGAATATGGAACCCAATCCCTATCTTTTCAAAATTTACATAAAAAACACAAAATATTCCATAGGAAAAAGACAATTTTTTTTTTTTCCCCCCTAGACAGAGTCTCACTCTGTCACCCAGGCTGCAGTGCAGTGGCATGATCTCGGCTCACTGCAAGCTCCGCCTCCCAGGTTCACATCATTCTCCTGCCTCAGCCTCCCCAGTAGCTGGGACTATAGGCGCCCGCCACCACGCCCGGCTAGTTTTTTGTATTTTTAGTAGCGACGGGGTTTCACAATGTTAGCCAGGATGGTCTCGATTTCCTGACCTTGTGAGACAATTTTTAATAATTGTGTCTGATTCAGTTAATAATCTGACCCCCAGTATGAATTGGTAAAACATTAAATATATTTGGCTGTCTGATAGATAAAGTAGTTTAAATTGCCAAAATTCATACTTAAAGGAATCAGGTGTTCATTGGAGCACCAAATGGACCACAGAGAAAGCACAGATTAATGCTCCAATGTCTCTATATTTGATAGTGATAATCACCACTGGCAGGCAGGAAATCTAGGCCAGAAGTATCTCAATATTAGCTTCCTTCTCTTCCCCTCTGAATGCTAAATATCCTGACATTACCATTTGATCTGTATATCTGGAAGTCTCCCTAGACTGGTTAGCAAACTAAGAGCATATCTCCTAAAAGTGAATATGTGTACTCTTAACTTGGAGTGTCTCTAGCCCTCAATGCACTGAAAAAAAAACTCAGGCTATTTTAAACGATATGACACGATGACCACAGAATACAGGAGCCTGGATTCCAAAGAGGTAACATAGGTAATTCAGCCCAGACAATGTCCATGTCCTTTGCCCCCATCTTGTCTATCTTCTGCATATTTTCTAAAATGTATACAATCTAAATCTGCACCAGGAAGAGATTCTGAATAAATGCTATTGCTAGACTGTGTGTGCAAGAAGAGGGTTGGAAATAATATATTTCTTGGTATCTTGCCCAGGTATTAACTCAGTCCTTTCAGTCACTTCTTTCCCGAGTTGAAATTCAGTCATCTAGAAAATGTGACTGCCTAACACATAGAAATTCAAGTTTTTTAAAACATATATTTCAGTGGAGATATCATGTCAATTATGTCAATGTAACCATTTTGTATATAGTTCAAACTTCAGAGACTATTTTATCTTTTGTGATTCAATGTTGTCCAGTACTTTTGCTCTTGCCAAATCCCTACCTCCTAATCCTTACTCAGTAAAATTAAAGATTGGTACTCATCACTGTGATGCTTGTCTACAAGTAGACAGGTGATAAACAAACCTAAACAATAAACTCTCTGTCCCAATTTTTCTCAGGCAAATGAAACAGTAAGACATACTGATAATCAAATATTTTAATTATTTTATGTTGAAAGCATACAGGGTCTTCATTTGAAGTCTGGTTCTATCTTACTTTCACTCTAAGAAGAGAAAATAAATGAAATTTTGAGATTAGTTTGTATGAAGGAGATTTTTCAATATATTTTTAGGGACAGATCATTTTATGTAATTATTTAACCAATATTATATAGAGCTTACTCTGTGCCAGATGGTATTCTAAGTGCTTTACGAAATTTAACTTATTTAATACTCATAACAGTCCCATGTGTTTCTACGATTATCCCCATCTTACAGGGAAGGAGAGTAAGAAACAGAGGTTAAGTAACTTTCTGAAGGTCACCAGCCAATAAGTGGAGGAGTTGCGATGCAAATCCCAGCAGCATGACTCTAGCGTCTATATTCTCACATCTCAACAAGATGATTTAAATGTCAATAAGATAATATGAAAAGTGGAAAACATTTCATTTCCAATGAAAACTAGAAGCATCACCTAATTTCCTGAACCTGATCTCAGTTCTGGAATCATGCTTTCTCATGACTTTTTCAAATATTTACAGAGCATTCTGAGAAAAGTGCTATTGTTTCTCAAAAATAATTTTCATAGTCTTCTCTAAATCTATGATAAGTATTTGTACAACTTTTACCAGACTGATTTTTGGAAATGAGAATAATGAAGGACGTTCTAGAAAGAGAAAATGGAGGAGATATTCCTATTGTTTTCATCTTAATTCACATAGATGCAATGAAGAAAAATAAGGAACTGCCTGGGTTTGATTCCCAGAGAACCAGGCCATTGGAGATACAAATCCTTTAACTCAAAAGGAAATCCTAAGTCCACCATTCTGGGACTCTGTGCTATTTGGCCATGCAGTTTTAATTTTCTTTTGTAAAATATGGTGAAAATACCTGCCTCACAGGGTTGTTGTAGGAACTAATTGAAATAATATAAAGTTCTTTGCAAAGTTCCTGGCATAGACAAGCCCTCCATAGATACCCAAATCCTTTCATCTTGCTGCAGAAATATGGGCTTTCCAGTTTTTAAATATAGAGGGGGAATTATTAAGCTTTCAAAAATGCAGCTGGAGAAAACACTTTGACTCAATCATTTAACAAATATTTTTCAAGTGCTTATTATGTTCCAGGCACTATTATTTCAAACACAACAGACTAGAATTCCAGAAGGCTGAAAAGTCCCACGGATACTTGTTTCAATGTTTCTAATTTCATTAGAAGCAAATGTGCAAATGAGTGATTTCCACCACTTTTGATTGTTGTTCCTTTGAAAAACCACACTATTTAGTTCAACAAGAACAGAATATTCTGTGATTACTTTGTCTATTACTTGACTTGGTAGGAAAATCATTTCTGAATAACCACACATTTGAAAAGGCATATGACGCTTGGTCCTAGGGAGAAACCGCAAAGCATTCAGAAACAACAAGCTACATGAAGACCAACACCATTCCACTTCTGGTCATTTCGAGGAAGCCTGTTCCTAGTGATCTACAACATCCAAGCCCTTTTGCAATGATCAATGTCTAATTGGATCATTGGTATTAAGACAGTGCCTTTCAGGTTTGGTCTATTTTGCTAGAAATCCAAGAACATGTATCTTCTTTTAAAAAATTATCCAGGTTTGTTACTTGAGTCTCTGGTACAAATATTAATGAATTTTCAGCTCCAAAAGAAGAGTAGAGCAAATGACCTCAAACTTTAACGGTTTCTTCTAGCTTTCTGACTCGCCCATCAGGTGGGAGGCAGCTACTGCCTGTATCAGCTACCTGTATGGCACAAAGACACACTTTAATTCTTCTCAGGTTGGCTCTTCACTAACATACTTGTTTGGTTCATAGCCACTGCGTCTGTTCACAGAGCCTAACATTAACAACTCAGCCCTTCTCCTCACTGTCTTTCCACTTCCCTCTTAATTCTCACTGCTGCAGGTCAAGACATATGGCCCCCTTGATTGATTTCCAGTAGTCATTCACATCATCACTCCACAAGTAGCTATTGGGCACTTAGTATGTGCTGCGTGCAAAGTACCGTGGGAGTGTACTACAACTATGCCTCAAACAAAAGCATTTATTCTGGTTGTAATATAGAACTTAGATTAAGTTTCTCCTAACTATTCAAGAGGGTACAAAATTAACAACCATTGCACACATGTGCTGCCTGATTCATGGTTCTACACTGCCCTCCTCCAAAGTCCCTAGCAGAGATCTCAAAGAGCACTCCCCTGTGACACTGAGCACTCCTCACTATATCTTCCTAACAGCTCCTCTGCACAGGAGATGCTGCTTTGCAATACTTTATATTCTATCCAAATTCCTTTAATAATATAATCTCTCTCAGAGTTGCCCCAGGGTTTTCAATGTCTTCATCTGAACTCCAAGATGAACCCCTAGAATTTATTCCTGCTGCTAAATCTGTCAGTATTTCCACAGATTCCTTGGAGGGTTATACTTTGGCTGTACAATTTCACTTTAGGATAAGAAGATCTTAACAGGAAGACACCACACACACACACACACACACACACACACATGAATAAATGATCTTTGGTTGTCTATTTGATGAAGAGAAAATTTAAATCACAAAATCCAAGATTTTTAGGCAGAAAGGGTCCCGTAAAATTATCTAGAATTTTAAAAAATTATCAGTCCTACAGAAGAGGTTCTAAGGCTCAAAGAGAATGAGTCTTGCCCCAGTTTATAAATTTCTAGAATGTTTATTTATCTTCTTTTATTTACTCTATGAACATACTTCATTCTCTAAAGAATTTTTCACTATTTATAGTTAACGTAGACTTATAAAATTAAAACAATTCAGGCATAGTTTTCATCAACCTACTTTTTGTTCTCTGTTTCATAACCATTTTACTGCTGCTTCTCTCCAAAAATGAAAATATTGGTTCCTGACACCACTTCTAAATTCAAGTAAATTCAATTAAGTCAATATTTAATGAATAATTATGCTCAGCCCTAGAAATTCTCATTCTATAGATTTAAACTCCATAGGACTAAAAGATTTCTACAGATAAAAGAGTTGGTCAATTTGCAAGTGAATGTGGAGATTCAAGTAGTCATTGTGACTGGCACAATATATACCTTTACTTACTGTCTGGCGTGGGATCCTATAAACATTAATACATTAAGAATGCTGTTGAAGAAAAATCAGAAATAGAACTATCATATAATTCAGTCATCCCACTTCTAGATGTATATATCAAAAGGAAATGAAATAAGTATCTTGAAAAGATATCTGCACTCTCATACTCATCACAGAATTACAATGTATTTATGATCATTAATGGAAGAGTTGTGGTGATTTTTTAATTATAATAACTAAATAAATTATATAAAACTCCATTTTTCCTGATCTTTTCTCTAGTTTCCCTGATGTTGTCTCTAGATTTTACCTATGAGTAAAATAGGAAATACAAGGCAGATAATAGGATATTCTGATTTAAAATACTTTTGCAAATATGACAGCTCTCCAAAAACTGCTAAAGCCAACTTTTCTGCAATATGCAAACTCTACAGCTGAAACCACACCTATATTACAAGAAACTGGCTTATTTTTAAGCTCACACCTGTAATCCCAGCACTTTGGGAGGCCAAGATGGGTGGATCACTTGAGATTAGGAGTTCGAGACCAGCCTGGCCAATATGGTAAAACCCCATCTCCAGTAAAAATACAAAAATTAGCGGGGCATGGTGGCACATGCCTGTAATCCCAACTACTCAGGAGGCTGAGGCAGGAGAATTGCTTGAACCTGGGAGGCAGAGGCTGCAGTGAGCCGAGATCGCACCACTGCACTCCAGCCTGGGCGATGGAGGAAGCCCTCATCTCAAAACAAGCAAACAAACTATATATATATATATATTTATATTTGTGTGTGTGTGAATAGAACTTTTTTTTTATTTAGTATATAAAGGCAATTTGGACCAAATTGAGCATGTCATTATTTGTATTACTAGGTTGTTACCATATATTTTAAACTTCTAAAAAGTATATAACCAACATATAAAATATTATATAGAGAACAAGTTTTTGAATGAATCAATAGTATTATACTGCAGAAATGGAAATTAAAATGCTAAAATGCAGCAAAATCTCCATAAAACACAGTCCAGGTCAGGGATGAGAATGACTCCTGAAAAATGCCTGAACTACAGGCTACCAGTAAGGAAGTAGTGAGGAAAAAGAATTTTGCCCCCCTTCCCCAGATAGGCCAGTTTCACAATAATGGAGGCCTAAAAAACGAAGCTCCTAAAAGTTTAAAGAAACAAAAGAATCTAATGATCAAAAGAATTAAATCACATTAAAAAAAAAAAAGTGGGTTGTGTCCACACAAGTCAGAATATTCCCCTCTGAATGACTTTGTCTGCAGAACATTCCCTCTGAAAGCTATGACTTAGGAAAATGCTCTTTTCCTATGGATTCTCTAAGTGAAGGGATGAGTGGAATCAGACTCTTCATTTGCCTCTCTCTCTCTCATTAGTGTTAATAAAGAGGAGGCAGGATGGTCCTGGGGTATGGCATGGTGTGAGCTCAGTAAAGCGGGAAGGAGACAAAGGAGAACCTGGTTCTAGCTATACTGCCTACTTGGCCACAGGAAAGTGACATAAAACACTTTAAGCCTCCTTTTAAAAAAAAAAATGTATGTATAATGCCGCATTTTTTTCATTTCTCTTATTTAACTGCCTGCACTTTTCTTCTAGCTATAGTGAAATACTCGTAGTTCCCAGAAATCTGCATGTTCTAATTTTTATTGTTTCATCTACTATTCCCATTGCCAGAAATTCTCTCTGTACCCTTATTGTCCCTCCTCACCCACTTAGCTAATGCCTGTTTATGATTCGGGTTTTATATTAGACATTACTTCATCCAGAAAGACATCCCTGATGCCTCAGTATTGATCTACATACACTTCCTATGTATCCTGATAGACAGCAAGTACTTATCATTATTTCAGTGTTCCCAGCACTGAAGCCCCACCCTTATCCTCCTCTAAAAACCCCCTGCGAGCTTAGCACAGACTAAGCACTCAAAAAATACCTGTACAGGAAGGGGAGGGGAGGGGAAAGGAGGAGAGAAAAGGGGACAGGAAGGGAGGAGGGAAGGGAAGAGGAGGGGAGAAGGAGGGAAGGGAGGAACAAAAGAAGGAAAAAAAGGGAGGGGAGTAGGGAGGGAAATTGAATAGAACTTAAGTTTTAGATTGGAATGAACTTTTAAATACCTGAAAATTAGATGCTTTAATGCCTATGAGTGACTGGGAAAGAAATGGGTCTGTTCAAGTTATAGACAAGGTGTAAAGAAAGAAGATTTATCAAAGCATGTTTGAAAACAACAGTTAGAAGGGGAAAAAAAAAACTTTTTTTCTATTTGTACCCCTATCAATTCAACATAGTTTACTAGACTAGTTGGCTATGGATATAGATATAGATAGATATATAGATACAGATAGTATACCCTGAGGGTGGAGGGGCTAGGGGATGGGGAGAGAGGCCAGAAACAGCTAGCACTTACTAAAAAATTAAATAACTAACGCTTACTATGTGCCATGCCCTTTTTAAGCACTTTCATGTACTAGTATTTTACCCTACCAAGGGGGTACTATTATTACCACTAGTTTAAAAATGAGCATAATTAAATAATTCACCCAAGGTCACACAACCACTAAGTAACATTTTGTATGTAGGTATCCTTTGTTGAAGCTCCCAGATTATTTTGTTTGGCTGAAACCAGTGCTTTTTGTCTGCTTGTTTTAATGTGATGCCTTTAAGGTGGGTACAAGCTCTCCTGGTCAGCCCAGTTCCCACCACTCCTAGTTGCCTTAGATGTTTTCCCACTTAGATAATTAACATTGCCTGCCTAGCCCATAAAGGAATGTTAAGTTTGTAACTCCTGCCAATCAACCTAATTTAATTCCTGTCCTTTACCTTTTTGTCTTTCCCATCTGCCCATATTTATATCTGTCTCTTAATCTGGAATATTTTCCATGACCTCTTTTCCAGATTCAACTGCCATACTCAATTCTTGCCAAAGGCCCAGCTTAAAACCTTCTTAGATTAACCTCAGTACTTTAATAACCTTGTATATGTCTTGAATTCTAACAGTACCGCATAGTTTTCAGAGTATCCTTTTACTCACTGGCTTCATTAATGCACACCTTATAGCCCTCCTGACTCTCCATCAGAGTGTAAATATAGTTGATGGCATTTGTGATATGCCACAATAACTAGACCACAGTCTAGTTATTCAATCAAATACTAACCTATATGTTACTGTAAAGAGATTTTGCCCATGTATTTGGGGGCCTTCTCATCATCAGTTGAGTTTAAGGAAAGGAAAATATCCTGAATTACCTGTTGGAGGCTTTACAAGTGGGGCTGAAGCTTGAGAAACAGAGAGAAAGTAATTTCATCTGTGGAGTTTCATCCTGCTCATAATTTTCCTTTCCTGACTGCTTGACCTATAGACTTTAGATTTGTTTTCCCAGCTCTGACAATGCAAGGCAATTCTTGTTTTTCACACACACACACATACACATACACACCCATCCTACAGGTTCTCTGGTTGAACCCTGGCAGATACACAGTGAGTGAAAAGAACCATTTTTTTCTTTTTGAAACTCCTACCACACTAACACACACACACACACAGAGATATGCTCACAGTTAATATCACTGAATAAAAGATAAAATTGTGAAAAAGTTTGTATGTTTGGAAAAATATGCAAGATAAATTAGATAAATAAATGCTGAGAAATAGAAAACAAGAAATTATTAGAGCAAGTTAGTATAAATCATGGAAACCTTTTGAAAAGAAAAATGTTTGAAATGAAGTCTTAAGTAAGTTTTGAATGTAGATTAGTAGAGTCTACATAACAGTGGAGGAAGAAAGAGAAAAATATTTCTAAAATAGTGGCAGCACAAGTACACAGTAAACCATATGTACACCTGCATATTTGTTTGAACAGTTTTTTCAACATATAGAGCTCCAATAATTAAAATGCAACAAAACATGTATTTTAACTGTCTAGGTTCCCCCATCTTTTAAGTTCATTCTACCAAGCTGTCACAGTGATAGCAATAATTGATGTTTACCATTTTAATATTAAAGTTTTTTCACTAATGGCGTTAGATATAAATGACTTTGATTTGTGATTTTCCCCCAACACTGTGCTTTTAGAATGCATGACATGATTATGTATGAAATGGGAATTGAAAATTCCCTTAATATCCATGAGCATGTATTTATGCAGTCTTTAAAATTTAGAATTATGTAGGTTGCCTAAGCACTAGATTCAAACAAAATATAAACGATTACATATATATGGTAATCTTCCCATATTTGAAGGAATTGCAAAAAGCAGGGAAAGAAGCAGTGAGTACACAAGTTCAAGGTTACAACTTTCTGGACATCTCACCATCCACACAGCATGCACATTTTTTAAATATTCTGAAGCTTCTAGTTAGCTATGCAATGACTCAGAATTGGCACAAAATGTCACTAAAACCAAAGGATATTATTTCGGTTTTAAAATTGGTTTCTTGTGTCAGTTAAAAATTCAGAAACATATTTTCTACTCCATTCCAACTCATTTCAACTCTCCCACTATGATGTAAAATTATTTTAATCAAATGAAACTATGTAGATCAAATTTAACTCTTCACCGAGTTATAAACCCTGAGTGTAAGAGTTATAGAATGGAAATAATGATGTTCCACTGGGCAAGTAGAAGAAGCAGCCTTTTTATGATATTGTTTTAGGAGCTAGAGAAAGAATTCTTGCCCCTAAAATATTAAATTTAGTTCAAATTTAATTTAGCAGACATATATAAAGTGCCTTCTATTTACTAGGTCCTGAGTTGACAAATGTGAGAACACAGTTGTTGCCCTCAAGAAAATCACTATGTAATGAAAACAATAGCTGTGAAGTAATGTGATAAGTATAATAATAGGTATCTACACAGAACATTATGGGACCAGAAAAGAGGGTCTCCTACCTCTGGAAAGGACAAGAGTATCGAGGGCGACTTTTTGAAGTAGTTATCCCTGAGCTGAGTCTCAAAAGATAAGCAGGAGATAGCCAAGTAAAGAGGAAGGAGGAGGGCCTTACAGAAAAAGGAGGACGCATGAATAGAGCCAACATCAGAGCCACACTGTGTTTAGGCTACTGAAGATAATTTAGGGTTGTTGCAACATAAGGAATGTGGCAAGGGGTAATAAATACAAATACACCTATTTAAGTCCATAGCTAATTATATATGATGGATCATAAAGCCTCCCCTGCTAGAATAGATGTACTTGCCATTTGAGAGTGTGGAGAAAGGGAAAACCATGACCAAAACGAAGCCTCAAGACATTAAAGGCAAACATTGCACCTTCGTAATTTTGGTTAGGTGGGTCCTAAGCAGAGACAGACAAACAACTGCCCCTTTAACATCAAAAAATCATCCACAGACAATTAAGCTTGCCTACAACATAAACAATGAAGTCACAAACATGCTCTTAGACAGTTTCAAAAATATCGCCAATATTATGATGAATCAAAATATTATTATGAGTAATAAAATTATTGTTTTAACAGCTCTATTCCCTGTCATCACAAAAATTGTCCAAGTTGTATGATATCTCATATACCCCTCCATACTATACCGTAAGTATTAGATTCCCTGGATATTTTACATGTAAATAAACAAACAAAGGAAAACAATGTTAGTGTATGTAACATGGAATACTTTCCTTCAAGACATTTTAACTGTTAAATTTCCTGTCTACTATTCTGGGAATAGTGGTAGGCAAATCTATTTATTATCATCTCAAATTCTGGTGATAGTCTTACGGACATAGAATTAAATGACATAATGACATAATCTTTAAAAATCAGATTATGCCTGATCACTAAGAATGTGTGATAATTTTGTTCTAACCCGACTTCTATCTTCTAGACTGAGGGCGGAGGTTAAATAGACATGAGATTATCATGAGAAAAAGGTGCCACATAGGCAAACATTACAGCTTGGTAGTTAAACAGAAGGTTTTGAGAGTCACACAGATCTGAATTAAAAATCTGTCTTCTGCCACTTGTTAGCCCTGTGACCTAAGGAGATGTACTTAACTTCCCTAAGCCTGGGGGACAATGAAAGAGACACATTACATACTGCTCCTCAAAAGTCCAGGCAAGATCAATCCCCAGTCCCCCCAGTGTGGCCTAATCAATAATACACACTCTTATATCTTTTAATTTTCTCTCCCTCATTCCTTATATCAACCCCTCCTCCTGAATTTTGGCTCCCTGGGATGGAAATGCCCAAATAAACTACTTCCATCCAAACTTTTGTCACAGGCTGTGCTTTCAAGGGAACCCAACTAAGGCAGCACATGAAAGTCTACAACTGTGGACTTTAACTACAGAGTCAAGTCTCAAGTTCAGGTTTTTCACTACTCCAGACAGATCCCTAAGGAAACTGGGTCCTTCCTTGACTGACTTGAAGGAAAAGAGCACTTCTGTGTTAAATACTTCTTACACTTATGGGACATTTTGTTTTCTCCAGGTGTTTCCAAGGCATCCAGAAAGAGCTCTTTCCAACTGTACCAAGTTCCATTTGCTTTCCACACCCTGTCCCTACAAGGAGTGCTGCAGAAGCACAAAGTCAGCCAGATGCATGAGCACACTTGGAAGTATAAGGCAAAATGTTCCAGGAGCAATTCTGAACCATTTCTGGAGCTTGGAAGCTGAAGGGCATACATTTCTTTCCTTGGTCTAAATTTCGCAAAGTATTGATCAGTTCCATAATGCACATTTTGATTGTTTTTAAATTGTTCTTGTTTTCACATTTTTTAGTCCTTTACCCCTGTTCTGTGGACTTTCTTCCCAAAGTAACCACATCAAACACTTGTCTCAGCCTCTTTTTTAGGGGGACCTAGGCTAAGAAAATGTTAGCAGGTTACAGAGTACAACAAACATACCCTGGGAGCATGTTGTGGTCTCAGGTTGTTCCAGAGAGCTGGTCCTCTAGTCAACTGGATGAAGCCCTAACTCTCATCACAAGTGGCCAGGCCTTGCAGGCCTGAGATGCCCAGGGTCACAAAGTGTCGCTACCCCTTTAAAATACATAGCAAAAAGTCATCATACTTATATTTCCAACACAGCATTGGTGCTATGGTCAAACTACTGCATTATCATATTACAATACAGTAACATCAGTCAAATTTACATCAAAGGCCTCCAATCTTCAGTTATTTTAGGTTGTTGAACAAAGCTTTAAAAAAAAAAAAGTTTCACCATGAGTGACATTAGTTTGGAAGACCCCTAATCTCAGTGACAGAGTATATCTCCTACCTATTACTAAATCAAATCTCTACCCAGGAGCTCTGTTTAAATGGAGGAAACAGGATGCATAACTATGAAAAACATTGGTATCAATGTAATTCCATAGAAATTAAAGTTTTTATATAGTCTCATATTTTATAATTAATATCAAAAGTATATAAAAAGCTAGTGAAATATTTAAGTAAATGATCTAGACAATAGAGAATATAACAATAAAATTAAAGTTTAAGGGCAAAAGAAGTAGAAAAAGAGATAGAGAAAGGGTATAGTCTAAGGGTTCCAAGTTACCCTTCTGAAGCTCTAATTAAGGGCCACCTGGAAAGAATGGTTCCTGGTTCTTCATACGCCACAACAGGAGTGGAAGTAGGTTTACCACTCCTCAAGATAGAGATCCATTGTCTTGAGGCAAGAGAAATGGAAGAAGCAGGTGCAGGAAAAAAAAAAAAAAAGATTGGAGATGTTAGGAGCCCTGCCCATTAAGATGGGAGCACCACATTTCAGTGCTCAATACAGCTGCATTGCCAGTACACTGAGTCAAGGATAGCTGAGGAAAACAACTCCTAGAATACATTTCCATTCATGTGAGTGCACTTCTTAGTAGGGGTGGGGGAAATTGGAGCGGGGGATTTGCTAAACTAATATTGATTTGAATTATGTAATTTGCCAGGCTTTGTGCTAAGTGATTTACACTCCTTACTCACTACTCACTTTAACATTTGGAATATTTCTATAAAGCAAATATTATAACAGTACTTTTTAGATGAGAAAACTGAAGCTTAGATTTTAAGCAACTTTCCCAAGACCAAACAAATTAGTAAGTGGTAGGGATAGACAGACCTTTCTGACCACAAAGCTGCTGTTCTTTTTACAACACTAGGCTGCTCATCATCCTTTTTGTATGAATCAAGACAAATAATTACCAAGCTATTAATTTACATCGCAACTTTCATTAATGTAAAAGTAATGTGTTTTCCCTACAAGGATGCCAGAATTGACAGAAGCATCTCACTAGCTTAATAACAAGAAGAGCAATTTTTTTTGTTCCAATATTGATGCTTGCATTTAGAAATGTAGACCTTGTTTTAGTATGGAATTGATTACATAGAAATTGACTGAACTAGGTTTAAGAACCGTGGAATACAAATAATTTTGGTGGGCATTGTATATTAAAACAAATCTGATGAGGAATGAATACCCAGGACTCATAATTTTCTTTTAAAAGAGAAAAAGCAAATACATAAAAAAAAGAAGCAGTATTTCCACACAGACATTCAGCAGAAAGGAAATTTAAGCTCCAGGTCTTCAATGATTCCTTCTAACTCTAAGACCATTCTCCAGAGAATGATCTGGAGGGCTCTCTGCTCCGAGCAAGTCTCTTTGGGGATGGCTCTGTATCTTCCTTCCTGCTCAAATTCTTCCCTTTCTAAAAATGTCTCAGGCTTGTCTTTGAACTATTTGTGACATTAAAATGCAATTCTGTCTTTCCTCTTGCCTTTTCTGCGAACAGTAGTCCATAATTACTCTCTCTACCACCACTCATAAACCCCTAGAATGTCTGCATGTATAATGTATCATGCATGTGCTCAACAGAATATGTTTTTTTTCTACTGAGAGAAAGCCTTGGACATCTGACAAAGTATTCAAGTTTCTATAGCTGAATTTTAAGCACAGTATCTTCTTTTCTGCATTTAATATTGACTTCAGGCATCTGCTGTGGCTTTAAAGTCTACAAAATTATTATTCAATTTACATTCTTAGGGTTATGCGAATGCCAGTTCCTCAGAGGCACTGTAGTTGGCTTGTCCTGGGATACTTGAGTTGCCTTATCCCCATTTCTCTTGCAAACTTAGTCAAGACTTAAAATTTATGATTTTTATTAGCCTTTGGATGTCATGTTTCATGGAATGCCTCATCCATGGTCTGGAGTTCTAAAGAACTCCACAGTCACCTGCATTGTTGACAGAAGCAGCTTTGCTTAGGGTGTTACACCACTTGGGAAAGCTCCAGATAGAGGAGAGCTTATCACAATAATAGTATAGTATGAAGTTATTTGCAGTGAAATATATTAATACCCAGATAAATACCCATCATGGATATCAGGGAGGATTACCCCTGAATACCATTTGGAGAAAGAAAACTACTTTGTAATGGGAAAATTATTTTTCTATCTCTGATCTCACCTGCTGCATTTCCCTCCCATTCTGCTGATAATTTCTTACACTTTTATGAAGAGCAATTCCAGACTCCATTATTGTTCCAAGCTCTGACATTCTCATAGAAAATGAAAAACTGCCATAACCTTCCCTCCTGCTCATAAAGTCCTAGAAGAGATGGAACAGACCAGAGAATCTTCTGACTTAGGGTAAATTTTTTATTCTTTTACATGAATCCCCCAGGCAGAAATAAGGAAAAAGTATTTCCAACCCAATTCCAAATATTTCACTTGGAACTGCTCCCTGAGAAGAATGGAGCAGCTGCCAATTAGCATATCTGTAGATCTTCTGAACAAACTCAGGAATATTTTCACTAATAAGTTGACTAAATAGAGCCCCCAGCTGTCATGTGGGTACATACTCCAACAGGAGATTTTTGTAAAAAATAAAAAACAAAGAAGGCTAATTGATTATTTCTCAAAATGCCTTCAAAAGGCATGGAGTTAAAGAGCTGACAAAGTCTATAAAGTTCAACTGTCTACCAAAGCCCCCTCATTTTATAGGCAAAGAAACCAACTCCCAAGGGGGTTAAGAGAATTAACTAATTACAAGGTCATGTGACTACTTAGTGGTAGAGCCAGCACTGGAACCCAAGTATCATGAACACATATCTGGAGTCCTTCTTACATTGATAAAAATAATCTATAATATGCTATTCCATTGTTTTCATAGCTTGGAAATCTAATGTAGTGCTTTATTTTTCTCAAGAGCTTAATTATACCTACTAATCCCATATCATTATTCTTTCAGATATCCACTGAAACAACTGTAACGTCATCAAAATATATGTGTTGTGGCCTGTAATCTCAGCACTTTGGGAGGCCAGGGCTGGATGATTGCTTGAGGCCAGGAGTTTGAGATGAGCCTAGGCAACATAGCAAGACCCTGTCTCTACAAAATAAATAAAAATAAAATAAAATGTGGTGGTCCCATTTTCCTGAGGAGGAAAAGTTGATATGATAATCATAAGGCTTAGTGTATACGCTCTCAAAAATTCTCACAATAAGGAAATGGAACTACTCATCAGACCGTACCAGTATCTAGTTTTCATTGTTTTCTATTTTTCTCTGATTTTTCTCTTGAGTTACAGCATGCCCCTCCTGCTTTTATCAGATCCTCACTTTAATGCATAGCCCTTGACCTGTAACAGGCATTCTTTTTCAGTTGGAATAAATTGAATTCTTATACAAGACTTACCTAAACAAAAACAAAGCCTTATATTCAAAAATATTTGAGTATTCCTGAGGGTTTAAATATCGAGACAGACAGGAAGGGGCAAACAACAGAGCCATAAAAGTCTTTGGAGTACCCATGAGTTCAGCAGCCCCTACATCAAGCTTCAGAGCAGCCCAATTTGGGGAGTCTATTTCAGGCAAACCAGAAACAAAATCAAAATGAAAATGGCTGAATGAAAGAAAAACTATGAGTTAACACAATCTATACTGCTTTGCACTACCATCGAAATTCTTTGCAAAACAATAATAATAATAGTAAAAGGGCTGAAAGTCAAATCAATGTAGGGTGTACCTAAACTTAAGTAAAAATTAGCTTTTCATTCTAGAGAGTCATAAAATGGTTCTCTGTCCAGAGTTGTTCTGGGCACATTGAATGGCCATTGCTCCCCACCTCCAGAATACCTGTAACAAGAGGGGAAAGCCAGCACTATAATATCGACCTGACTCTCCAGGTACCCTCAATAAAGTTCCAGCTCTAAACTCCAGTATTCTTAGGACATCTGAATCTTCAACTGAAATCAAAATAGGTCAATACCACAAATGGTCTTTCTGAGTCCCTTAAAGGATCAGGGAGTTAGGTACAGGCACATAGGATAACATATCCTAATACATATTTGCACATATGAGAAAGAAATACCTATTTGGGTTCTGGGTTTAAAAGGAAACGGGGTTATCTTAGGGAGTGTTCACTCAATTATGCCTATATAATATGAAGTGTACAAATGCTTCAAATGAACTTAACATTACTAGTTCCTTGAGTTCTTTGGGGAAAAGGGAAAATCTTAAGAATTAAATTATTACTCTTCTGGAAGAGAATGTACTATTTATTATCTCTTTGAATTTTATTAAATTTCTATTTGTGCACCATACTTCAATTTTAGAGCAGATAGATACATTACAGCCAATGTCTGGACACTTCAGTCTTCTGATACTTCAGACATTGCTCATCAGTTGCACCAATTTGAAATGCTCTTATTTGTACATATTAGTGTAGACAGAATTCTTTATTGGAAGAAGTTTTGTTTCTTTTCTAAATTCCTTATACCTCTAGGATGGGAAGTCTAAAGTACTCTATGAAAAGCATTGAAAAATAATGAAATCAAAATACAATATGGCAACTACCTATTACCAAAACCTAGAGAACGGAAATTTGTTGTACAAAACTCCTACCATTTGACTCTGATAAATATTTTTAGATTTAAAAATTACATCTGCAAATTCTAAATAGTTTCTGAATTAACCTTTGATGACAGACTTCAGAGACTGAATCAATTGAATTTTAGTAGTAGTAAGTACTGAGATGCTGTGTTAAAAGAAACAGTAAAGTGGTCCCTTCTTTTAACAACATCCTCTCCTTTTAACTTGGTGCCAAATAAACACAACTCCTGGAATGAAGATTTAATAGGGGGAAAAAAAGGGGAAATTTCCCAACAAATAATAGCAGCAGCATGTAAAACCCATCAGAAATTAAGATACATCTCTGCCACCAGATTAATAATGAATAAATAGGGCCCACTAATTTTTACTGTGCTTGCAGTAAAATAGACCACACAGGCCTTCTCCTCTGGAATCTGTAAAGCAGTGCTTTAAACTCCGTACATGGCTGTGGCACCTGTAATGACTTAAGATGTTCAGGGATGTCTAGAGGAAAAGGTACTCAGCATTTTCTTACACACACAGTTAAAAATAATTTCCTGACTGTTACCTACTATGACCCAGAGGACAGCTGCAGGCCCAAACACCAGGGGTACTATTCTCTACTCATCTATTATCTACATTAGCTTTTTTTTTTTTAATGTGGCTCATCAATTAACCCTATATAAATTCATCCTCTAGCCCTAATGATTGATATAAATGTTCCCCATCTGTGATAACATAATTTACAGTACTAACTTCCTTTCATCTATAATTCTGCATAGGTTTTTGATTTGTACTAAGATCTCACATCACTTTAATTTTTCATATTGAATTCATTTCAAGAGCGGCACCCCAGGATCCCCCTCACATGACATTTCATTTCCAGAACAATCTGTAAACACTATGGCAATCTGTAAGCCAACCTGATAGGAGGCTATGTTTATGGAGACCCCAAGGAACTACTGCTGCTGAAGGGAGACTCTCTCTTACCATGTTGCTGCCCCTACATTTGTGACAGTTCCTGCTAATGGCTATGTTCTGACTGATGCTGCTACAGCACTGACTCAGATACGGCAGAAATCACTCTTTGGTGGAGGCTTGGACCATTGTACAATCCTTAGTTGTCAGGAAACAAGACAGGAATCAGAATGTTTATATAGAAGCAGAAAAAAAAACCATGTTCCCCCTTCTCAATCCTAAATTTCCTATTCCCACTGTACTACCCAGCTGTGTCCTATGTTATGATGAAATCTTGACAGTAAAGAATTTCAAGAGAGCCCCATGGGTTCTGTGCATTTTCACATTTTGTCCTCTAGCTAAATTCTAAACCTGCTACTTTTTAAAACAGGGTGTGTCTTTGAAGATTTTAGTTTAGACCTAGGACCTTTTTCATGGGAAAACCCAATGAAATCACTGGGAGGCGTGTGTGTATGACATACTTAAGTGAGCCTGAAACAGTTAAACAGCAAAAGCCTGTCAAGGAATCAGTGAACAGCTTTTAACCAAGGGCTGCTGATGTCATGGGGGGTTGTTGATAGCAAAACACAGGAAGTAACAATAAAGTAAATTACTTCTGAGTAGTGGGGGAGACACTTTTTAACTAGTGCTCAGCCTGAAATTTGTTCTGTTTCCCACCCCTAAAATCCAGGAATACCTACAAAGTCTCCCCATAGCTACAGAAAAAAAAAAAAGAAAGAAAGAATAGAAAAAGGAAGTGTTTCTAGGCAGCTATAGAATAACCAAACAAGTACCAAATGGGAGGCTAATCACATTTCCAGCATTAACATGAATCCATGTAGTAGGAGATAGGAAGCAAATAGCTAAAGCCAGCAGATAAGGCTTTATTTACCAGTAAACAGATACCAGTAGATAAGGATTTTGCACTTCAAATGCTAAACTTTGTTGTCGCAGGCAGAGAGACAAAGAATTCTACATAATTCATATATAAATATGACAGAAGCATGACAAGGCCTCTATGGACCACTGTAAGATGCAACACATCAGCATGGGTACATGGGCATGGACTGATGTGGACTCCGGCGGTAACAGAAAAATTGAGTGTCTGGACCTGAACCACAACAGAGATGTTTTTCTAGCCACATCTGCTGCTGGCTTTGGTGGGAAGAAATGAAGAAATAACACAGAACTATAATATCACTATTCCCAAATAATACTTAAAGTTCGTTTTGTCGGGCCGGGCGCGGTGGCTCACGCCTGTAATCCCAGCACTTTGGGAGGCTGAGGCGGGCGGATCACCTGAGGTTGGGAATTCGATACCAGCCTGACCAACATGGAGAAACTCTGTCTCTCCTAAAAATACAAAATTAGCCTGGCGTAGTGACGCGTGCCTGTAATCCCAGCTACTCGGGAGGCTGAGGCAGGAGAATTGCTTGAACCCGGGAAGTCAGAGTTTGCGGTGAGATCGCGCAGAGCCGGGATCGCGCCATTGCACTCCAGCCTGGGCAACAAGAGCAAAACTCCGTCTCAAAAAAAAAGAGTTCGTTTTGTCTACAGTTGTGTGTAATTTAATGATTTAGTAAGTACATCTATTTCATTCTATTATGAGCATTTAATTATTCTTAATATTTTTGTATCTTTATAAAGTGTCTTTATATATATTTCAAATAACTCCATTTGATCATTTTTAAAGAGAGAAAATTCTATCAAATGGTCACAAATCAGGTTTTCAATCAAGATTTTTGTGTTTGCATATTAAACAAAATGATATCTGACCTAGGCCTAACCCATTGTAGAGTATCTTGCATTATATGTTTATGCTGAAAACATAATATTACATATTACAAATGTGTGAGCTATGTTGTTTGACCAATGTGAACCTTCAACACTGCTAGTTTTTTGTATTTAATGTAAATAAATATGACAGCATCTAAGCCTGTTACTCTTATTCACTAGTGAGAGATGAAAAGTTATTAGTTGTAGAAACACAGTCCAAATGCATAATTCAATTTTCCTCTCTTTAGCAGCAGGAAATTCTTTCTGGGGAAAAAAAAAATGCTTTTTCCACTTTTTACAACATTTTTATGTAGAAACATTATCAAACTTACACAAGTGATTTCAGAAGAAATCATTCCCATATTCACACAGATTCACCATTTTACCTCATTTTGTTACCTTCCTTCCTTTCTCCTTCTCTCATGTTCTCCTAAAATATTTAAAAATAAGCTCTACCCTGTGAGTGTGTGTGTATATTATACATACATATATGCATTACATTTTACCCTATAAATACATATGATTATGATTTGTCAATCAAAAGTAATATTAATTTTGCCAGGTGCAGTGGCTCACACCTGTAACCCCAGCACTTTGAAAAGCCAAGGCAGAATAATTGCTTGAGCTCAGGAGTTCAAGACCAACCTGGGCAATGCAGCGAGATCTCATGTCTACTAAAAATTTGAAAAATTAGCCAGGTGTGGTAGTACAGGCCTGAAGTCCCAGCCACTTGGCAGGCTAAGGTGGGAGGATGGTTGAGCCTTGGAGATTGAGACTGCAGTGAGCTATGATCATACCACTGTACTCCAGCCTGGGCAACAGAATGAGATCCAGTCTCAAAAATAATAATAATTTTTAAAAAGAATAAGTTGCACATATCATGTCACTTTATGAAGGTACAAATATCAAAACTAGAAAACATTTGTGCAACATTATTTTCTAATATATTGATTATATTTCTAATATATTGATTATATTGATTAATATATATCAGTTTCTCCAATAAATCCTTACAGCAATTTTTTCTTGGATCCAGCTTCTATTCTGGGATTATAAATTGCATTTAGTTTCAAGTCTTTTAAAATCTGAAAGAAAGAGTTCCTTGGCCAGTCTCTTATCTTTCACAGCATTGATATTTCTGAAGAGTGAAAGTCACTTATTTTGTACACTGTCCCTAAATTTGGGTTTACCTGATGTTTCTTTGTGATTAAATTCAACTTATGCATTTTTTTCCCCAAGTTTCAAACAGCAGAGTGTCAAAGTTTAAGTGGCTTCTTATGAGGAGACACATGGTACTTGTTGAAACAGTGGTAGTCAACATTTTCTACTGATAATAATTTTTCTCTTACAATTAATAAGTAATCAGTTGGGTGCATGCCTTGAAATTATATAAATAACTTGACATCCATCATATTGTACTCATTAATTTTAGGATCTATTGATGACTCTCATCCAAATCAATTTTTACAATGATGGTTGCAAAATGGTGATTTTTAAAAACTCTTATCACTCTCTCTACATTTACTTTGTTTTTTGTTTTTTTGTTTTTTTTGTTTACGGCAAAAAATATTTTTTAATAGACAATTTCAAGCATACACAAAAGACCAAAGTACAATATGAACTTCATTATAGCCATAACCCAGATTCCCGAATTAGCAAGATTTTGCCATTTGTGCTTCCTCTGTCATTCTTTTCTTCTCTCCCCTCCTCCTTCCTGACCTTTCTTCCTTCCTTTACTTTACTGAAGAATTTCAAAGCAAATCTCAGATCTCATTCCATTTCACTCCCACATACCTCAGTATGCATCTATACAACATGCAAACCTTTTTCTTTTCTTTTTCTTTTTTTTTTATTATACTTCAAGTTCTAGGGTACATGTGGATAACGTGCAGGTTTGTTACATATGTATACCTGTGCCATGTTGGCGTGCTGCACCCATCAACTCATCAGCACCCATCAACTCGTCATTTACATCAGGTATAACTCCCAATGCAATCCCTCCCCCCTCCCCCCTCCCCGTGATAGGCCCCGGTGTGTGATGTTCCCCTTCCCAAGTCCAAGTGATCTCATTGTTCAGTTCCCACCTATGAGTGAGAACATGCGGTGTTTGGTTTTCTGTTCTTGTGATAGTTTGCTGAGAATGATGGTTTCCAGCTGCATCCATGTCCCTACAAAGGACACAAACTCAGCCAACAGACACATGAAAAAATGCTCATCATCACCGACCATCAGAGAAATGCAAATCAAAACCACAATGAGATACCATCTCACACCAGTTAGAATGGCGGTTATTCAAAAGTCAGGAAACAACAGGTGCTGGAGAGGATGTGGAGAAATAGGAACACTTTTACACTGTTGGTGGGATTGTAAACTAGTTCAACCACTATGGAAAACAGTATGGCGATCCCTCAAGGATCTAGAACTAGAAGTACCATATGACCCTGCCATCCCATTACTGGGTATATACCCAAAGGATTATAAATCATGCTGCTATAAAGACAGATGCACACGTATGTTTATTGCGGCACTATTCACAGTAGCAAAGACTTGGAATCAACCCAAATGTCCATCAGTGACAGACTGGATTAAGAAAAAGTGGCACATATACACCATGGAATACTATGCAGCCATAGAAAAGGATGAGTGTGTGTCTCTCTACATTTATTATTTGGCATCCTACGACCAGGAAGAGCTTTCTTCTCCTTTCCTTCTACTTAATTATCAATCAACTGATTATTAGTATGGAATTATCAATTTTTGTATTTTTCATGGGTTATAACCCATTACTATCCTTACTCATTTTGATGGCAAATTGTCCCAGATTTGTCAAATGTGAACCCCTAAAGTTGTCTCATTTAACAGTCTTTTCTCAACCAGACGAAATTCTAATAATATATATTTTTAAAAAACAATTTTCTGGAGATCACTTATTTTGTGTATTATCCATTGATATTATATGAGAGAAGGAAAATAACCTTCTATTTTCAAATAAATTTCAGTAATTCTTAAACAGGGATAAATAGTTTTTTTATTGCAAGATTTCTCAGACCGTTTACCATGCATCTTAAAGCTGTAAGAGACGAAAATCCTGATAATGTGTTTCAAGTCAAAAGAAACTTTCTCTAATGTAGCATTTGACAGGACCATGTACTGAAGAACACAGCTTATTAATGATAAATTAGTTAAATCTGAAAAGAATGTTCTTACTTCCAACAAGTTCTGGTTTAGAGAGTAAATGAAAAGTAACACATTTTGGTCTAAATCTAATGTATTCTGTCAGACGACATTCTCAAATTAAACCAGAAACTTCCCCTAGTATGTACTTATTACCCTATCAATAAAATTATCTGATTTCTAGAGCTAATTTCCTTGAAAGGACATTGAAATGAAATTTTTCTTAGCATTATCTGAAGCTAATTGGTATCAATCATGCCTACAAGTAAGGTGAGAGTTTCCTATAAAACAACCTGCCAGACATTAAGTAGAAATAATGAGCTCTAGTTTGGTAATTTGTTTCCCTCAATGCTCAAGCAGTAGGTCTGAAACTTAGTTCGCGTTAGAATCTTCTGGGTGGCTTAAAACAACAGAAATGTAGTCTCTCACCATTCTGAAATCCAGAAGTCTGAAAATAAGATGTTGGTGGAGATTCTGGGAGAGAACCTATTCTATGCCTCTCTCCTAACTTCCGGTGACTCTCCTTAATTTCCATCATTCCTTGACTTGAAGACACAGCAGTTTAATTTCTGCCTTTGTCTTCTCATGGCTTCTCTTTCTGTGTCTCTTTGCATCTTCTTTTGTGTCTCTTTTAAGGATACCCACCATTGAGTTTAGGGCCCACCCTAATCCCAGATGGTCTCATCTCAAGATCCTTAGCTTAATTATATCTGCAAAACTCTTAAAAAAAAAAAAAATCAGGTCACCTTCACAGATGCCAAGGTTTAGGACTTAAACATATATTTTGAAGGACAAAATTCAACCCACTCCAGCTAAGACAATAAAACACATAAAGGTGATTTGCTTTCCTGTCTTTGCTTTCCTTATGTGCAACCTTAATGAAAGCAATTTATGTCTCTCTTCTTTCACATGCAAAATACAGAATAGGGTTCCTTTTTATTTTTCATTTCACATGAAGTGCTATATTAGTTAATGAAAAAATCCAGACTTCTTGTAAACTAACATTTGTAGCACTGAAACAGAACACTTTTTCATATATTAATTATACTAACCATCATAGCAACTCTAGGAGGCAAGTGTAAAATGATATTTCCATTTTATAAATGAATAAACTAAGATACAGTCCCTTAAAGCCACAAGTAGCTAGTAATTGAATTTAGAGTAAAGTCACCTATCTCTAATTATCTAGTACTTTTTACTTGAAGATTCATGCCTTTCCTCTCTTTTACTTGGATACATTGGCATGTATAAACCTGGAATGCTAGGCCTTTGTTTTCTTGATTTCATTACAACAACAACAGAAAAATCAGCCTTTCTAGGAACTAAGGATTATCTCTGCTAAACTGATGAATGCCAGACTTGCTGACTTGCTTTGAGTAAAAACAAAGCTGGCACTCAAGGAAAAAAGACACGTGAGAAGAAATTTAAAAAGAGGACGGATGAAAGGATGGAAGGTAGGGAGAAGAGAAGGAAAGAGAAGGGAAGGGAAATTCAACTTAGCTTTAAATTATACATTTTTTTTAATTTCTCTTCATCTTATCCAACTTAAGAAATAGCATTGCCTCCTTAACTCAACTTTATGTTCTTTTGGATCTAGAAAGCTGTGTCTCTTCACCTTGTTTCCTCTGCAGAAGCTAGTGCATTGCACTCTATATAGTAAAGTTTACTATGTTGAAATTAATTGAATCATTTGCTCAGACTTATAAAAATATTTACCTGCAAGACAAAGTTTTCTGAATCTTTCTCTAGGGTTTAGAATTTCTCTTTGATTTAGAAAAACCATCATTCTCTAAATCCGTCATCTGACTATATATCTGAGATGTATACCTTTGAGAGATGATCAGAAAGGCTACTACAAAGTAAACTGTCTAATTACACATATCACATTTACTAAGACATCGCTATGAATAACCTGTTTGCCCATACGCAAGTGCATGGATATAACCAGGTGCAAATTGTAAAATATCTCTTTAGAGTCTCCAGTGACTCCATTCATTTTTTGTGTAGTGGTAGCTCCACCTCATTATTGAAAACACAAAGAATATTTTACTGTGAATACAACTCGTATATCCAAACAAAAAATAAGCTGAAATTACCCTTTATATTTTGACAGAAAATCATTTATACTAATGTACTCTTTTACCTATAGATTTGTGCTTTAAAAATCTTTAATTTGTAATAGAGAACTGAAAAACTTTGCCTCATATTAAGAGAATTTCTGGCATTCAAGAATCAGGTAGAAGAGGATTTAGAGTGAAGGAAGCCTTTTCTTGTCTCGAACTCATGTTAAATATCTGGCTGAGTCAATTTCAACATCATCTTTGAGGGTCCCAAAATTAGCCTTCAGTCAGAAAGAACAGTGGTATTACCAGCTGTTTCACTTACTTTCCCAATTGTTAATCTATTTTTTCCTTTATTTCTCCATTCTGTCCTATCTTGCTTTCTTTTCCATCCTTATATTCCTTTCCTCATTCCCCCTTTGGACAATCATTTAACATATCCTTTGTCTTTTCATGCTCTTAAATCCTGATGAGTAAATGCCAGAAAGTAGACATCTTTCTAAAACTCAGTGCCCTCTCTTCATCTTACACTACCACCCATGACTTACATATATACACCCCACCCCCAGAAACCAGAGGGTTGGAAACACACTTAACATTCATCAGAAGACACTGGGTCATCAGGAACACTTTAGGAGTAGAATTAGAATTGGGTCCCTTATACACACATCCCTTTAAAAATATGCTAATTCAGACATACACACCCCTTTAAAATATGCTAATTCATTCTTTCATGATCCACCTAAATTATTGTAGTCAAATTGATAAGTGTGGATTGTCTATTACGATTTAGAGGACTCTGGTGTGGCAGGATGTCCAATGGCAATTAGAAGACTTCCAGAAAGTCAGGTTAAATCTCTTTAGTTTCTTACTGCTGAACAAGCCTATTAACTTTCCTCAACAGCCCTCTGCTTAACTAATTCTAAGTAGTTCATAATATATTAGATAAATTGTTATGGGGAATTAAATAAAATGTATGAAGGCACACTATAAACTGTACAAAAGCTAAACAAATACAAACTATTGTTTTAATTATACTTTTCAACAAAAGATTTTCCTTCAAGTTCATTCAAGGCCCCAATCAAGTTCTGAAAATATCAATTAGAACAAAATACACAGTCTCAAATGGAATGATAAAATGTCAAGATACTGAAGGTTCACTGGATATCCTCTATGTATATCCTGAAGGCCCTCATCTGAAAATGAAGAGCTAGTTGGCTTAGTGATCTATTTAAAGTAGAGGGAGAGGAAGAAGGAAATGGAGATCTACTTATATATTCAGAGACACACACACACACAGAGAGGGAGAGAGAGAGATAGAGAGTGTGTGTGTGTGTGTGTGTGTGCGCGCGTGCGCGCACGCATCTTGGCTTTACTTACTAAATCTCTATCAAAAAGAAGAAGAGGAGGGGGAGAAGGAAGAGGAGAAAGAAGACTATAAAACACAATATTCCGGCGTCTGGTACTATTGACTAAACACCCTGAGGATTTCGTATAAAAGGGACCCAATTCTAATGCTATTTCTACAGTGTTCCTGATGACCCAGTGTCTTCTGATGAATGTTAAATGTTAAGTTACTTGGTTTTCTTCTCCTAAACAAAGAGGCTAGATACATTGCCAGTGCTTTGCTTTCTTTAATGCCACAATCGTGCAGGGATTCACTCAGCAAGCTAGAGGAATAACATGTGGGTGTTGAATAAAAGAGGCAGCAGGTTCCAAATGCAGCCTCCAAAAGACAAGGCTGTCTCCACACTCTGTATGGCATGGAATAAAACTGTGTTTTGCCCAAAATTTAAAAGCCTGACCTGCGGGTCCTCAGAGGAGAAAAAGACTTCCTGCAAAGGTGACATCTGGATTCTCTCCTTGCTTCTGCTGCTACTGCTGTTTTTACCACCATTTTCTATATTCCCATTTCTTTGCTGCAACTATCAAATTTTAAGTTTGAAAATATTTTATTCTGCCCTCTTGCATGAAATAGTTGGAGGAGGGAAAAGTTATAATTTCTCAAACGGATATAGTCATTTTATTGTAAAAGGGTTTAAAGGCCCCACCATTTCTTCCAGAAATTTTAATAAGCATATAGGAATAGCCAGCTGGCTAATCCTAGGAATATCCCTCCTCCCCGTTCATTTTATAGAAAGATCCTGTGGTCAGGAAATATAAAGCTTTCAACACATTGACCACAGCTAGGATTATAGCCTCATATGGTAGAGATTTTTCCCACTGTCTTTTTCTGGGTGTTGTCAATATCCAGCCGTCCTCACGGGTATTGAAGTCACCTTCACCCTTCTCACTGGGGAGAATTTCAAGATTGACTGCACTAATGAGGGAGTCTGGAATTGAGACATTATGTGTAAATCCATCACTGTGATTAAACTTAGCACGCACACTGTGTGTGCTTGGTAGTTTCAAAGAGCCTGGCTATTAAATGGCTTCATATTTTTATACCTTTTGGCACCCTCATAAAAGGACTTAAGGAAACAGAATTTTTCCTCCACAGCTACAGACAGACTAAGACAAATCTATGCTAAGAAGCTATAAAATAATTTGAAATTTCTCAGGTTCATTGACAAATCAAGTCAGTAGCTCTGCAAAGTACTGTTAAATGTATAAAAACATATATATTAATAAAGTTATACATGTATGTAAAGACAGATATATGGAGCAACACCTATTAAATTGCAAATAAAGTAAAACCTCATTAATTCAGACTCATCTTAAATCGGAATTTCTGATCTACTGAAAGTCTGGCTAAGCAGAAGTTTTCCGTTACCATATCAACAGACAAAAGACTTGCTGAACAAATCTGTAGTGTAAATAAAGTTTATAGGGAGCATATGTAGACTGTTTAAGAGAATACACTGTTGTTAGCATCCTCAAGTACTTGAGGAACACCCATTTACACAAAGATAATTGAGAGTATAATTACAAAACATTCTTAAGTATTAACCAAAGTAGGCACTCTAAGAACCTCTAAAAGAAATCTTTAATTATTGCAGGTCCACTTCTTTTATATACTTGAAAGAGGTAAATCTTCATCCTTTTAAAAATATTCGATAGTTCAAATTTTGCACAAATGTGAGAAGCACATCTTTCTCTAGCTAATGCAAACTAATAAGCTGTTAAAACATATATTATGCTATAACACATTAATGTACTAGATTTTTTGTTTTTGCTTTTCAAGTACTTTAGCAAAACTTGGTATTGGCATATTTATATGATGCCTATGGATGCATACTTACATTTATGGCAGCATGGGATGACAGAAAGAGCATTGAACTTATCAGTTCCGCCACTATCTTGCAAGGTGAGCTTCAGTGTCAACTTGAGCCTAAGTTTCCTCACTGTAAAATCAAGAGAAGTGCTTTGGTAACCATCCTACATCTCAGACTTGGTGCAAGGATCAAATCAGATGATGTTATTTAAACTAATGAAAGTACTTCATAAAGTGAAAGGCAAATATGTTCTAATTATTTTCTCTGCAAAATGGATACTTATCTTTGATTTAGAAGGAAATGAAGATGACACATACCGTATTGAAATAACCAGATATCTATTTTATGTTCATTATTACCCAAAAAGTGTACTGTGTCCTACTTGGGGTAAAACTGAAATTGAAGCAATCTACAAACATCTATTCATTCTATTTACCATTTAGAGTGCAGGGGTAGGCACTGAAACCATACGATTTTTTAGTAATTTGTAGAAATCTTCTAGATTTTAAAAATCTTTGTGATTTAATGTGTCAAGTAAGTGGAGTTTAAATGAAAATTTCACAAACATACAAGTTTTAGAAAACACAGAATGGGTCCGTCCTAGGGGCAGATAAAACAGTATGTCCCAATCAAGACCTCTGTAGCTTGGTTCATCTGCCCTCTTGTAGCCAAGACCTAGCACAGTGGCTAGTAAACAGAAAGCACTTAAAAATTATTTGTTCTACTGTGATGTTTCTTGGTGAGCTATTAGCGAACCCTAGATAGATTTGCAAATGCAAGGACAATATACTTGCCCTCAAGGAAAAAATACTGTAAATTTCATAAGGTAAAGGACTAAGTCTGTCTTATTTTCTGATGTAGCCCCAGATTGTAGAACTTGGTGATTGTTCAGTAGAATGTGTTGGGGATTTTTAAAAAGAAGAACTCAATTAGGCCGGGCGCAGTGACTCATGCCTGTAATCTCAGCACTTTGGGAGGCTGAGGCGGGTGGATTACCTGAGGTCAGGAGTTCGAGGCCAGCCTGGATAACATGGCAAAACCCCCATCTCTACTGAAAATACAAAAATTAGCTGGGCATGGTGGCACATGCCTGTAATCTCAGCCTCTAGTGGGGCTGAGGCAGGAGGATTGCTTGAACCTGCGAGGTAGAGGTTGCAGTGAACCGAGATCGTGCCACTGCACTCCAGCCTGGACAACAGAGTGCGACTCCATCAGAAGAAGGAGAAGGAGAAGGGGGAGAGCAGGAGGAGGAGGAGGAAGAGGAGGAGGAGGAAAAGGGGGAGGAGGAGGAGGAGAAGAAGGAGGAGGAGGAGAACAAGAAGAGGAGGAGGAGGAAGGAGGAGGAGGAGAAGCAGGAGGAGAAGGAGGAGGAGGAGGAGGAGGAGGAGAAGAACTCAATGAGCAAGCAACTCCTAGAGGTTATGTCTTATGTAAGTTGACTAAGATGTGGTCTTTATACTCAGTTTATCATATGAAGCGACCAGGGAGACAGAATTTTAAAGAACTATGGGACAACAGAGTAAGTGTCCAGTTATGAAATAAAGTGCTCTGGGAACATACGGCACTGTTTTGCTATGCTGGTTGCACATTAGAATCATCTAGGGATTTTTTGAAGCAATATCAGTGTCCCAGATCAAATAAAGCAGAGGATGGGGCTTGGGGCACTAGTATTTATTTTTTAATTAGGTGATTCTAATGTGCAGCCAGCAATAGAATAGTTGATAGAGAAGTTAAAAAGGAGTAATTATAACAGGTAGAGGAGTTAGGAAAGGACATTTTCTCAGGTGAAGTGATACTTATACTAAGCCTCTTTGTCTTTATGATTCACGAAGTCCAGAAAAAATGTCAAATTTTTCCCCTTCCAAATGTTCAACAGACCTTCTCCTCTAAACGGATTATGAAGACGAGTTCCTCTCATGCGCTGCTCTTCCCAAACCTTTGAAGTTCTAAATCCCAAAGACTTAAAGTGATACCCAAGAATCTTAAAAGTCCTAGATCACATCTCACTTTGGAAAAAGATTCAATATCTGGATCAATTCAAGATACTGAATTGATAAAAATTCAATTCAACCTAGAGCAAGGTTAGGAAAAAAAAAACGGAGAACAAGGACCTTGTGATTCTCAAGTGGATGAATGTTTGATATTTATCTAATTTTCTTCACTTCAAGAGTTCTTCACATGTGGGCAAACCCAAGGGTGTGGATTTAATCAGGGCTAGTAGTATGACTTGAGAAGTCAAAGCATTATCTTTATCTGTCATAAGTTTCAATCATGTTCATACTTAGTTATAATAACTTATACTTTTATTTATAATAGTAGGCGAACAACTTGGTCTCTCATATTGAGAAGGGAAACAACAGGGTTCTTTATCTTATTACCCTGACTTTCCAATACCAACCAAGTTGGAAGAAAAATTTTTCCCTTTTCTTGCAAGTAATGCCAAAAATTGTGTACCAAAAGAGCATCCATTATAAAGGATCTGTTTTTAAAAATAACATACTCAGGAACAAACAGACAATCTACAGAATGGGAGAAAATATTCACAAATATATATTCAACAACGGTCCAATATTCAGAATCGATGAGGAACTTAAACAATTTAATAAGCAAAAAGCAAATAACCCCATTAAAAAGTGAACAAAGGACATGAACAGACACTTCTCAAAGAAGACATACAAGCAGCCAATGAACATATTTAAAAAATGCTCAAAACCACTAATCATCAGGGACATGCAAATCAAAACCAAAATGAGATACCATCTCATACCACTCAGAATGACTGTTATGAAAAAGTCAAAAAATAACAGATGTTGGTGAGGCTATGGAGAAAAGAAAACACTTATACGCTGTTGGTGAGAATTTAAATTAGTTCAACCTCTGTGGAAAGCAGTTTGGAGATTTCTCAAAGAACTACCTCTTTTACCAAGGACCCACCAACATGGGCCACGTTTTCACCAAAACCGTGAAGAAGGCTGCCTGCATCATCACAGAAAAAGTACTACATGAGCCTGAGCAATGACTTCCAATCGAACAAGTGCATGTGCAAGGAGATCACCATTATCTCCAGCAAGAAGCTCCACAACAAGATAGTAGGCTATGTCACCTATCAGATGAAGCAGATTCAGAGAGGCCCAGTAAGAGGTATCTCCATCAAGCTGCAGGAGGAGGTGAGAGAAAGGAAAGACAATTATGTTCCTGAGGTCTCAGCCCTGGATCAGGGGATCATTGAAGTAGATCCTGACACTAAGGAAATGCTGAAGCTTTTGGACTTCGGCAGTCTGTCCAACCTGCAGGTCACTCAGCCTGCAGTTGGGATGAATTTCAAAATGCCTTGGGGACCTGTTTAAATCTTTTCTGCAATGCTGTATTATTTTCAATAAATCTGGGACAACAACAAAAAGGAACTAAAAGTAGAACTACTATTTAGCTAAGCAATCTCATTACTGGATATATGTACCCAAAAGAAAAATAAATCATTCTATGAAAAATACACATGTCCCTGAATGTTCATTGAAGCATTAATCACAATAGCAAAGACGTGGAATCAACCTAGATGCCCATCAACAGTGAATTGAATAAAGAAAATGTGGTACATATACACGGTGGAATACTATGCTGCCATAAAAAGCAACAAAATCATGTTCTTTGCAGCAACATGAATGCACCTGCAGGCCATTATTCTAACTTAATTAATACCGAAACAGAAAACCAAATATACTTCATATCCTCACAAGTGAGAGCTAAGTATTGGGTATACATTTACATAAAGATGAGAACAATAAACACTGAGGACAATAAGACGGGGGAGGGAGGGAAGGCCAGGCACAGTGGCTCCCGGCTATATGTTACTTTTGATGAGTATAAGGTGGATCACGTATTAAGGAGTTTGAGACCAGCCTAGCCAACATGTGGATGCCGGCCTCTACTAAAAATACAAAAATTAGCCAGGCATGGAGGAGGGCGCCTATAATGTCTGCTACTCGGGAGGCTCAAGCAGTAGAATTGTTTGAATCCAGGAGGCAGAGGTTGCAGCGAGCCGAGATCACATCACTGCACTTCCAGCCTGGGTGACAGAGCAACACTCTGTCTTAAATAAATAAATAAATAAATAAATAAAATGGATTGGGGAGGTCAAGGTTGAAATACCACCTACTAGGAACTATGCTTACTACCTGGATGATGGGTTCAGTCATACCCGAAACCTCAGCATCTTGCAATATACCCACGTAACAAAGCTGTGCACGTAACTCGTAATCTAAAATAAAAGTTGAAATTTTAAAAATAAAAAATGAAAGTAGAAAGTTATAAGTTTAAAAATACTGTACTCCAGTCCAATGGGATCAGAATTTTTTTAAGCTATCTTCCTTCAAAACTATAGAAAGTTACGTAGAAAATAATTGACACTAATATCTAAAATAGAAACCTAAGCTCTAACATCTATTGTAGAGGAAAGAGCACTTTGAAATCAAAGTTGTATTTGCAGTTCTGTCAAGAGTTACATGCATGATGTTGGACAAGCCATTCTTTAACATCTTATGATGTTAAAAGAACCCTTTCCAAGCCAATGTTGCATCCTATTTTATATTCAACATATTAACAACAGTTTCCAAATGCATCCAAGGCAAGTGTATTAGTCTGTTCTCAAACTGCTAATAAAGACATACCCAAGACTGGGTCATTTATAAAGGAAAGAGGTATAATGAATTCAGTTCAGCATGGCTGGGGAGACCTCATAATCATGGCAATAGGCAAAGGAGAAGCAAAGGCATGTCTTACATGGCACAGGCAGAAGAGCTTGTGCAGGGGGATTCCCATTTATAAAACCATCAGATCTTGTGAGACTTATTCACTACCACCAGAACAGTATGGGGAAAACTGACCCCACGATTCAATTATCTCTACCCGGCCCTGCCCTTGACAAGTGTGGATTATTACAATTCAAGGTGAGCTTTGGGTGGGGATGCAGCCAAACGATATAAGCAAGCAAATGTCCTGAGGTAAAAAATGTTAACATCCCTCTAGTGCTTTCGGCATTGGTTTACAGATGCCAGTATTAAAAATCACTTGAAATTTGGTTTCACCACTACCACCTTTGAACAGGAGTTTTTACATGTCATTCTAAGTATTTAGCGCCCAGGCCATTCTACCTGGCCGAGTTATGAAGGTTATATATATTACTTTTTTTTTTTTTTTTTTTTTGAGACAGGAGTATTACCACATTGCCCAGGCTGGTCTTGCACTCTTAGGCTCAAGCAACTCTCCTGTCTCAGCCTCCAGAGTAGCTAGGATTACAGGTGTGTGTCACCATGCCCAGCTATATATTACTTTTGATGGGTATAGGTAGCCCATGTAGACTTTGTTGGTAGTCAGAAACTTTTTCCTACACAGCTATTGTTTATCTAAATAAAAGAGCCACAGCTCCTGCACTTTGTTTTTTCTGCCTAAGTAAAGCTGTGTGTGGATAAATGTTACTAGGTAGTAGAAGGAAACATTAAAAAGGTACTGCTATCATTACAGTTTTAAGTTCCATCATACTTATTCAAGGACTATAAAGCAATGGATTAAAAAGATGCATGAGTAGAACAAATGACAGGATAGATCAGTCCTACAGACACCATGCTTTCAGGCCTGCCACTAATAGATCCAACAAGTGTATTCAATTCAACTGTACACTTACAGACCTAACCAGAGCCTGAGAACTCATGACCACTGTTGCCGGTGTAGATTCAGAAAAGGTGCTTCTACTGCCTCCATTCATATATGTTTCATAAGCCCTTCTTTCGTATTAATGAGACCTTAAATATTACCTATAAGGCCCATAAACTCCTTGCTATATGCCCTGTGTGGCCAGGTGCTTATGGACCCAAAGACTTGTCAAGGAATCAGCTGGATAGAAAAGGAATATAACATGTGTTTGATTGGCATGATGAATTATATTATTAAAACAACCCAGGGTATGGATGATGGCAGGCCCAAAGGAGAATTAAAATCACCCAAATCTTCCCTATAGCTGAGAAGGGCCACAAAGGACCTAACTGATTATAAGGTTAGAAATTACATTTTCAAGTTCCCATCTGGAGGCATGTTTGTTTCTTGCTGTGTAAGTTTGCTCCTGAGTTCTTCAATGGCCTGTTTTGAAAGGGTGCAACTGAAACAAATGTCTCTGTCTTAAAGACTTGAAAAAAAAAATCATTGAAAACAATGTAGGGATATAAATGTCTGTGCCCACAGCCAAGATAAAAAATGCAAAGTCTGGGCCACCTTGCCTTTAATTTTCTAACTGCTGTTTTGTAAGGCTGTGTCATGCTTCTCAGTTCAAACACGCTTTGGCTCTTTATTATTCATGGACCTTTTTCTCAGTCAGTGGTGTTGAATAATAAAACAGCCCAGGATCAAATGGGCCAATTCTCCACGCCTGACACCAACTGCTACTGTTCGCTGGGCTCTGCCAAGCGTTGCCTCTGATAATGAGTGGGATTTGGTTAAACAGTAAATTAATGAATAATGAAATATCCAGGTTGATCAGTTAGAGAGCACGCTTGCTTTGCCCTGGGCTAAACGCTTGGGGCAGAAATTACTCTCAAACGGCACTTGCCTGGCTGCTGGTCTGGATAACTATTTTACAGCCTACTGCTTGACAGAATGCTGGGGTGGGGGGAGTTAGTGAGGGAGAGGAAAGGAAGGACAGAGTTATTAACAGCAAAAAAAAAAATAAAAAATAAAAAAACGGAACAGAAGAATAACCTAGTTATCACCTTGTAGGTTTCTAAGCTGCATGTGTAAGAACAAAGTCACAAATATGAATGACCTGGAGAAGTTAGAGTTCCAAAATTCCCAACACATGTTTAACATCAAGGAGAAATGATGAGTGATAACAGTCTTCTATGTGTGCACATATGTGATTAAATGTAGAATGATTCAACCGCAAACTCATGTTTCTGTGTCGACATTAGAGTGATGACATGCAGGGAAGCTATCCAGTATCCAGTTGACAGGAAAACTCTTCCCTCATTTTAAGGTTTCACACTGTGGTTACTAGACACACATCCCCTTCTACAAATTTTAAAACATTAAAAATAGGATGGCTTTTCCAAATGACCTCCATTAGGAAAAAAGTTTCACTGCAATTGTGATTCCAGGAGATACATACAGAGGGATAGAGATATGGAGAGATATTTTGTCACTTTTCAACCTTAACTTCACCCAAAAGTTTTAAGTTGTTATGGAGTTTTCTGCATGCATATGTAATAGGTTTGCTCGTTCAAGATCGCAGGTCCTTTCCAAGAGACAAGCTTTGGATCATCAAAAACCCACAACAGAGTGCCATAAGGACAACATGTATTGAGAAAATGTGTTATTTCACTGTTGACATTTGTTTTGGCGATAAATTTCTCTAATTGGTTATCTCTGCAATATCTTATTCTTTCAGATCTTTGACCTTTTTGAATGGGCTTGAGATTAGTGGACTTTGCAGTTTCACACACTAAAGGTTGAAACACTTTTCAAAAAATTGACAAACATGTAGTGAGTATTAGTGTTTTGTCAAGGTTTGGGTGTGGTTTGACTTTAGTTTGTTTTTAGGTCAATGAAAGAGGGAAGCGCCTTCACAAAACTGATGAGAGAGTGAGAACGTATTCCGGAACCTAATTTAATAGTCCTCACACCTGAAAGTAAACCCCAAACAAGGTTGAAGAGAGGCAGACTGTCTTCTGTTCCTGGTGTATAGGTGACATATGATAGGATCGTTTTTTAAATGCCCACAGACTAATAAAGATGGGGAAGAAACATATGAATTACCTATAGCTTGAGAGTACATAATTAGTACACTCCATTCCTCAGGGCCTGAGAAGCAGCAAGCCTTAGTGGATGTTATTCCACTAGTTTCATCCTGAAAAGCAGTGTCATAGACAAAGATTTAACCTCTGCACACTGGCACCCAACTCCCCCTCCCCAAGAAAAAATAAAATGCTCTAATTGTCTTTATTACTTTCAGACATTGGCTCCAAACACAGATGTTCACTCCTGAGAATTAAAGGAAGGGTAAAAGGTCGCAGGGACCGAGATCAGCTTGATCCTTCTTTAGATTATTTGGCCCCATTGTCTTGAATGGTCTTCATCTTTGAAGAAGAAAAGAATATTTCGATTGAACATAAAAGTGAACACATGATTTGGGGGCTCATTTCACTGGGAGGGCTCATGCCTGTAGCCCCCTCTTCTGCCTCCAAACATAGTAAAAGGAAAAGCATATGAAACAACCTATTTTTTAAAAGCCTTGCTTTTGCCTCAATCTTGATAGTTCCCCATCTTTAGGAATCCCTGGCCAAAAGAATTCTATACTGAAAGCAAGAAAAGCAAGAGTCTTTAAACCTAAGCAATGAGAAAAACAGCAACAACAAAAATTCCTTCTGCTTAACACATGGGTCTCTCATGGCAAAGAAAATTCACATCGGCAAACACTACTTTGTTGTGGTTGAGTTTTATTTAGTCCTGATATTGGGGAGTTCCCATATTGCAATTTTGTGTGTATGAGTGTGGTAAGTAGCCCTAACTACAGTCCCCCAAAAGGGCCTTTCACCTAGTCACTTGGCAAATCAGGTATCGGAGAGGATAACATTTGCCAAAAATTCTTCCCAAGATTGATGCTTTAATCTCAAAAGTTAGTACTGGCATTTTTTTTTTTGTATTTATTTTATTTGTTTGGCGACGACTAGCTAATGGAGCACTGAGCCTTGATTTGGTTTTATACTTGTTTTCGTTGCATTGCCTAGCACTTTCTCAGTCATTTTGTACAACAGCTACCTGACCCTTTTCAAACTTAGAACAAGCAGCTGACTATAAGTAAAATCCAACGCTGTATAGAAACTAAAGATCGGATTTCCTAAATCCGAGAAACTCGAGTTTCGAGTCGCACTCTCTTTGCCCAAGTAACCACCACCAGCCTTCCGCGCAATCAGGTGCTTCCGAGCTGCAGGGCATCTGATTGAGAGTCCTGACGCTGAATTTCCAGTGTTCAGGGCCTTATGGTTCACATGGCAAGTGCTAGGGCTCAGTGACTGGACTCGATCCTCCACCCTATTCTAGGCAGTAGATCTGTCTGGTTTGGGGAGTTTCCACACTAGAGAAGACTTGCATGACTTGCATGTTCAGTCCCAGTCTCAGAGAAGCTTCCCTTTCCACGTCCCTGTAGCCCAGTAGTCATGTGTCAGCTTTTCTCCAGTCATTTGATAAATGTCTGCACAGCTCGGAACATGCGGCTATTACAGGGAACAAACTGTGACACTCCTGCCCACCCCAAATTCTACGCCTATACGCCGTGGTCATGCCCTCCTCCCAGTTAGGCAAATGGTTGGGTAAGCAAGCGTTGGCTAATGACATCTGACAGCCACATCCTTGAAACGTTTGCTAATATCTCTGCGAACAGGCACGTTCGGGACGTTAACTGGTCGAGTTACAGATGACTGCCAGAGTTGCCCTCCGTGCAACCTGGGCAAGTCACGCTTTGTTAACTCCATTGGCCATTATGCTGATTTAAAAAAATTTTAAGAGCATTTTTATGCAGAGGACAGCAGGTGTGACCCCTATTTGGGCCCTGGACGCCTCTCGCCTGAGTCAGCTCCAGAAGGCTGCAGCCCTTCGGAGAGAGGAGGAAAAGCAAAGAGCAGGGTGAGCAGGAACTAATAGGTTTACGAGCAAGTGGGCGAAAAATCACTACCTGACCTTGTTAGCTTGTGACCAGCGTGGAACGTGTTGAACTTGTGTGACAAAACTGCTTCCTCAATCTGGGCACACGCAGCTTAAATAAATAAATAAATAAATAAATAAATAAATAAATAAAGGCTTCCCACGCTGCAGCCCCTTCATATCCCAGTGCCCTGATCCCGAGGGCGCGCCACAAACTCTAGCAGGCGAGCTGCGAGCCCTGGCCAGTCCCGGCGGCTGGCTTTACGCCCGAAGGCGCCACGGCGCGTGCGCCTGCGTGGGCATCTGCGCGTGCGCGCTTGTTGACACCCTGCTTGGCAACCCGGAGAGCGTGCCTAGACGCGGGCCCCGGTCGCCGCGTGCGTCGGCTCGACGCAGGCTGGCGCGGCGCACGCGCGATTCGTTGGCCCGCGGTCCCTGTGCCCAGAGCGTGTGTTATTACCCAGTCTCCCAACTGGTGTCGGCGATTGAGCTCTGGAAACCTGAAGGAAAGGCAGTGGGAGTGCGCCAACATGTGACCCAGGGGAGGGGCATGGCGAGACCCAAGCCTGAAAAGTAGACCCGGGGAGATGTTTGACCGCATCCTGAGGAAGCCCATGGGGTTATTTATGAGGCCTGATTTAAAGTAGTGGCTGCCAGGAAAGTGAAAAAGAGCTCACCTCAAGCTATGAGAGGAGCTACAGTCGCAAGAATGCTGTTTATGACTATATAAATCACCGTGGAGCGTGTGATGGGAAATATGGAGACTGCGAGTTTAGGATAGAAACAAGGAAACAAAGTCAAGAAGGAAAAATGAGTTTTCGCCCTCTCTTTTCTAGCCACTCCCTCCGACCGCGCGCAGTTGCTCCCTCCCCTGGGAGGCCGCGATCCCCGACGGGGAGGAACGGGAGGAGAGCGCACTCCCCCGTCGTGGGTAGGGTCTGCCCGAGTCTTCCCCAAGTTTACACGAGGATCGTTAGAGAGCCAGGGAATACATGTAAATAAACAACTTGGAAGATTTATGGGAAGGAGTTCAATTTTATAGGACTGTATTTATAGAGCAAGCGCTGGCTCACTTATAAATAGATTAATGGGAAGCTAAAATTAATGGACTTGCGAGCTGCACGTTTAATTTCTGAGGCTTCAACATGACAGACAACCGCCCTCGAAGTCCAAGCGTGGAAAGCAGCTTGCCTCGGGAAGCCGTGAGCGCCCTCAAGAAAGGGACACTTCCCACCGGGCCAACAACTCTCAGTTGGCCCCTAACTTCAGCGCCCGGGGTCCCTGGGGAGGGACCCTACGGAACTGTTATTTGCAAATGAAGAAAAGGAATGTGTCTTCATAAAAAAATAATCGGGTCTTCCTTTCAGCACTGTTTTTAATCAAGCCCTTGACCCGCTAACACTGGCCGGCGGGTACGCACCCGTTCTGGGTCACCGTAAGCCGCCTACCGGATCTTGCGGACTCTTGGCAGTCAGGGACCGCAGCAGCCCTCTTCCAGAGTCACCCAGGGTCCCCGCGCTGGGCCGGTCAACGACCTAGAGGTTCTAGCTACTGCTCTTTCCTTACTCCCTCTACAGCCTCCTAACACCATAACAAAGGAGCTAGGGGGCTGTGACACGCAGCCCAGGGCTGTCCAGCTTCTAACCCCTTTTCTTTCCTTATTTGGTTCATCTTGCCTGGTCTTTACTCCAGTTATTTTCAGGCTCCTCAAAATCTTGGGTTTTACTTGCTAAAGGTGATTGTTTCAGACCCTCTCTTTACCAAGTGGTGGTGGTGGGTAGGAGTAGCCTGGAGCTTACCTGCGGGATAATAGATTGCAGGTCGGTTTATCAAGGGCTCGAGCTAACCTTGGGCAGGAAAAATTGCCATAGGATATGGAAATTACACACCACCTGCTTTATATAATCCCAGTGGTAATCAACCCCCATCCTCTGTAAAGCAAATGAAAAGGACACTCAATGTAACAATTCAACCAGAGACTAAGATATATCTATTTTTTTCTAGATAAATGTATGTCCCCATAAGCACACATCCCTTGGTTTTCTCTGCTTCCTTGTTTCCTTTTATTCCCCCCCTTTTTTTTCTTTTCTTTCATTCCACTATTTATAGTTCTAGCCATGATCTCCCCGCTTTTAATTAATAGGACACAAAGGGGGTAATGTCACATAAAGCAGATTCCATTGTTCTTTCTGCCTTTCCCTATAGGGAAGTCCAACTGAAAAAGATTCACGTTTAAAAACAGAAAATTGGTATGGGAGGAATATTAACTGAAAACAAACTGTATGCTAAGCACTCATATATAAATCTGGGATCATCACGATATAACGTTTCCAATTCTCCTTGAACTCATATACAGGTTGCTGTTTCTGCTTTTTATAATTAAACTATAGGCAATATTGATGAAGTAAAGGATGTTAGGAGGTCCATGTTTGTTTTTACAGATAAAGATCTTGAGGCGCAAAAAGGAACAGTGACTCATCCAAACTGTATAACATCGTGAATGATTTTGCTTTCCTGGCCTCAAGGAAGACACCTAAGCCTTGGAATAAAATACAGATTGAGATGATGTTTGATCACTGCAGCCCATTAGGGCCGGGCTGAAGCCTATTAACTCAGGTGTGAAAAGCTCTGGCTTCTCTAGGGAGCCTCTGAGTCTAAGGTAGGAGCCCCCCAACTTCCTAAGATATGTGCACTTTTTTTACTTTTCTCAGTTAAGGGAGCTTTTTCCTCCTTTGTTTACGGAGGGTCTTGCACTGCTAATGAGGTCAGGGTCGGGTTCAGTCTTGAAATGGGGGTTAACTCCTTCATATCCTAAGTTGAGGGGTGCAGGAGCCCACACCCAGCCGTGAAGACTTCTCCTGCACCGTGCACCATCTCCTTAGAACACGATGCCAGAATGCCAACCCATGAACAGTGGAAAGGGAGCATCATCTTTGACAGCGACCCAGAGTCCTCTAGTTACCTGGGAAGTAAATTTGACTCCTCGATTTGTAAAGGGCAAAATAAACCAAAAGATTCAGTTAACATTAGCTTTTATTGCAAATCTGGTTAGAAATAGGAGAGAAGAATGTAAATTTGGAATTTAAAAAATAAAAAACAGTTCCTAGTGAAAAAAGGGTGTTCATTTTTCTGAGAAGCAAAATTTATTGTATTTCTGTTGTAATGAAAACGCTGTGGGTGCTTCAATGAGAGGAGACAAAAAGAAAAAAGCTTCTTGTTATACTTTTCCTCTGTCTGTGGAATTAAAAACATTGTCCACATTTAAGAAACTGAAGATGAAAACACAACAAAAACACAACAATCTTTTTATTTATGTAAATCAGATTAACACTGGACAATAAACCAATTTCCACCCATTACCATAACAGCTTGTTTATAAAGAACAGAAAAATTCAGATAGGATTCTACCTAGGGTCAAGCGGTTTTTTAACCACCCATTCACAGAGGTATAGATTCACAGATAAATAATCCCAAACTACTTGCTCGCCATATTTACACATTCCCATTAAATTAAGCATAAATAAATATATACAAACTTAACATGAATACCCTCTAGAGCTCTTCCCGTGAAGAGTCAATAGATTGATATTTCTTGATTGTGTGGCAAAAACAATGTTAGAGAATTAGAGACCAACTCAAAAGAGGAGTCGATTTTGGCATTTAAAGAAGGATAGTGTTCATTCCGTAAAAAAAAAAAAAAAATCGATACTTTTTTTTTTAAGCCAGTAATTTCACATACATTGTCAAAGGTGGGGAAACGCTGTTTGGGCTCTTGAGGCAACATCAGATGGTTTAAGGTTATTTCCTTTCCACATAATGTATTACAAGTACAGGATATCAGATGTGATGACAAATTCTTTATAAACACTCTTAACTAGTAACGCATTGTAGCAGAGGAACAGTGTGTAGATAAGGTCGGGGTTTCGAGTTTTCCATTCGACCAAAGTTTTCATAGGATATGAAATAATTGCTTGAGAGAAAGTGGCTTCCTTGGCCAAAGAAAACAAAGCAGCCAGGTCTTTGAAAGCCTTTTCGGTTCTTTAAGTGGGGGTGGAGGAAGCTATGGGTGTGGAGGCCAGAAAGAAGGAAAGAAAATGCAAGGTAATTGGGGGTGTAGGAGTGAAGGTGGTGGAGAAAGAGGGGAGAAAGTTACCTTCTCACTCTGGGGGAGAAGTTAAAGATCTTTTTAGATGACGGAATCCTCACCCAAACAGGACATTTCTTGCTCCCCAGAGACCCACAATACGTGCAGGAGGCGGCAGGGTTGGGCAGAGAATGGTCTGGAGATATTTGGAACCTTAAAAAGAACTTGCGAAGTGGAAAGTGTGAAGGCAGCACTGCCACATCCTGACTCCTCCTGTCTTTCGCTATTTTGTTTTGGGACCAAGCGTTTAGGAGTGGGCACTCGACAGGGACCAAATGTTTGAAGAGTGAAGGGGTCAGAGGGAGAGCTGCAACTCACCTGTTTGGTTTGAAAACAAAGTTCAAAGGGGCTTGCCTTAAACGTTTCCCTTGACTTAAAAGGCAAACTCTTGCGTTAATCCTACTGTTTATTGATTTATAGGCCCAAGGAAACCAAATCTTTTAATAACTCAATTATCAGATAAACGTAGCGGGCCTGGCTAAGGAAAGCGAGGGGACGGGGGTCCTACATGAAAGGAGAAGTGAGGGAGGGAGAAGGGGTAGTGGGCTCACTCCACAAAACGGGGTCGGGGGCGCAAAAGGTTCTATCTCGCTGGAGCAAGGAGGAACATACAAATGAGGGCGCCTGGCAATGAAGGTAGCCTGCCTTGCCAAGTAAAACAATTCCCATCCCATCTCCCCGCTTTAGGATTGTGACGGTGGGGTGTTTCCGTACTGGCTGAGGTGGAGGAGGGGAAGCTTCGGATTCCTTGGATATTTCTAGGCCACTCTCCCTCCAGGAGCAGGCGCCCGGGGAGGCCGCTGGCAGCGCTGGGAGCCCTCCCCACCTGCAGCCCACCGGGCGCCACCCCATTACCTACTGGTGAATGGGGCTTTCTCGGTCGCCTTAGCCCTTAGGGTGAGACCGAGAGCGGGAAGGGCCCGCGCAGTCGGCAGCCCCTCCAGCGGCTGATTCTATGTCCTCAACACGACTGGGCGCCTGTGGCCCACAGGCTCTCAGGACCTGCACAGTAAGAGCAAGGCGCGTCCATCGCGTCTCTCGCACGTCACACGCGTGGGGCGCGTTGCCCTGCAAGGAAAGGAGACGATCGTTTTCAGTGTGGTCTCTCCTGGCCTTGTGCAATCAGAACACATCTAATGCGATCGGCCAGGCTCTAGGACGAAGGCGCAGGCCTCTGGACTGGGAAAAGAGAGTGACTACACTCTCCATAACGTCTGGTTCTTGGCCATTGTATTCCTCTCAACAGTTCTAGGGCTGGGCCCTGAAGATCAGAGGTGCCAAGCGAAGCTAGGGGTTGGAGAGGGGCTGCAGTGTGGCCCAAACAGTTGCTTGGGCCCTTTTGGTGACCTGAGACCAGTTTCCTAACTTCCCGTTCCTCTTTTAATAAAAATGGGCAAAGCTCTCAGCAGGTTCCTAAAACCCCAACCCAATCCCCACCCACCCAATCCCCACCCCCACCAAGGCAAACCGGGAGGGGAGCAAAACTGAGAGTCCTGGAGAATTGAGTGGGTCCTAACTATAAATCCTGCAGAACAACATCTATATCGTTATCTTCAAGGAGTATTGCAAAGATCCTGTCTACTTTGTTAAATAGGTGAGTGTATCTACACTGTATTTAGAGACGTCTCTCATTCACCCCTATTCCGGGATAATTTCTCACTGCTTTTGGGGAGGTGCAGACAATGGATTCCAGATCTTATTTCATGATAATGCTAAGATGGAGCCCAAGAAAGGAGCTGGGCTGCCAGAAGTGAGAAATATTAAATGCATGAAACTTTATCCACTGGGAATAGTCCCAGTATATCCAGACGGTAAAAATCAAAGCTGAAATACATCTCCCTTCACTTTGCATTATTTTGCCATTATATGCCAAAACAAGTGCACGTCTGGGAGGGAAAAATGCCTCATTCATAAAGCATCTTGTAAGAAAGCAATTGTTACAGAAATGTGGGCGCTTGTGCCGCCCTCCTCCCCACGTCCACTCGCAAAGCTGCTGCTTTCCTCGCTTAAACAGCAATCACCAAAGAACCCAGGGAAATCAAATCAATTTTAAATGCAGGGCAATACTATTAGAATATAGGGCTCTAAGAATCTTTACTCTTTTCCCTTAAAATTCATTTTGCAGACGCCCTCCCCCGCCACCCCCATCGGAACTGGAGTGTTGAGGAATGTTAGCATGTAGATTCAAAGCTGCTTCCATCATATTGGAAGCACTTTCTAAATTATTCCCTTTGAGCTTCTTTAAAGAAGTGCACCTGCAGAATTCTGACACACAGGCTTTGATTAAAAAGGGATCGGATTTTTTTTTTCTCTGTACCTTATAGATTGTGTAGGAAGCCCAAGTCCTCTTTGAAGAAGCTCATAAACCATGCGGGCAAAGCTTTGGAAAACAGAAGAGAATGAAATGGTACATACCCCTCCGAAGGAATTACATACTAATCAACGTATTCATATTGTGTGTGTGTGTGTTTTACTATAGTTCATAAAATTAGTAGATGACACAAATATAACAAATGTGAGATTCTCTCTATGCAGATGCTGTCAAAGCTGGGAGCTAGTAACATTTCTGAAAGGAACTGATGATGAGTCTGAATCAACTTATTGGTCCGGATTTTCCTCAGCCGCCAGAACCTGCTCGGCCGGCTTGCACCAAAAACTGCAGCCTCCGCCTGGTCTCCGCAGGCCTCCCGCCCCGCCCTCGCCCTCCCTAATTATGCAAGCGGCAGGGGAGCCGGGCCCGGTGAGTTAAGATCGCAGGGCGGGGGAGGGGGGGTGTACCGAGAGGACTGAAACAACGCAAAAGGGCCAACCACACTCATTTTCATCCCAGAAGATTCCCGTAACAACGTGAGGAAGGGAGGATAAGGGTGGCTGGAAGAGGGGTGAAGTGAGATGGAGGGCGGGCACTGCGAGAGAGTTTCCTAAAAATATATTTAAAATTAAAAAGTTCGTGCGTCTCAGTCAACCAGCTCTCAAAGCATTGACACCAACGTTTCTCCGATTTTCTTCCAATAAGTTAGCGTTTTCTCATGTTTAGTCTTATGTTTATTTTCCAAAGGGAAGGGGAAATCATAGTTTTCTTTTATTATCAGTATTACTAAGCTCGAAAGAACCGAAGTGGAAAATCCGGACGGTTGTCTCCAAGTGTATCTTGAAATAGACACTGAGAACCGATATTGTTGCTCCGTTGTACGCCTCAGTTTTTTTTTTTAAAGTTATTTAGCTTTTTTAAAATTTTGATTGTATGTGTATTCTACCTAATATAATTCTTCCAAAGCCAATCCAACATTTTAAAGCTAAAATTAAATTTTTGTCTGTTTTTCCTTTTGTATTTAAAACATTTTTCCTTCTTTTTTTAAAAATTTTTCATTTCCTGTGTTTCTCCTCCTTGTCGCCAGTTTTACTACCTGGGCCTTCCCCAGACGTGTGCCTGTTACTGGTGGTGTTGTTCAAGAACATCTTGTCCATGCCTTTGAGCGCCTCGGTGAGATAGTTCTGCAGGGCCGTGAGCGCGGCGCAAATGGCCGGGGCGCCGAAGCCGTGCGTGATGAGGCTGAAGTGCGTGAGGCAGCTCTGGATCCCCGGCTCCAGGATGGGGCTAGGTCGGCTGTTCCCGATCGGTGTCCGGTCCTGCGCCAGCAGATCCGTAAATTCTTTACAAAGTTGCCTGCAAAGGGGTGGGCGAGGCACAGAAAATCACCCTCAGTGTCGTTGTCATTGGCATTAGAAAGGAGACGCTCATACAAGCCCAGAGGCGCCGGGTCACCGAAGAGCGAGGCTAATGTGGGCGATTCCGCTCTGTTTCCTTTCCCAGCGCTCTCTCTTCTCGAGCAGCTGGGACTGAAAGGAAAGCGGGGGTGGGGAGGTAATACACCCCTTCCACCCCAAAGCCTTGCCTTCCCCCGACTTCAGCCTTTTTCCCTTCCATTCCAGGACCGCGTGGACTCTGCTTTGGGACATTCGCTAGGCTTTAGCGGTTGATTTTGAATACTTCATAATGTTGAGCTCTTACCTGGCATTTCTTTTGAGCTATTTCCCCCGCGTCCCTCCCACCTCTCCAACCTCTTGGTGATCAGGCGCAAAAAGCCCTGAAAGATTTAGGCCCCTCGGCCACAAGCCTGTCCCTGGCACTGAAGCAGATTGCTGGAGCCTTCCATGGCCCAGGGCAAGAAACTGTTTATTCTAGAGAATGCTGATTCCATTCAAAGCAAAAACCTGTTTACCTGCAGTATTGGGGGAGGGAGGTAGTTTCTGCCTTCCCCCTTTTCTTTCTTCTAAGTGTAGGCTACTGAAAATCTTTGTATAACCGGACTTGTCAATATAAAAGGATTCCCATATAGTTTAAATAAAACTTAAAGGTAGGCTGTTAAGACACTAGGGACAATAGATTTTTATTTGTTGAAGGTTTTTATTTCCTCAAGCCACCTACAATTTAGAGGAATCTCCCAGCCTTAGAAAGTCTGCGTTCCTATCAATGGATTGAGCTTATCTGAGAAATTTTAATATAGGAGCTGGATGGGATGGTTTTAGCCCTGCAGGTCAAATGGCTGGCAGGCAGACACACAGCATCCCAAAGGCCACAGCTTTTCACAGATGGGCAGATTTCTCATGTCCACCTGCCTCTACCCAGCCTATGGGTCTGTGGGGTTTAGAAAAAAACAAACCCACAGCACTCCAGTCCTAGACCTCCAATGGGTTGGCCTGACAGATACCTGGCCACACCTGGCCTAGCCAACAGGTAAACAGGGCAGGTGATTGGACTCAAAGAACCCTGAGGCATCCTTTCCTAGGGTGCTGCCACTTTGGGATAGTGGCTAAATCTGATGAGGAATACCACCCAGTCACAGCAGCTAAACAGTTGCTGGTTTTAAGGCAGGTGGATAGAGAACACTAACAGGCACCCTCCATTCTCCCTTTGAAATACACACATACATCCTCACAACCAGGAAGAAATAGATAAGTGTTCTAACCAAAGTGGGGCAGTTTTTAAGCTCTTAAGAGGTACACCTTAGAAACACCTGTGGGGTTCAAACACACACTCCCAGGCTCCCACCTCCAGTAATTCCAATTTAGAAGATTTGAGGATAGCCCCACACAGAAATATCTTGAAAAAGCTCGCCAGCTAATTCCGATACCCCAGGGTCAGAAGTGCTGGCCTAAGAGAAGCCACAGTGCTTGGACAGGGGGCAGTTAGATGCATACCTTAGGGAAATGAGAGTCATGTGTGGGTCCTATCTGATTTATACAGTTTGGTTTTATTTTTTTCCCTAAAATACCCTTCCTCTTTTATAAAGCACAACTGATTCCCCCACCCCACCCCCCACCCCCAACACACACACCAGACACCAGCACAAGGGGTAGGAGGGCAATCTACTGACAAATATCTATTATATTGCTGGTTGATACAGCAGATGAAAACCTTTTAAAAAGAGGGTGGATGCCAGGTTTTGATCATTGGGAGAGATGGGTAAAGTCTTTCCTTAAGTTTGTACTCATTACCAAAGTGCCAAAAAAGATATTCTGAACTGGGGAGAACAAATGCTTACAGTCAAACATTTTAAATCTTCAAAGCCCAAACCAGAGTCTGTAAGCAATTAAAGTTCTGGGACATTAATATTTTTTGACCCTGCGGAAAGGGGCAATCAAATTCCAATCACGTCTCAAAAACATCTGGACAAATTTGAGCAAATGATTTTTCAGCCTTCCATATATTTCTTTAAATTACGCTGTCAACGGGACAAACCGCGTCCTCGAGCACTAAATAAATGAGCGCCGCTGTTTGGGCCGCGGCTGCAAGAGAAACGTGCAGGCGCACGCAGTGCCGCCCACTGCAGGCCTGAGCCGGCCATAAAACACCAACAATATGACACCGAAGCCAAAGACAGGAGTAAATCAAATAAATAGAAAACCCACTGTAAAAGTTCAAATGAGCTCTAGACCTAAATTTAGCCAGAGATTTACTATTTTCCCCTCTGGAGTTGTAGTAAATTTTACAAGTCTGTGGAAGATGACAAACAGCAACGTTGGAAACGGAGTAATTAGAGCTCTGTGTAGAGATGGGTACACGTGGGTTTTATAGACACCCTGAGCGAGCACACATGGCTATGTGGCTACGACAGGGAGATAGATGTGAAACCCAGGCAGAAATATGCACCTTCGGATCCAGGGAAGAGCTGGAGCAAGAACTACTCAGAAAAGATCTGCCTGACATTCCCAGAGAGATAAAAGAGAATTGTAAGAAGCCTGGATTCAGATTAACAAAGCCATTTTCCCCAGAGAGAAGAGACCTGAGACAAACCTGTAGCCCATCAACTCTGCCCACCTTGCTTGCCACAGGCTGCAAATGCTACTTCTAGACAACCCTCTGGATTCTTTCTCTGCCCCTCCCCACCACCTACTCCAAAGTCGGGTGGCCCAGCCAGCTGGGAGTGAGATGAGGGCCCAGAGTCTAATCACTCACTTGGTGGCCAACAGCATATTCTTTCGGGAGTGCAGGTCACTCGGGTCTGTGTGCTGCCGGTTCAAATACTCAGAGACGGCTTTGGCGGGAAACTCTGTTTCGCAAATGTACCCAAAATCCCGAGCTAAGTGAACAGCTTCTCCTGAAAAAGACAGCAGTGAAGGTAACATTCAGTGCCCAGGCCCTAAATATCCCAGGGCAGGAGACATTCCCTTGTCAACTTTGTTAGTATTTCCAGAGAAGGCCAGCTGTTGGAGCCAAAAGCAAAGGTGAGAGATGCCTAAAGGAAAAAAATGATTCTGAAGCTGTAATTAAAATTGGTGGGACCAACTTTGCTCCTGCCCCTTTTTCCTGCCTCTCCCTGAGCCAAGTCCTAGGTAGACATCCCCTGAATAGCTAAGGGGTCTCCTACATCCCACTCTTTTTGTCTTAAGGGAAACGTGCCGATAAATTCAAGAACCACCTTACAACTGAATCTGGACATTTGGCTGGACATTTAAGCCAGATCCCTCTTTCTTTTTAAAGTATCTGTTACACTTGCTTTAAATAAAACTTAAAAGTCACCATTATCTTGCTACAATTGTATTACAACAAATATATAAAAACAAGCCTATGTGTATAGATGTCCACATATATTAAAGACTATATGTAAAATGTATATGGAAAGAATATTTCTATCTGCAATGAAATAATAATTCTCCTTGTCACTTTTCCTGCTAGTCAAGTTTCAGGTTTCCCCACTTCGGAGGTTCCTGTCATCATCCTCCTACTTCAGGACTTTTCACTGCACAAAGATGACACAGCAGCTACAGAAAACTGGGGTATCTAAGGTATTACTCAGCTTATGCGAAAGCCCCTTTCAAGTAAAGCATTATTACCCTTTAAAACACAGCCTGTTGGGGTTCAAGGAAAGATCCCAAACATGAAAAACAGATATGTTGAAATACACCATAGACCCCATAGCTACATTATTTTTAAAGAGGATGACTTACTTTTAATCATTATTATCATAATAACAAAAGACTTCCAGCATGGTGCTTACAAGGAGTCACAAAACTAAAAACTGGCAAACAAATATTGGAATTTTAGTGGGGTTTCCAGTTTCCTCCCTTCTCCACTAAAATCCCTATCTTGAGCTAAGGTTACCTTGATTGCTTTTCAAAATGAGGACTATGATATTAGCAATTCCCTGAAGGGTAAAATATGAAACTTCCAGGCTGAGAGTCAATCACTAGTAAGTGTGGTCTGGAAATTCAGTGACTCCTCCCTCTGGAGGGTGTTCAGGCCAAGCAACTTTGCCTTAAAAATGGCCAAGTATAAGGCCTATAACTTTAATTATTAATGGTTGCTACTTAAATATTTTAATATTCCATCTTGTAAATACCAACTCTCTACAGAAGCGTCATAATATTGCACCCATACAAATGGAATTAAAACACAAGACCTACAAGCTAGATGCTAGAGAAAATTCTGCATCTTCCTCCATTAGGACCATCTGACTATATTTCATATTACTTTCCACAAATTTAACTGCAGATCCTCTTGTTCTAGACTGTGTAGATGATTTTGTTTATTACATACCATCAATATCATCCTGAAACCCAAACTGATGAGCAAATTATAAGGTGCTTATTGCAATTATCACCCTTTAATTCACAACTGATGAATCTACATTGAAGATAACACTGGACTCCCCTACATATTTCCTCACCCCTCCTCCCCAATGATAGCTAGGGGAAGCCCTAGCTATCATTGACCTTACTAAGCTATCAATATTTCAATAACAATATGTCCCAGGTAATCTGCAGATTTGGCCCTAGGAGTGACAAAAGTTTTTAAATAACCATTAGGGGTCATGAATGCAATGTGTTTTCTACTACTGACAAATTCAAATCTGGCAAGGTGAAGGGGTATAGAATGAATTATTGCTTAAAGAGTTACTCTTGCAAGAGTTCACATAGAGGATGTCCTGCACATGGCAGCAGGAGTGACCCCTGCTTTGGTTTGGAGGCTGGAGCTGAGCACTTTTCAGAGCACTTCCCTTGTCCTCTCTACAGCTGCTGGCTTCCTCTAACTAAAAGGACCTTTGAACCTCTCTCAAGCAGACGCTTGACATCCAGCTCATAAGAGCACGACAATCACAATGATTTCCAGTTAATCATGAAATGTGTAAAATGTCAGCCTCCAGTCGACAGTTAAGCTCAGCCACTTCGTGAAATGGCCACACGTCTTGCTTACCTTCCACCAGGGAGGTGAGTAACGTGACATTTGCTGCTTTGCGCCTGCCCGCGGGTAAATTCAAACCGATTTTTTCTAGCCTTTCTCGCAAAGATCTCCCCCCATTTTTCGATTTGGCTCTGAAATTGCAAGAATTAACATTCTGATTAACCTTAGAGTGTTCCTGAAACAAAGTTTAGACTTAGCAATCTAAAGCCCAGTGGAGCTTGAAGAGGTTTTAACTTGAGGTTAGCACATTTTTCCCCCTTCCTTTTGGTTATTTGCTGATAGTTTGCTGAGGTTTGCTTAATTTCTGCAATACAGAGAGTTTTTTTTTAAACTGAGTTTTCTTTTTTTATCTTGTAAGAAAATAAAAAAAAAAAAAGGATACCAGATGGGAATAATTAGGTGTAGGTTATGGGTCTAGAGAAAGTAGAAGCTGCACATGCACGCACGTGCATGTTGCTTCCTTGTCAAGGAGTCAGTGAGGTGAGCAGAAACTGGGCAAGCATAACCTTGCTGAAAAGAGGGAAAGAGCCAGGTGGCTCAGAGAGGGGAGCACGCTTACTGCAACAGGTGGGCTTTGTGAGGAAGGAGTCAAGAGTTGCTGTATATGGTGTTATGTTAAAAGGAGAGGGCAGACTGAAATATGAAATGGTGATGATCATAATAACAGTGAGGCTAACATTTTTGGAAGTGTAGTTATGTGATAAGCACTTTATATTGATTATTTTACTTCATCTCAGCAAGTTTATATACACAGGCTTAATGTTCAGGGGTGATTGAAAACTTCCACACTCTGAGGCTCAACGCACTCACTTGAAAACTGAATCAAAGGAGGTCAGAGCAAGAGGATTCAAAATGAGAAAGTTCCTGGGTCACACTCTTAATTTCCCCCAAGATTCTCCTTGTATGTGCTAAAGTATGGACAAAAGTACAAGTAAAAATCCTCAGTTACTATAATCTCTTTTGCTGTACATACAGTCACTTTTAGGAAAGAAAAGGACTGTCAACCCCCAAAACGGGTTATCTTAGAAAGTTTTGCCTCAGACAAAGTCACTTTCATATCAGGGACACTGCCAAAGTGTTCAGGCATTGGCAGGGACTTTAAGGGAGGCATTACATCTTAACATAAAAGCCACATTCTCTCCCATTTCCATGAGGAGGAGTCAGTCTCTGGGCTATGGAATACTGTGAAGCACCTGAATGGCTCCAAGGAATACCTATAAATACTTCTAAAGTGGTATTATTGCTATTACTGGTGGTGGTGTTATTGAAGGAGGGATATCAGAAATTTAGAAAAAGAGTTTATTAAACTGGGTTACGGTGCATCAGCAGGTTGAAAGACCAATTTCACTGGGCGCCAACTGCATTTAAAACACGCAAAAGAGAAAGAGTACCCTGGAGGTATGAAGAGAGTTGCTTCATGAAACTTACGGGTTTTTTTTATGGGGGGCAAGGGGAGATGTTAGTTCCGCGTTGTACTCAGGCTAGAGAATGCCCCCTGAGATGTCCTAGGGGTGAGAGGGAGAGAGGCGCCAGGCGCAGGGCCAGGAAAGTGAAACATTCCCAGGGCGGCAAAATCTGCGGTAGAACGTGGCAGCGCGGGCAGGCCTGGGTGCAAGGGCACCAGAGTTTGTGGGCGAGCACGTGGCGGCCACGGATCCTCGCAAGCGCGGCCGGGCACCTGGTTGCTAGGCAACCGCGTCAGCCGGCAGATTGGGTTTTGCTGGAACCTTCTCCTCCTTGTCCAATAAAAACTGGTGGTTTTTTTTGTTTTTCGTTTTTGTTTTGTTTTGTTTTGTTGGGTTTTTTTTTTTTTTTTTTGGTGGTGGGGTTACCTTCTGAGGACTCCGCCGAGGAGAGATGCATTGAGGCATTCGGGGGGCGACAGCCGTCTCTGAACTTCTCCCACAGTTACTTTGTACTTCGAAGTTGAACTGAGCAGAGACAAACGGCCTGGAACGGAGCAAAACACCTCGCCGGTGTTGACAGACATGCCTCCCAGGAAGCCATCTTTATTCATCATTAGAGAAGTCACCGATTTGGGAGGAACCGGAACTAGAAAGAGAGAAAAATTGCCATAAAGGTGACAAAGTCTCGATCCTAGTGACAGGCTGATAGAATAAGTCTCTGTGTGAGGCCACTGGACAGACACCAAGTGGAAAGCTGAGGGAGGAAGTGTTTGTTCCAGTGGGGCTGCAGTGTGTTCAGAGGGCTGTAAGACGGCAAAAAGAGACGGCAAAGCCATACCTCCTCTGGAAACTTACGTCGTGTGTAGACATATGAGTGTCATTTGCTACAGTCCTGCTCACTACACAAATCAAGAAATCAAACAATCCAGAGTTTGGACTGTGCTGTGAACCAGGCAAATCCTATTCCATCGTGTGCTAACTCTGTGACCTTAGACACCTGATTGACTCTCTCTGAACCTCCTCAGTTTCCTTATCTGTCTCCTGAAGATAATAATGCCTATCTCATTTGGTGCTGAAGTCTGATGGTGATTATCACCATGCAGTGATATAAAATGGTAATTCCAATGGAAACCCCTTCCTCCTTTCCTATTGGACCCAGATCTATGGTCATCACTAGAAAGGATAATGAGGGTGGACCCCATGAGATACTATGCCCAAGAACAGACAAATAATACCATTGAGCTGGGGAGTTGGGCCCAAAAGAGCTGCTCATCTCTTTAAAGTGGGCCCCATTCTTCCCTACATAATAACAACAGATTCATTTAGAAAGGAACCCAAATGCTCATCTTCAGTGAAAGCAATTCTGCAGTGACATGAATTTTGTTTACAAATTAAAGCACCGGCTGGTGATTGTTTGGAGCAGTTATGATTTACAACAGGTGCCCTGATCAATCAACCAATCACTCTAATTCATATGAGCGGCGGTCTTGCCTTGCCCCAGTTGTTTCATTTCGGCAAGTAATTGATAACAAACCGCACTCAAGGTATGTTTTATGCAGAAGTTAATAAGAGTTGACAGCTGGTTGCCACTGCTACCCTGGCGCATTCAGCCTCTCCAGCCTGTATTTCTGCTTAATTGTGTTTCAGTGTCATCTGCATGTCAGAAAGAGGCTAGGCTCAGTGGAACCAGAAGGCTGGGAATGAGGAACAGTCAACCTCCCAGTTCCCTGGCAGTATTGCCCCTTGGACTTCACTGCTTAAGCCCATTTTCTTTATGTAGGTTTTACAGGCCCCTGAACAGGTGACTATACCTCCTGACTTTCCCTGTAACTTTGCTTCTTCCACTGGGATATGACGCTTCCAAATCTTCATGGTATTTGTTGATCACCAGTCCAAAAAATCTATGGAAACATGCATCTAGTGTGGAAAAAAAGAGGTTTCCAACACTACCTATTTAATAAAGTCTATCTCACTCTGTAATTGTGTGGGGGAAAGATATGCTGTTTCTATCATCTGGAGCCTAGAACCCTGTATATCAAACAAGATGCATAACCTCCCTTCTATGGAACAGACTAACCAATACTGAGTATTTCTCTAACAGTTTATTCTCTCTACCACAGATTCCAGTATACAAACCTCCATAGTTGTTTAGAGACTCCTAAAAGCCAGGTTGGTCCCAAATCTTTTATTTACTATGAATTTCATTAGATCCTTTATAAACACCTTGTGGAAAAAAGCTTTATTACAGGAGTGGATGAGGAGACTAAAGCCTTCCCTGGTAGGCATTTTAGGATCTATAGATCTGTCCACAGAGCCCAAGACCTTGTCCCAGATGGATGAATGATGTTGGCAACAGAGTAAATATTCTGCACTGTCATGGGGTGGGGACAGGGGATATAGAGAGGTGTTTCTTCTTTTTGATTTCCCTCATTTTCTCATCAGTGAATCTGCTTCCCATTTAAGAATGAATCAATGAAAAGTTGAAGTGTGAATGGTAATCAAATTTGAGTAAAATGTGAACCTAAAGTCACTTAATAGGTGATTGGTGGGGGCATCTGTCTTATTCTTCACAACAGTGCTGATTTCCATAATTCAGACTCACAGTGAAGGCATTATAAACAAATAATTGACAATCATGGAAATTAGCATTATGAAAACTTGGTAAAGTTCATTTTCCAAAATATAGATGACCCTTTGTAATTTTAACATGGTGTGAATTATAGAAATAAATTATATAAAAATCTCACCTCGATACTCAGCAACATATTTATCTCTAAATACTATTTAGAATATTTTTTTAAATAACAACAACCAACTCCACTAAGCTGAAAGTACTAAATTCAGTTCCTGCTTCCTACAGTGGATAACCAAATACCCACTGAGGATTGGACTCTTACCTGCTTCTCCCCATCCCAGAAGCTAAACCTCTGGAAAAGCTGGGCCTTTTAAAGAAATGTTATAAACCACCCTGTAATTTCACTATTGTTAATTGCCTGATTCACCTGACAAGAGCTATTTCCTTTGGGGAATGTATATTGCTCCCTGCCATGGGTTGAATACCTTTCTGCATATACATTATCACCTGCATATCCCCAATCCAATCAGCTTCTGTTAGTGCACTGCCCTCTCTGGGAAGGGTTTTTTTTTTTTTTTTTTTTTTTTTTTTTTTTTTTTTTTTTTTTTTTTTTTTTTTTTTTTTTTTTTTTGCTCCCTGCAGTCAAAGCATGGACAATGTCAGAAGATGTGCTTAGGACTATATTTCCATTTTCTAATTTAAGTATCACAATTGTGTTCCTAGCCTCCTATCCTCATGTTCTAAACCTCTCTCCTTAGTATTGGTCCCCTAGACTAGATCTGACACATTTCTTGTCCCAGCTTTCCTTTAGGTCCATATCTCCATCATCAACTACTTTCCCTTCCACTTTCACACCTGCTTAGCTCACCTGATTAACCCCATATTTTATTTTCTTTGTCTTTTCCCTTCTGCTTTCTTCCAGTTTATCGATAAACCCAGCGCTCAACAGCGCCCGGTTGATTTGTTAGTAATTATGAGCACACTGTTCCTGCTCATGGAACCCAGAGATGACTGAGATAAGTTTAAAGCGACAGCAGGAAATAGTAAGGAAATGGGGCATGGCGAAACTCAGCATGAAGCTTTCAGTTCTTTACATGTTTACAATTTTCTGTGCATATATTAAAAGTATTTTTTTTCCTCTTCAGTTCCCAGTTGGGTGTCAAGGCCAAGTTCTGGATGTAACACCCACAAAACTCATTTCCCCCCATTTTTTGCTGCATTATGTTGGGGAGAAGTAAAAAATGGCTAAAAGCAGATGAATATTTCATTAACATGGTTGGAGTTTTAGTTAAGAGAGAGGAAAGAAAAATGATTAGAGAAAATTTTATTCATTAGTGGACTATAGCTCTTTAGAAGAGCTAAAATGTTAATAGGCTAGCTTTTATTCTCTACTCTTTAAACTTAAGTGTGAAATTATAGTTTTGAGACTTTTGTGTTTGATTGGATCTGCTGGTGAGGAGAAGGGAAGAAATGGCCCTATCTTATAGATTCATGGGGTAAGTCCCTCCGAAAGGCACTCTTGACCTAAAGATGTAAATGATGCTGGAAACAACCAGGAGGCTTAGCATTGATTCAAAGTGGCCCCTGAAAGTTAGCACTCTTTCTCTCCAGCAGAGCACCCTTTCCTCACATTTGAACACTTTCTCATGTACCTGAGCATAAAATTTTATTCCACAGCTATAGCGTGTGTGTAAGTGTGCGGACTGGAATTGTGGAAAGAAAAATAATTTCCACAAATAAAGCAGGGATATTAAAAAACTCAAACATCCAGTATTGGCATCTTGTAGGGACAGAGTCTAAAAGGCTAAGAGGCTGGAAACTGAGTTGGGTCTCATCACTTACATGGTGTATAGGACCATGAGAAAGTCATTTATTGTCTCTCTCAGTTTCAGCACTTGGAGTGTTGAAGAAGAATGTCTAATCTGCCTGACTTTGAAAGAGTGGCTGCAGTGTTTCTCAGGGTCTCTAGTTGATAAATAGCTATTGGGATCCAAGTCCACCCTGGAAATGTGAACTTTTTCCTTTTGAGAGGAAACTCATACCATTCAGAAACTCTGACAGACTCTCAGAGCATTTTACCTTCTAGGTCAGAAGAATCCCAACAGAATCAATTGTAACAGAAATTTGGCAATTTCTTTACTTCCCATGAAAGAAAATCCACACCAATCAAAGTGTTTATGTGGGGAAGGGGCCAGAACTAACGGGAAAAAAAGTGGAAGAGAATGGAGGTTGAACTGAAACTAACCAAACAGGATATCCCTAAGACCAATGAAAATGCCCCACAGTCACAACATTTGAACCTTGGATTCCAGCCACGCTAGCCTTTCCAAGAAATCCCAGCATATTTTCTGCTGTCTAAGGTGTTAAATAGATTGCACAGTGGCCTCTGATTGCACCAAAAATTTTTTCTTGAAGTTTAGGTGAGCCTTTTTCTGAGTTAAGCAATATGATGGTGGCAGTGATGATTTTTATTAGCTGGGTACACCCTCTTCCTCCTCCCAGATTTCTAATCTTAATGGAACTGAGAGTTAAGAATGATTTTTTAATGTCTCGTTGGATTTTTAGACTGTTAATGTACCGAATCCTTCTCATTATTACTTTATTGATTGCTCATTGACCAGCCCCCTTCAAATCGTATTAACCACCCTCTGCCGGTTTAGATTAGGAGAGTTTAAAAAGCACCTTTCATTACTCTCCCC
>NW_012099333.1:642322-740632 GCF_000951045.1 Mandrillus leucophaeus | reverse complement strand
CCGCCCACTTCTGCCATGGAGTTGAGACTAGGCAGCTTAATGGGAGCTCTAATGGGGCAGCTAAGAGGAGAGGGGCCACGGTCCCTGCCGATTGCATTAATAGCTCAAAGGGGGCCAATACAGAAAATTAGCCGTAAACGAGCTCTGGAGATCTTCAAATGAAAGAGCCATTTATCACGCTGGCTACCTTCACTCCACTCGTTTGCTCTCTCTACTGGGAACAACTCATTTCCTCTTAACTAAATTACTTCAGAAATGTCAGCTAAGCCCAGATAGCAAACATAACAAGAGAGGGAGCCCATAATCTATGGGGTGATATAAACACAGGTGAAAAATTAGACTGGTTAGATTTTAGAAGGGGCCTTGCCATAATTGGAGAAAGAGATATAGAGATAGAAACATGTATCATTTATGCCTAAGTCTTCCAGCTTCATAAACACAGGGTCAGAGACCCCCAAACCTAGACCACTTGCCAATCTTTTATTAATGAGGTAGCATTTTTTCTATCTGCCTAAAAGCCCATTAGAAAATACATTAAGAAACTATGCCTTCTTCCAGGTGCTGAAATGTGGAATGTTTAGTTCACAAGACTTTCTCACCTCTTTTACAGAATTAATCTCTTGGAAACATCTCTCATAATTGGGGAGATGATGAGCAAAGACGGGAGCCTAGGGTGCAGGGAAGGGGCCAATGAACCCACCACAACTTTAAGTGGCTTATAGTGAGTTAGAAAAGTAAATCAACCTTGTATTCTTGTTTTGCCTATGGCTCTCTAAAGAAAAAAATGACGTTAGGATCTTTTCTTAATGTAATAAAGCAAATATGTCAAATATTAAATAATGGAATTGACCTACCATTTCATCATATTCATACCACACTCCCGAATCAATTAAAGTAACTGGGATGCTACTTAAATATTTTAAGCTGCACATTTTTTAAAAATCTGCACATTTGGGAGGACATAAAATGTACTCTTGTGTTTCCAAAAACAGAACCATCAACTTTAGTCGTCATTTTCCTTTTCTTATTCCTGGAGACAACCTTGCACATCGATATTCACATTTCACTGACAAACATATACAAGCTCTGAAACCAAAGCATCCCACATCTAAGAATATCTCCAGCTCTGTTTTGCTAGGCAAGCTAAGTTACAAATATTTTTATTGGACCGGCTATGAATAACATTTCTGATTGGTCATCTGCTGGGCATGTTCCCCTACCAGCCCAAATGATGTTGCTAGGATACAGAACACTGAGCTAAGTGGTTCTAGCTTTCCATGAAAAGGGAGGAGGAACTAAAACAAACCGAAAAAAGCCAATGGAGAAGCTCCTCCCCGACCCCACCCTAATCAACCAGCAATTAACAGAAAGAAGAGACCCAAGAGAAAATGGGAAAAGTGAGCTGTCAGCACAGTTGCGAATTTAAGCACCGAGCCTAGGTATCCTAGCAAACCCAAAAGCTGGCATTAAAAGCCAAAACAATATTATTTAAAGACAGAGAGAGAGATGTTTGAAGCAACCATTAAAATAAATAGTTTTGCCCCAAACCTTACTATACTTCGGGATATTCATTCCAAGGCCCAATGGCATCTTTAGTACAGCTTCCCCCACCTACCTTTCAAAGCTACTCTTCCTGCCTTTGTAAAAGAAGACAATTTAGAATACCTCACCCTGTTTGGAATCCTTATTCCACAACCCTCCTACTATCCCATTTGAGTCTGGATGAATTACTTCCCAAAGCATTTTTTCTTTTAATTGTTTTTGTTGAATGTCAAGTGGCTCAAGTGAATCATAAATGATTGAAAGCTGGGGATTGTTGACACTAAATATAGGGACAGAATTTCTCCAGCATCCATAAGAACGGGTTACAGTATTAAAATTGTATCTTCAAATGCCAGTTCCTGTGATAATTAAAGATTGCCCTGTTTACACATTTAAGCTCCTAAATGTGTGGCATGTGAGTGACATTCAGGCCTTTCAGCAGCTACACTAATCGCCAGAAATTCTCTCAGTGACTGTCAGAGAAGAGAAGAAAAAAATTAAGCAGCTGCAATACGCCCAAAATGAGTTATTGTAATTACATTTAATTAGTTTAATTAGTTAATTATTTTGCTTACAGCTGTACAAGAGACTGCAAACATTTGTTAATATCACATGCCCTTTAACAGTATGGGGTGATTCCACAGTCACACTAAATCATGAATGCATATGTAGGAAGATTTAGAAATGTGCATAGGCTGTCTCAGCTTCTCAGGATGCGCATATTTAGCAACACATTTGGCACAATGAAAAAAATAAATAAATAAAAAACAACATATAAAACATAGAGAACTGGGAACAAAATTACCACCAAAAAATCAAATACAAAACGAAGAAAGAGCTGTCTCAATAACGTAGGATTTAACTCAGCAAACTCCAGTTATCATTGAAATAATTGTAGCACCTTCTTGAAACCAGTGTTTACCAGCCAATTCCACACATGATAATAGCTCAATTATTTAAGATGTATCGAGAATGGCTACCAAATATGCCATAAGAAAAATTGCAACAGTCTGTTTCACTCATCTGAGTTTGTGTCTGAGGTTTTCATTCTCCCTTGCCCAACTTCCGTCTTCCCAACATGCCCTTTCCCTTAGTCTGACAGCCATTGTCCTATGATTGTGAACATTTATGTCTTGTCAAATAATGAATTTCCCCAAAGTGAAAACTCATCATAAAGACATTAATGCACGAGAAAACTTTGCTTACTTTTGGGGGGAATAATCCATACCTTTTTTAATGACAGACTGGTCCAATAGATTCATGCCGCTGTTATTGGCATCTTCAACTGACTGTGAATATAAAAACATCACTATTCAAATTGACTGGATATTAAAGAATTGTACACATAAATCATGTTATTCCAAACTGGAACTTCTGTTATTTCCATTTATATTAATTCACAAAGGGCTGTTTTATTATTATTATTACCTCCAAATCGACATAGAAATGAAATTTACTCAAATTATAAATTTTTCCAATGGAAGAAGTGGAGAAAGAAAACTTTGAGAGACATCTGGGATGCAACATTGGTTTAGTTATTACATAAAACATAGATATTAGACAGATAAACCTTTATATTATTTGCTCTTATGAATCGTAAAAATTTGGCAACAGCTGACAGATTTTCACCAATATTAGTAAGAGCAATTTGTGTTTTCCATTCTATCCCAGTGCATCTTAACCCCAGAGCCATTTTACAAATACATAATAGTTTACATTATGGGATTTTAATTAAAGTCTGAGCAATTTGGAATGGAATGCAAACAGCAACACATAGGAACATGTTTGCAAGCCTCTAGGACTGCACACCCATTACAGTCCATACACGTTCCTGTAGACTATGAGCTTCTTGCTGCACAATGACAATCTCTTGGAGGAACCTTCACAATTTACCCTTCCTCCCAGCCCTGCTGATGCTGCTTCCCAGCAAGGAGCACACCTGCTATGAAGGCAGTAACTACAGACAAGCAGACACACACAAAGGTCTAGATCCTCCCAGTCAGTGCCTAGGTAATTGCAAGGAATGTTCATCTTCCGTGCCACAGTTTCATTCCAGAGAAGGAAAGTTTTAACTCTGAGCACTGGTAGCACTTCTGAGAGGAAATAGCTGTTGGAGCAAGTTTCTTACTGTCAGAATACACATGAACAGTTCTGGCTGTGCATCCCAGGGCGTCCAAAAGCAGTGAGTTCCCTTTCTCTCCCACCAAGAAAATAAATACTAGGTCTTTCTAAAATCTACAACTACTTTCTTGATCCTTCAAAACCTAAGTTGGGACCAAATTGTTACCCACTTTATAGAGAAGTAAAAAGCAAAGGGCTTGAGAGTGAGGAGGTGTTTTCACAGCACTCACACCCACTCATGCTGCATCCTCAGAGAGTGAGTTCATCACAAGAAAAAGACTGTCTACCCCAAACAAGCAGCACTTTAGAAATGAGATGATCTAATCGTAGAGGGGGCATGTTGATTTGTTTCTTTTCATTTTTAATAGTCACTCTTTTGTTCTCAGAAAGGTGAGCAAAATTGTTATTCTCTATAGGAACTGTTTTCCTTGCTGCAACATGCCATGCACATCTTAAGAAATAGTAAAAAGGTGTTTTAAAAATATTTCATGTAAGTTGTTCATAAATCCTCAGGGGACCCTGCCACACACAAACACACACGATTCACACCTTTCTATGATCATGTGTATACAGTGACAATGTTTCCAGGCACGACAGAAATATTCTCCTGTGCCGTGAGCAGCCAGACCCTGACTTACACTGACCTGGACCCGGGAACCCCCACACCTTACCCTCACTCTTGTACGTAAATATGTATAAACGCCTCATCAGCGACGTGGGGTAGTTGTGGTAGTTAATGAGAAGGCTCTTGTCTGATTTTCTATCTAATTACGGCCGCCTGCTGGGTTTTTGTACAGGATATTCACGCAGCATGCTGGCGCTTAATCGTCACAGGGAGGATCGTAAAGATTTAATTAGGACTGCATGCGGAAGCGCAGAAAAACAACTCAGACTCGTAATTACTAGACTTCTTTAGTTAAAAGTGATACCAGGGGTTGCTTTAAGACACTCGGGTGTGTTTGAGTGTGTGTATGTGTTTGGGGGGGAGTTGACTTAACATCCTTATATGCTCATATTCTTAGGTGCTAGAGGTAATGGGAGGTAAGAGAGCAAAGGTGGGAAGAAGAAAAGAGGTGTACATGGCAACTAAACAAATCCCAAACTAGGTATCATTTCACTCCCTCTGTCTCTCTCTCTGTAGGTGTTTTCCTGAGTTTTTAACACTTGTAGCCCCCTCCCCAACACCACACACACACACACACACACACACACACACACACACGAACGCACGCGCGCGCATGCACAATGGGTGAAATGTAGCATACCCAGAACCCAAACAGCGATTTGCTAGTTTAATAGCCCCTGTGAGTAAATTGAAATAGAAATTGACAGGGTTTTATAGTTTCATTTAAAAAAATATTAGAAGCATTTGGTTAATTAGCTCTCCTCCTTCTCTTCTCTCATGGTGGGGGCTGTGGCCCTGAGTGTGTGCATCTGGGTCACACAACAAAACCCTCAACCCATAGGCAGGGCAGCACCCTCAGGGTCTGCCTGCTCCCTGGCTCAGGGGGATCTGGAACACACACGAGGTCCTTGAGATCAGAACAAGTGACTTTAAGATCCAGGCCTAGGCACTCTCTGGTCTTTTTAAAGACTGGACCAGCACAGGCTACCCATTCTATAGCTGCAGGGAGTGTTGAAATCCCGACCTGCTTGTGTAACTTTAGCCCCCGTACCCCAGATCCCTAACTCAGAAAGGGATCCTTCTGTATTAAGCAGATGAGTGGAAGCCTCTGGATTCGAGGCTCTGGTCATGGAAACATAACCCCTGGTCTTTGTCACCTGCCCTGCATCAGTCAACTTCACCCTGGCCTCAGGAGGTCTGTCATCACTGCGGAGACACAGAGCGTCCCTGTCTTTGCTGTTTCTCTCTAGGGACAGGAACAGGGTGTGTCCCTTGCACTACAGGGGTCGTCCCAAGAAGATCCTGAGGACCTCCCGGCAGGTGATGGGATGTGATTAAGCAGGGGAGGAACAGGGTGGGGTGGGGTGAGTGGGGAGCCTGCAAGTGCCCCTGGTCTGCTGCCTGCTGCTTTTCTCCTTTCAGCTCTCCACCTCTGTGGTCTGTATTCCCAACAGCAACAACTTGGCCCTGAGGTACTGTGTTCACACAAACACTCTAAATCCTTTCCGATGCTTTGACAAGACTATTCTCCCAAATACTGATCTGGCCCTGTTTTTCTCTCAGACTTTGCATTTCACCAAACACAGTAAACTCACTCAATTATTTCTTTAAAAATATTTAACTAAAGAAATCTGCTCCTTGTTTTGGGGGAAAAATTCCTGAGTTCTTCGCTAGAGTCACTCAGCCTGCAGGGTGGTGGTGACAGGACCGGCATTAGCATCACCAACAGTAATGGTGATGAGTTGATCTACTTTCATTATCCAGCACTTTGAACCATGCTCAGAAAGGTTAATTTAAAAACTTTTCCCCCCGAGACACATATTACCCCATGCATTAAAAAAAAAACTATTAAATATTTCCTTTCTCATATGATATTCTGAAATGAGCAGTATCTCTAGACAGGGACAGTCAAGCTCAGTTAAATCAACAAAACCATCATTACTCTTATTACTATCGGTAAATCCAGCCACAAATCAGGTAATTCCATCTTTTCTAAAAAAATAAATAACTGAATTTCTTTTAAAATAATAAACAATCACAGACCACACAGACAGCATTTGATGCTGTCACCACATTTTACCTGTTTAAAACTATTTTTTTTTTTTCAGCAAGGTACAGAAGAATCACTCATGCACCCTTTTCTCTTTCCCATTTTATTTTCCTTTACTTCAGAGGTATGTCAAAGGATGCATAATAGATACAACTAGGACAATGAAACTGAAGTGTCAATTACATACCTGTAAACTATACTTATCTTTTCTGCAGACTATTTAACTTAGGGTGCAAAAGCAGACCTGCTCAGAATCACCCAAACAATTTTTAGGAATAATTTCTTTGATGTTTCTTTGTTTAGTTTAACCAAGTATTCTCAACCAAATCAGGCTCCATTGTGTAGACTGCAGATGGGATAGTGGGTGGGTAGGGGGAGTGTTTTGAGCCTTTTGTTTTAAGAAATAAACACGTGATGCCTCTCAACTGGGATGATGGCAGTGAGGAGAGAAGAGTGTTAATATAGGCGGAGGCCAGGAGAGGGAGGTGGAGAATATTACACTACAGTCACTTAATGAACCAAAAAGTGAAAAGAATTTCCAAAATGGTATCTACCATCATGTACTCCTGAAGTATGGCTTTCTGAGTTTCTCCTTCACATATGTTCTATTTCTCAGATGACGACTGCAACTCTATCTTGGAAAAAAAGCTCTGTGGCTTATGAGACATCCAAGGCAAAACCTGGCTTAGATGATCATAGCTCATTGTCATGCTTAGCAAAATCTTTGCACATCCAGCAGCAACCTCTGGAGCTTACAGAGGCCCCTGGACCTTCAGGCTGAAGCTCTAGCCTCTAGGCAGCCAGGTCTTCACCTGTCAAGTCAGCAGGACAGCCCCACTATGGGGTGTGTGTGTTGGTAAAGAAGGGGTACCAAGCTTGCTTCCACAAAGCACTAGAGAATATGCAGGAGATGGTAGCTGAGGCAGGACAAAAGCATTCGCCTTTATTCTAATAATCTTAAGGTACCAAAACAAATACATATTTCTCTTCTTCAAGATTTAATTTCTCGTGGTTTGGATTATCATAATTAGACCTCTGGAAATCGCCACTATAGAGCCATACATACAGACATACATAAACAGTTCTATATCACTGTCTAGTCCTGTTCTAAACATGGGAACAAACTCCCCAAAAAGAGACAGAGCTGCCCTCTCCTGCCCTCCCCCCTCCTGAAGCATTCCTTATTCGTGGTCTTGTTTGTTTGTTTGTTTGTGGTTACCTGGACGTCTTCCATGCCGGGATGGCCGAGGCCGTGCAGCGAGAGGCTGTCACCCATGCCCGCGTCCAGGCCGTGGTGCGCCGAATGCAGCAGCACGTCCGGCCGGCGGACCGAGTGGTAGTCCCTCCGGGGGTCAAGGCCCGAGAGCTGGGGCAAGGCGGCCCGAGGCTGGGGCAGGAGAGATCCGGCTTCCGAACCCACTTCTTGCCGCTGTCGTTGCCCCCAGGGATGCTGCTGGGGCTGGTGCAGTGGGTTCAGGGAGTAGGGGTCGTTGACGTGGGAGTAGGGGTCCTGGCTCTGGTGGTAGGGGAGCGGCTGGTAGGGGGGTGGAAAGTAGGGCGGCTGGAAGTCCGACGACGGGGTGTGGGACAGCGGCGGGGCGCTCGAGTAGGGTCCTTGGGACACCGAGCCCAGCTGGGAGAGCCGCGAGCTGTGGCTCGGGACACCATCGTGACGGTCCTGGGAGCGGAGAGAGGAAGGGACAGAGAGCGAGAGAAGGAGACAGAGAAAGAGAAAGAGACAGAGGCAGAGAGAGACAGAGAGTGACAGAGAGGAAGAAAAAAAAAATACAAGTGACAAATGGAAGAGCCCGGCTTTTGTACGCTCTTCCCGGGACAAGGGAAGCAAGGATCTGAAACTTAGACCCCCCCCAAGTTGACTCAGAGGGCCACATGATTTCAGCAATTTCAAACCCGAGGCTTGGGGAGAAAATGGGAAAGGAATCACCCACTTGAACATTTTAGCCGCCTTTTGGGGAGTGCAAAGCAGGCAAAAGGCAGGGGTACAGGAACAGTTTGTATGGAGGGAGATTCTAAATGCCTTAACTAAAATTGTAGGAGTCTTACATAAGGTGCTTGCTCCTCTGGGTGTTTTAAATTACTTTTTTCTAACTCTTCCAGAGGTCCAAATCACAACAAATAAAACTTCATAGTATTTGCTGTGCTACTCCCCCTGATTAAAAACCAACTTCTGCCTTTGCTGGAAATGCAGCTGGCTGATCAAGAGGAGCTTTCCACACAACCCGATCATTCCGCGAGCTCCAAGGAATCAGCCTGGTCTGAGTTCCCCGTCACTCCTCCCTCCCCAGGAGAAATTAAAGAACTTAAATAGTATTTCATTGAAATGGATCTCATTCGAAATCATATCCTAAGCCCATGTTGAATTAAGTTGAGTTGTGGTTCACAGGAGTTATTTCTAAGGCTGTTTTTCTATATCTAATGCTGTTATACTCAGGGTGTGAAAATGAAGGACCTAAAGTTGGGGTGGGGGGAAATAAAAGCCCAGACAACTTATTCCTGGTCCTATCTGGAGTGTGAACTAAGTGAAAGAAGAAGGGGGAGGTGTGTATGGGGGGGGGTGGACTTTGTTTCTCCCTCTCCTCTGTGGAACTCCCCATGGTTCTTTTTGCAGAAATAGTCACCTAAATTTCCAAACTGCAATGGCAAATAAAAAGTTTTTCTTTTTGACCTCTCCCCTCCCAGCTGACTCATGGAGCTCAGACGGAGAACACACAATGCAGAGAGAAGCAGCTGCAGCCTCGTCCAATTATGGTGCTAAATTACCAAGCCAAAGGCGCTCAAAGGAAGACAGAGAGAGACAGAGAGTGTGAGACACACACACACAGAGACGCAGAGACAGAGAGACAGTGAGAGGAGGGAGCATGCAATTCTGGTAACACGTGAATCCAAACTCACCATGGATGAATAGGTGTGGACTAACATCTGGAAAAAAAAGCCTGGTTACTGCTCAAAATCAAACAATGATTTAAAAAAAATCAAGGAGTCCAGCAGAGAAGCGAGCTGGACACAGGAGCTGAGCTTGATGTGTTTCCAGGACAAGCCATCAAAAAAAAAAAAAAAAAAATTTCACTCCCCCCCCACCCCAACAAGATTGGCGATGCCTATCACACACAGACAGAACTATTCATCTGTCTCTTTGCTGTCTTTTTGGCCTCTTTTCTTCTGTCGTTCTTCGGGGCTCCAGATGCAGTCCTCTTCCACCCGAAGCTGGGCTCAGACTGCTCGGGCGCCCCTTCCTCCCTCCGCTTGCCTACACCGCCTCATAATAATTGATATTCATGACTATTAATATTACACGAGTACTTTAAAGGGAGAATGGAGGACAAATGGAGCGTGAAGCAGCAGCGAGCGCAGAGCTCCCCTACTATTGTAAATGACGTTCATTCAGTGGAGAATTACTAGATGTAATCAGACGAGGGGGCTGGCAAAGGCAGACTGGGGAAAAAGTTTAGCAGAAAAGAGGCAGAACTTCAATTAACTGTGCCGGGGACACGAGTAAAGCAGCCCCTGCTCCTTTGGACAAGGCAGTGAGGGAGAACAGTGCCGGGAGGTTGTATAGAATGGAGGTGTCCTCCTACCTGGAGAGAGACTTTCCTAATCGGAGGAATTGATTGCCCTGGGCGCTTTGTGTGTGGATTACAAAAACAAAATAAAAAGGATTGCTTCATCATTTGGAGGCGAGAGAAAAGAAAATTGGTGGGCCTGGTTATTTACAGTGACTTTTGCAGACTTTTGCTAAATGTGGAAGATTATGCTCATTTGTTAAAGGACAGACGCGAGACGTAGGTTTTTCATTCCTTGTGCTGCCTTTTCCTGTTCAGTGCTCACATAGTTTGCGATTTTTACCTCAATTTAAAACATAAGCCATCAATCTTCAAATACACTAAACTTATCCTTTCCAGGCAAAGCCAGGGGCAACAGAAAACCTTTTTGGATGTTTCAGGAACCCGTTCAACTGGCCTGACTGCCATTTCTGTTAAAGTTCAACCTTAGTCCAGACTTAAATAGGCTCCTTCCACCAAGCTGCGGATTCTGTTTTTTGAGCAGAAAATTTAGGCAGACAGGACTACCTGTAATATTCGCTCTCTCCCTGTTTCTTTCTCTCTCTCTCTCCTCTCTGTCTCCCTCCCCCCTTTTCTCTTCTCTCTTCCCTCCCTTCCACTCCACCCCTCCCTCTTCCTCTCTCCCTCCCTCCTTTCTTCTCTCCCTCCCTCCTTTGCCATTTAGCTACTTTACTTTCTGTAAAGAACGAGCGTTACCCTGGTTACTTTTTAGAACCCACTGAAATGCCTCTACATACATATACCTTGAGCTGTTTTCACCATGGCCCCATGGCTGCTAATGTCATGCCCACTTTGGGTGCCAATATTCTTTAGGACAGTTCTAGCACCTTCGACTCTACCATTATCCCGCCTGTTAAGGAAAGAAAAGGAGGCCGAACCGAAACAATCCCCACCAGGCGCGTAGGCGCGGCTCTTGGTTACAGTCGATACACAACCACAAAGAGGAAAGGAAAACCCCAAGCATCATTCAGCAACAAGACGAATCTCTCTACTCTGCGCTCTCGCGCTCTCTCTTGCTTTTCTCCCTCTCCTCTCTTCTCTTCTCCTCCTCCTCTCTCCTACACACCTCCATACATACACCCCAACTTTAGGATTCAGGGAGCGCAGGAGGTGTGGGCGCCGGGCGCTGCCTGTGGGCGCTCGTCGGAGCCCGAGTCCCGCAGGAGCTTGCCGGCCGCTCCTGTGAGTCGCCCACTCTTAGGATCTTCGAGGCGGCTCCCCGCTGGGCTTTCAGGAGCTGTCCCGATCCGGAGGAGTCGCGTGTCTTTCTCGGCTCTTTGGGGAGCCTCTGCGTCCCTCCACCTTTCGTCCGACCAAGTGGCCCACGCCCGCCACCCGGGAGTGTGCTTGTCTTCCTCCCTTTTCTCTCCAACTTTTCCTCTTAGCAATCTCCATGGCCCGCTTCGCCCGTCTCGACTTCCCCCCTTTTCTAACTCCGCTTCGCCTTTCCTTTCGCCTTTCTGAAGTTTTTATTTCCTCCCTCGACGTCTCCGCAAAGCCTTCGCTTCCTCCCTTACCCTGGCAACCACATAGGGCTGTCCCAGGCCATTCCGCTCAAGAGCGAGGCTCCGCGGGCTTTCCGGTCCTCAGCCCGGCCAGCCGCGCGCCCCGCGCCTAGCCCGCCTGGCCCTGGAGTAGCGGAGCCGCCCGGCCTCCGCTTCAGCCCTCGCCCGAGCCAGAAAAGGGCATTGGCGAGCGCGGCCCCGGCCTCGGAGGCGGCTGGCGTTCTCCCGGCTGGGCGCAACTTCTCCTGTCGCGGAAGAGTTGAGCGAGACTCAGCGCTAGAGACCCGTGCACATTGAACGTGGGCAGAAATTTCTGTGAAAGATGCCCAAACAGGGGGCGGCTGCGTTCTCTGTTTGGACGCACTGACCCTCAAGGAAGCAAAACACAAGAAAATAGAAAATAATAAACTGCTACGATTCCTTCGATTTTGCTCTATCCATCCATATCTCCATCCGTCTATCTACCTCTTTCCCGCTAATTCTCTGTCCTCTACTTGGAACCATTTGTTATCAATTTCAGAGATTTTATTGAAAATAAAAATTAAAAGCCCGAGTCTGTTACAAATGAGGCTTGAAAACCCAATTCTCTTCCACACTTAAAACGAGAAAAGTCCCTGCCTTTATCAGAATCTCGATTTTCTCTGACAGCATGCCCACATTCAGTAGCACCACATTCCCCATCAGAGCTCAAAAGGGTGGGGTGGGGTGGGGGGAGGCGAAGAAAAGAGAAAGAAAAATAAAATAAATTAAAAAATTCCTAAATTAAAGTTGTCAGATTTCAACCTTAAAGTCCCTTTTCAGAACAGCGAAGCCTCCCCTAGCCAGCTTTTCTAAAAGTTAAAGAAAGATGAGAAAACCGACCGGAAACCTACGAGTAAATAGCTTTAAAATACATATCAGTTGGGGTATCAAGAAGCTCAAATTCTCTATCTGCAAAGCTCTAAGATGCATCTGGGGATGTCGACTCACCTCATAGATATCTTCGTACTTGACATTCTCCACGAGCTTCCAGAGCATGATGGCAGCCTGGTCTCTAGGAGGTGAGTGCATTCATGTGAGGAGCAGATGTCTGGCTTCTCAGGACTCCGCTGTCTGTAATGATCCATCTATAATTGGAAATGGGGGATACACACCAAATCCGACGCTCCTCTCCCATCGCAACTTATATCTGTTGTCTCAAACAATAGGCTGGACAAGTAAGCCTCAGCAAAGAGAAAAAACATTATTGCACACACAGGAGTTAGATGCAACCCACAGACATATATATTATAAAAATCATAAACCCGTATTTACACCCAGACACCCACATATAGTTATATAAGCACCTCTGGGTCACACAGTCTGCAGACTCCAAATGTGCATTTAACAGAGAGTTGTTCAGGGTGATTAATATAATATATACATTTTAAAACCTCTATATCGAAAATGACAAATCATTGTAGCCACTAACTGAAGTCTTTGCAATTCATAATGAGAAACTAGGGGCCATCAGTCCCCTATTTTCTATGTAGATTTTAAAGGGGGACCATTACCAAGATTTTAAAACACAAAAGCTCCTTCCTATTCATGTATGTTCCAGAGGAGAGTATTTTGAAAGACTGGATACGGGGGATTTGAAGGACTATCTCCCTGTGTTGATGGCTACACAACTTTTTTTTTTTTTTTTTTTGGACTATCTCCCTGTGTTGATGGCTACACAACTTTTTTTTTTTTTTTTTTAACTTTATCTCTGTCACCGTAGAACAAAAAAGCTAGCCACCATTGGTGACCATTTCTAATATTTTCTGGTCGTTTTGCCTAAAACCTTTGGAAACTTAAATACACCTCAGTTTGTCCTGCTTGTTATTTTAGGTGTTGTTTGTGTGCATTTTCAAGGGATTCCATGCACCATTCCTCTTGGCTGGAGTCTCCATTTTATCAAGTTTTTTTCAGATGTTAGAGGCAACATATGCACACATACACAAAAGGTTAATTCTGAGCCTTCTTTGCAGAGGCAAAGGACATTTTATATTTGCATCTGTTGTGTATGACTTGTAAGTGGTTTTAATCATGGAGAGTCAAGAAATGGCCACCCGAATCTTTGAAAAGGTTTAAGCAGAATGTCTTCAAAGAGATAGTGAAAAATATTTTCAGGCTTGTGGAGTTTTTTTTTTTTTTTTGTATAATTTTTCTTACTAAGGTGATTCATATAGTTATTTAAAAAAGAAAACATCATCAGCAACAAGAACAATATTAACCAGACTTCGAAAATGGGCACCTTTTAAGGCGCAGGGATTCTGAATTTTGTAATGAAATGAATACTCATCTGTTCCCCCCTTCCCCTTCCCCTCTGTTTTTCTACTCCCTTTCAGGGTTCAGAAAGCTCCTCACAGCCGGGAACAGACGCCCAGAAGAGGATCTCTGCCTCTGGGACAGAAGAGAAATGCCAGGAGGGACCGAGGAGGGATGGGGCAATTTGGGGTGGAAGTTATTAAGCGTGGTGAGAGTGAATCTGCAAAGGATGATTGTCTTTAAATTCAGGACTGCTGTGTGCAGCTCTGCGCGAACAGAGATGGACGCTCTTTGAGTAGAGGGCTCCGGACAACCGTGTTGGACGTCGATTCCATCAAAACCAAGGAGAAGCTTCACGAAGTGCAGAATAAACAATTCTGCAGATTTTTAATTTAATTTTTAAAGATAAGTCAAAGGAAAAGAACACAAAGAAGGTGCTTCAGAAGGAACTTCAGAAATAAACCCTTTATTTCTGGTTGAATTTTTTTATGTTTTGTCTTTCTGTTTCTCCTCTTCCTCCCTCCTTTTTGTTTTCCTTTTTGCTTTCCTTCATTTTCCTTTTCCTTCCTTCCTTTCTCCATTCCTTTCTTCCCCTTTAAATGTTAACCTTAAATCATACACAATCTATACAGATTTTTCACTAGGAGCATCAGCAAAGATATTCTTCTTTGCTTTCGGAGCTAGTTAGGAGATGGGAAGGGATTCTTCCTGATATTATTGTGTGTTGAGACTAGAAACGGGTTCCACACCCCCTGACTTCTAGAACTAAAATCAGTGCGAGATCAATACTCTGAAAGATAAATATTATAGACTTGGAAATCCAGATTCTCCAGACACAAGACATTTCATTAATGGAAATAATTGTTTTCTCCCTTTCAAATCAATAATTCTATCATTGTTATTACCTAAAGATCATTACAACCCAAATAAAATGCATTTGGAAAAATCTTACTTTTTTTCTCTAAATGCTTTTAACAGCTTTTAATATCTTTTTGGTATATTATTGCCTAGTCTAAAATAAATAAACTCTGAGATTTAACAAAACAAAACCTGCAAGAGATAATTTTATATATAAATTAAAATATATATAATGTATTGTGTTAGTATAACTATTTTATAGCCTTATATATGAATAATTTCAAACTTTTCATATGTAATTTTATTTTATGCTAGTATTAGGTATTTTTTAAAGTGGAAATAATCTTGAGATATTTGGTTAAAATTTAAGTTATTTAGGAAACCTGAAAAATAAGAAATCTGGTTTTATTAATAATGAGGTATAAACCTAAAAATATACACATATAGAGAATAGCCTTCAAAATACATAATCATAATTAAAATCCTAGTTAATTTTTTAACGTGGGCGTTATTCGAAAAATTCTAGACATTACATTGCAAGGTAAACCGTTCCCACGGAGCGTTCAGTCATTGAACGGGCAACAGCGCCCTCTGTCGGAATTTTGTAGACGCAAACCCTGCAAGGCCCCTTGATTTCTTTTTCGGCAAAGGTTTCTTTCCGTTCTTGAAAACCTGTGATTTCTCGAGAGGAACATTGTTAAAGTTCACTTCTTATGATATTTACTAATTTTAAAAACGATCGTTCCAGCGTCTAAAAAGTTCAAACGCCAAACGAGCAATAAAAGCTCAGCCACTACGGAGAAAATTTTTCCTAACTTGAACCTACCTCTGTTGCTTTTACTTTCTGTTGCCTTTCGAGTTATCACCCAATCACTTGACGTAGGGAAAAGATTCCCGCAAGAACTCAGTAAATGGAAACACAAAGGCAAAACAAACTCTGGATTTGAAGGAAATTAAATGAGTAGAATATGCATTTTCCTCGTTATTTTATCTTGCTTTATGTCCGTATTTCTTTTTCAGGATACGCACATGCTCGCCTAGGTGGAACGGCGCTGGAGACATCCCAGATAGTTAACACTCGTGCTTTCCTCTTTCATTTATATTTATTTCAGTTTAAAACAGCAAAGATATTTTATTCATACCCTCTTTTTTCAGCCTCAAATAGAGGGAATAGTATTCAGTAAGTGTCGGAATATAATAAAAAGCAAATGCACCCAGCATGAAGCCCTCTGCTGGTGATTTTCGAAGTAGGTTTAGGACTGTTTTTTTAAAAATGTAACAGAAAAATATCATTATTAAATCAAGGTCAACTAGGAGCACTTTCATGTCTTCTTTCATCTTTCTTCTAAAAATCTAATTATGAATTATCTAAATTTATTTGATTTTCTTCCTTCCACTAGTCCTCACCTTTGCACCCATGGGTTAAGACTCCATGAGCTATCTTCCTTTGCAGATGCCCACTGTACCACCTTTTCTTTTTCTATTACACAATCTCCCTGGGTGTCCCCTTTCCATCTACCCAAAACACAAAAATAATAAAGTTAGAAAAGTCAAGAATTAGAATTATTGTGTCAAGTTCGCACCCTGGACTTTCTCATTCTAGGTGGTGGGGCAAGCTATACAATAGCCTGAGGTTCAGTGCACTGAACTACAAAATGGAAATGATTGTGAAAATTTATTAAAATAATACCAGGGGAAAAATACATGTGGTACTATTGCTTCGTAAACAATTTAACTTGTTATCATTGTCTCAAAACACTTAGGAGGGGGTCAGGAAAGTGGAGGCTTCTAACAACTAGGGCTTTGCAATAAGCTCCTGGTTAGAAAGTGGAGGTGGGAAACACAACGAAGGTCTTCAGACTGTGTACTCTATATACTCAACACTTTGCCCACAGTCTCATGATGCTGTCTTCCTTCTTTCCTTCTGAAGTTAAGAAGACAGTATTTTTGGATCATTGAGTATTTCCAGGGTTATTTTTTATAGTCTTGGATTTGTAAGTAGGCAAAGGAAAGAAGAGAGAAAGGAAAAACTGTCTTACTTCAGCATCCTCAGATATTGCCCACCTTTTACCCATCAGAAGCATTATTGTCCACTGAGTTGAATAATAAGACATGACATCCATATAACAGATCTTGATAAGTTAAAAAATGATAAAACATGACAGCTCCATTTTTTATTGTTGCAGTCTGGCTCCTTATTTTCCTACCATGTTTCTGTCTTGAAGCTTTCTAGTGATTTTATTTTTTTGAAAGATTCGCTATGTGTTTTTATCATCAATTTGGAAACAAAATGTTGTTGAATGTCTGAAACTACAATTTAAGCGCCTGCCTTCAGATTTATGGGGCTTTGATACCATATAGGTTTCAGTGACTTGGTATGAGGAAACAAAATACGAGGGACTAATGTGTGCACAGGAGTGTTTTTAAAAAACGAAATGTGGGTGGGGTTATCTTTGGATTGACTCTTCATAATTATCGAGATTGAGGCAAGCACTAAAAAGGAAACAGCATTTCTTACTTTAATCATAATATTCAGTTGATGGTACATTTGTAAATTTGTAAAAGATACTGAGTTGAAATCACTTGTGAGAATAAAAATAACTGTAACTGTGAAAACTCCTCCTTTCTCTGGGACTTTTGAGAAGCAATCATAGTTTTATTATATATTTTAGATGTCCTGAACCCCTTAAGCTTTTCTGTTTAACTGTGGGGGTATGAAGTGGCCAAGGGGATAGTTTTGAAATTTCTATCCCTTGGAGATAAAGAGGTTAAGGACTGGAAGATGAGGGGCTGAAGTAAATGATGCAAACAGCCATGCAACAATTGTTTTCAACACCAATGGGTATTTCACATACAAAATGTGAGAGGTGTGTGTCTCCTCTGCCATGACTAATGCAGGAGGACAGGTACTTTCATCATTGTGGATGTTTTCCATATTATTGCTTTAAGAAGGAGCAATCTTGAAGGGTGAGAAAACTAAACAATTTGGCTTCAAAATGCAACCAGTAGACCAGTACACATCTGTGAGGAAAAAAATTTGCAAATAAAGACTTCGAAAGATGTAGAGCAGAAATATAACCTTTAAAGCATGAATAAACACATACAATGCATAGCATCAGAGCTGAAGTGTCTCATAAGTACAAGGGACATTTGGGAGAAATTAGCATTATATTGGAACTACTTCTTAAAATTCATGATTTGGCATTCTGATAAAAATAGGGAAGGATCTTCATTTTATGCCTCTTTTTTATTTCTTTGATATCAGATGAGTTTTTCACTTGCTGGTTATGTTCCCTTGGGCAAGTCCTCTGACCTTTCCAGGTCTCAGTTTTCTCATAGATAAAATGAGGAGAATTCGGCCAGAAGCTCACGCCTGTAATCCCAGCACTTTGGGAGGCCGAGGCAGGTGCTTAACCTGAGGTCAGGAGTTCGAGAACAGCTTGGCCAACATGGTGAAACCCCGTCTCTACTGAAAGTACAAAATTAGTCGGGCATGGTAGCGCACGCCTGTAATCCCAGCTACTTGGAAAGCTGAGGTAGGAGAGTCACTTGAATCCAGGAGGTGGTGGTTGCAGTGAGCCAAGATCACGCCGTTGCACTCCAGCCTGAGGGATAACAACAAAACTCCATCCAAAAAAAAAAAAAAAAAAAAGGAGAATATACTAGGTGATATTCAAGCTTCTTCCTTAGGAGTGGACTTTATGAAACTGATAAAAGCATTAAGTAGTAATTAATTAAATTTTTTATTTTAAATATTGCTCTTTTGAGATAGAGTCTCACCCTGTTGTCCAGGCTGGAGTGCAGTAGCAAAATCACATGAATACCGCAGCATCACCCTCCTGGGCTCAATAAATCCTCCCACCTCAGCCTCCCCAGTAGCTGGGACTATAGGTGCATGCCACCACACCTAGCTAATTTTTATCTTTGTAGGAAAGGGATCTTGCTATGTTGATCAGGTTGGTCTTGAACTCCTGGCCTCAAGCAATCCTTCCTCAGCCTTGTGAGTCACCGGGACCAGTCAAAAAATTTAAATGAAAGTGTTCTTTCTGAGCATGTTGCAGCAAACCTCATCTTTCTGGAACCCTCTGTGAGAGAGTTTAAAAGAATTGGTCCCAATCTTCTAATAAATGGTAATCATGAAATTTTTTTAGGAATACCATCTTAGAAGAAAGCAAACAAAGGAAAGATAAGAAAATCATGTCTTAGTTTGTGGAGGCTGCTATAAAAAAATACCTCCCAGCTGTGGCAGGAAGCAAGATGACCATTCGTTCCTATTAATTATGCTGCCATTAGGACAGAATGTAAGATGCTTTTAAATTCTTAATCTTATGTGTTGTATTTCTGAACATTTTCTCTCTTTCTCTCCTTTTCTTTTGTTTGTTTGCAATAAAAATAAGTTTTTATGTATGGCCAAAAAGAATACCTTAGAATGGGTAATTTATAAAGAGCACCATCTTATTGCTAACAGTTCTGGAGTTTGGGAAGACCAAGATTAGTTAACCAGGAGATTCAGTGTTTGGTGAGGGCCTGTTCCAATAGATGGTGGGTGACTTCTGTGTGTCCTCACATGGTGGAAAGGCAAAAGGGGCAAACAAGCTCTCAGGCATCTTTTATTTATTTATTTATTTATTTATTTATTTATTTATTTATTTATTTATTTTTTAGATGGAGTCTTGCTCTGTCACCCAGGCTGGAGTGCAGTGGTGCAATCTCGGCTCACTGCAACCTTCACCTCCCGGGTTCAAGCGATTCTGCTCCTCAGCCTCCCTGAGTAGCTAGGAGTACATGTGCTTGCCACCATGCCCAGCTAATTTTTTTTGTATTTTTTCTTTTTAGTAGAGACAGGGTTTCACCATGTTGGCCTGGCTGGTCTCGAACTCCCAGCCTTAGGTGATCCGCCTGCCTCGGTCTCCCAAAGTGCTGGGATTACAGGCATGAGCCACCGCACCTGGCCCTCAGGCTTCTTATATAAGGGCGCTAATCCTATTCACCAGGACTCTGTCCTCCTGACCTTGTCACCTCCTAAAGGCCTCATTTCTTAATGCCAACACATTAAGAGTTGGATTTCAACATATGAATTCTGGAGGGACACAAACATTCAGACTGTGGATATAGCTTGAGGGAAGATAATATTATTTTAATAGCTAGTACTTAATAGGCACTTTGAAAAATTCAAGGATATATGTCTACAAGAATAACATTTAATGTACTAAAAGAATTTGCAGTTATAATCTTGAAATTGTGGTTAGTAATCTTTGATAAAGTATGCAGAGTGGAACCAATGTCCAATAACAAAGGCTGGAAAACACTTCATTCTTCAGAAAGAGCAAACTAAGGCCAGGCTCCGTGGCTCATGCCTACAATTCCAGCACTGTGGGAGTCCGAGGCAGGCGAATCACCTGAGGTTAGGAGTTGGAGACTAGCTTGACCAACATGGTGAAACCCTTTCTCTGCTAAAAATACAAAAATTAGCCAGGTGAGGTGATGCACGCCTGCAATTCCAGCTACTTGGGAGGCTGAAGCATGGAAGTTGTTTAAACTCAAGAGGTGGAGGTTGCAGTGAGCCAAGATCATGCCACTGCACTCCCGCCTGGGCGACAGAGTGAGTCTCGGTCTGGGGGGGAAAAAAAAAAAAAAAAAAAAGTGATACTAGGTGGATACTAGAAAGTACATATGGGGAATCATACTATTGTTTCCCTAAGAAAATGATAGTTTAGTTTGTCAAAGTGCAGTTCGCCAATTCTGGAAGGGAATGAAGAGATCTCTTAGAACTGGCGTGAATTCAGGAAGAACAGATCATTCCGTATCTTCTCATTTCCTTTTGCTAAAAATTCACTAGACTGAATATTGGAGACACAGTGTATCTGGAGTTCATGAAGACATTTCAAAGGTTTTTCATTGACTCCTTTTCTGGGTTGAGTGGTGTTATGGTATTTGGAGACTGTGTTTCTCTCTGATGAAGGATATGAGCTTTGGAGTAGGACAGATGTGTGCGCATTCCAGATCTGCCACTTACTATCTTGGACAGTAAGAAAATTACCTGACCTCCCTGAGCCTCAATTGCTTTGTATGAGACATATTTCCTTATTAAATATATTTCCTATGTGAAATATGTGCATTGCAATAGCCATTGTGTGAAAATAGTCATAATGATTAATTGCGATAATACATATAAAATGCTTCTCGTGACCTCCAGTATGAGGAAACTCAGTATATGTTGTATCTACTGTTTCCCTCTCAGATTTGCAGTTATTTGAATAATTATCTCCCAAAGAGATTAATTGATTAATAAAAACCAATTTGAGACAGTAGCTTTAATAGTTAGTTTGCCACAGGAGTTTGTCCTTAGTCTCATTCTTGCTAATATAAAAGACTTGGAAGAATAATTACAAGACATGTTAGTTACTTTCTAGGTGCTAAACATCAGGGAAAACAGTCAGTACACTGGATTACAGAATGAGCATTCGAAAATATTTTAATAGGCCGATAATCTGGAACAAATCTCAAGAGCTATAATTAGCAAAGATAAAAGTAACAAAAATATGAGCAAGAAGCAGGGGCCTCATAGACCGACAGAGGAAGACATGAAAATACCCACAGTTTTTTACCACTCAGGGCCCTTATGGTTTCTGGACTGTATTAACCACATTAGCATCATGCCCAACAACTTAATGAGAATGAAAAATCTATAGAGTAAGTGAAATTCCAGGTTGCATTAGTAAACCTGGTTTAAGTGCAGAGAAGTTGCAGTCCTACAGTTTTTTATGTTGGTAAAACTGCATTTCAGGACTTGTGTCCAACTGGGGTGGCTTACTCTACAACTATTACTGGTAAACCAAAATGTCTCAGAAAGTATTCAGGTTAGGTACAGTGGCTATAATTTCAGTCCTTTGGGAGTCCGAGGCAGGAGGATTGTTTGAGCCCAGGAGTTCAAGACTAGCCTAGGCAACATAGTGACACTTTGTTTCTACAAAAACTAAAGAGCTGGGCACGGTGGCTTGTGCCTGTAGTCCCAACTACTCAGGAGGCTGAGGTGGGAGGATTACTTGATCCCAAGAAGTAGAGGTTACAGTGAGTCAAAATTGCACCATTGCACTCCAGCCTGGGTGACGGAATAAGACCATGTCTCAAAACAAAAACAGAAACAAAAACAAGAAAGCAATCAGATTTTAAAAAGTTCTGAAAGTCATGCCAAGGAAGAAAGAGTTGAGAAAACTGAATTTTTACACTAATACAGAGAAAACTTGGGAATGTGAATGCTGTCTTTCAATATTTGATGATGGGGAAGGAGAATTAGACTGAGGAAAAAGTTAGCATTTGTCTTGTTCACTGCTATATTACCAGTGTATAGCAAAGTGGCTGGCTCAAATGTGCTTAAAGCATTTTAGGCAAAATAATTCTCTTTTGCTCTAAAGATACAGAATAAGATCAATAGAGAGATGCTACTAGGAGGCAGATCTAACTCAGCGTGAGAAAAAAAATTCTAAAAATTTCAAGCACTAGAAAAAGCAACTTTGATTATGATGAACTGTTGGTAGCCGTAGGATGCAGGCAGAGTTTATATGACCTCCATCTAGAATGGGGTAATGCTGGGGCAGGAGGTCTATCTATATAACGCTGGGCAGGAGGTCCTTTGCAACACTAAGATGTTGGGATTCTACTACAGGTGCTCAGCTTGATATTGCATTGTGAGTTGAGCAGATTAATCATTGTAAAGGACTGGCATTGAGAGATACATGTGGAAGATTCCATTATTTCTGCATCTGTAAAAGTATTATCTGATTGGGGAATTGTACACATTTACTGAGCCCATGTTTCCTTGTAATGCATATGTTATCTGATTTCTATTAGTAGAAACAACATCACAGTAATTATACTCAACAGCTTTATTGGTCTGTCAGTCTCTGATTGTTTTGCTTTTGTCATTATCACTTTTTTCCATATTTAATAAGATTTATATGGGTGGCTTTATAGAATGAAGAAAAGCAAATTTATTTATTTAGGGTATGGATGAAGGGCCTTTCAGGCTTTTATTTGCAATAATTTTTGAGGAACATTTGTTTGATCCCTAAAAGAAATAAATGCTTTGCAGAATGTTTCTCCAATGAACACACTCAAAGCCAGGCTCCCTTTGAGGGAGTTTCAAAAACCTTTAAGTGATTTAAATAAGCACACAAGTAAAGAGAAGCAATTCTTTCCAAGTCCCTCCTTAATTGCAAAGGAATGTGAAAACTCTTTATAAAACTTTCACTAGTATTTACAAAGAAAGTATAAAGAATGTTCTTTTCCTGCTGTATTATAAAATATTTTTATTAACCCCATCATTACAACCTAAATCAAATTTTAAAAATATTTTAAGACCCAACTAAGCATGGGCAGTCACTTTTTCATGCTCTTTCTTACTGGTTGTCTTGATAATTTTAGAGAATACACTGCAACCTCTGCCTCCTGAGTTCAAGCAGTTCTCCTGCCTCAGCCTCCTGAGTAGCTGGGATTACAGGCATGTGCCACCATGCGTGGCTAATTTTGTATTTTTAGTAGAGACAGGGTTTCTGCATGTTGGTCAGGCTAGTCTCGAACTCACAGCCTCAGGCAATCCTCCCGCCTTGGCCTCCCAAAGTGTTGGGATTACAGGCGTGAGCCACCAAGCCTGGCCAGAAAGTTTTTTAAAAATAAAATTTGTCATTAGTGATTGGTAAATTAAATGCGTGTGTGTGTGTGTGTGTGTGTGTGTGTGTGTGTGTGTATAGTTCCTTTGCACGTTGCTGATAAAGACATATCCGAGACTGGGTAATTTACAAAGAAAAGGAAGTTTAATGGACTCACAGTTCCACGTGTCTGGGGAGGCCTCCCAATCATGGCAGAAGGTGAAAGGCCATCTTATGTGGCAGCAGACAAGAGAGAAAAGAGAACCAAGTGGAAGGGGAAACCCCTTATAAAACCATGAGATCATGTGAGACTTATTCACCACCATGAGAACAGTATAAGAGAAACCACCCCCATGATTCAGTTATCTCCCACCAGGTCCCTCTCACAACAAGTGAGAATTATGGAAGCTACAATTCAAGGTGAGATTTTGGTGGAGACACAGTCAAACCATTATCAATAGGAGTTTCTATTTGCTTCATATCAGGCGCTGAGATTCTGCATTTCTTAGGAGAAACTCCTCCATATTCTACTAGTGGTGACTTTCTCCCATGAAGTCTCACTCTGAGCATTTCTAAATCTTGATTTATACACTTGCCAATGGAAGCCTATCTCCAGGGTCACACCTTTTACCACCTTCTTAGGTTTTGGCTCTTGGTCAAAGGAAAGCAAACAGCATTGGTCTATGAACCAATGTGAAGGCTGGCCTTGGCCTTGACTCCACGCATTACCTAGACTTGGCTGACCTTTTGCCTCAGAATCCAGGAGCTAGATGCTGTGAGTGAGTGTTCATGCATATTGAATGACAGCTTTTCTAAGCCTTTCTTCTGTGGAAATACAGCTCAGGGAGAGAGCAGATCTGACAACAACTAGTCATTGGAGATGCTAGAAATGATCTAGGATGTACAGCTTTACTTGGCAACAACTTTTCTGGTTTTCACAAATCCATAATGAAAGTCTGACTATGGTTTCTTCTTAACCTGGTGCTTTGGGGCAATGGGTCTTTCTTATTGATGACCTTGATATTGTTTTTGCAAATACTTTTTATTTCAGTTCTAACTACAGGGACAGTACTAGAAAATGGTGAACACAATTTTAGAGAATGTGATGACAGTGGCTCCAAAGTGACCTTGTATCCAAGGAACTCAAAAGAAAAAAAACAATGACTTTGCCTAAAAAGAGAGACCAGATTTCCAGGGCCCTCCAAGTCACGTGAAATATGAAAAGAAGCAGCATACCAGCTCTAGCCTTTTATCCAAATATTATCTAGTGCCTTAAACTATTATTTCCAAACAACATTTTATTTTTTTCTTCAGTGGAAGAACACCATTTCTTTTGGAGTGATTATTATATTAATATACCCTATACTATCAACTTATATTTGGGAATAAATGCAGTTACTCCTATGTGAAATGGTCACATTATAGACGCTTCAATTAAATAAGCAATTTGTGGATTTAACTGGGCAGAAAACACAAAGGACCACCATCATTAGCTCTGCCCTTTACTGCACGTTTATTTTATGTACACTGATTAGGATTCTACCTGTTTTGACAACAACGACACTGTTTTAGTTTTTATTATGGGCTTTTCTACTTTTGAAATTGATCCCTTCTCTCTAGTAGCCTAACAGTATTAAGCAATAGCTGCCACCTATTGAGACCTCACCGTGTCTCATGCCCTAAACAAAGCACAGTACTTTCCTTTAGCTCACTTAATTTCATCTTCACAGGGTCTACGAAAAAGGCACTCTTACTCTAGTTTTTCAGATGAGGAAACCAAGCCCCAAAGGGATTAAGTAACTTTCATCAATTTTTTATAGAACTTTTAAATGACAGAAATAGGATTTGAGCCTAAATTTGGCTGTAAACCTGTCTCCTTAGCCGTGTGAACTTTCAAGGCCCAGAGTCAGTTTTATTCTGACTTCCACAGGCCAGTGGTTTGGACAATGGAAAAACCAGATCACATATAAGAGAGACAGAAGAAAAAAGTGGAATAAAAGAAGGAGGAAAGAGAAATCAAATAGGGGAAAAGAAAGAAAGATGAATAGATAAAGTATAAAATTTTAAAGAAAGAGAGGAAAACAGACACAGCATGTAGTAGGCTGCTGATTTTCTGAATAGTGGTACTCAACATGCAGTTGGGTAATCTTGATCCCCTGAGCGTATCTGGAAATGTCTGGGAACATTTTTAAATTCTCAGTCTGCCTGGAGGGTGGTGCTGCTTCTGGCATTTAGTGGGCAGAGGCCAACAATGCTGATAAACATTAAGTAATACATAGAACAGCTTCTATAAAAAGGAATTATCAATATGTCAATAGTACTGAGGTTGAGAAACCCTGGTATAGGGTTTGCTTGTCCAACCTCCCCTAGCTAACACCAATAATTAAAAAAAGACATTTTGGAGGGAGAAATGAAGAGATCATCATCTAGGTTACAAAAGAACGTGAAAGAAGTCTTAGTACTGGTAGATTATTTTGTGTCCCTGCAATATCTGAGAAAAAATTCTATAATGTAGTTTTAGAATGGTACGTTTCATATTTTAATACAAATTGAATATGTTATTCAATATAAATTGCAATTTAATGTCAGTGAACTCTAAGGAAGCAGAATGGGGTTGAATAGTCAGTTCTAACTTTCCTGTGTGAGGACTTTAAAAGCCCGGTGTTAGAACAGAGAGAACCATAAGGAATCATTATATCAGGCCTATCATTTTACAGAGGAGGGAGTCAGGGCTCAGAAAAATGAAGTGACTTGCCTAAGGCCATAGATGGCTGAGTTGAGACAAAATCCCAGTTCTTCAACCTTCTAATTCTCAGTTCTTTTCCTCTATCAAACTTGATTCTGCAATTTACTACTAACACCAACCATCAGAAATGACTTAAGCATCTTTTTCTTTAATTTATCAGGTCTGTTTGTTAAAAGCAGATGCAAGCACAAACCCTGACACACAGACATAACAACTTACAGATTCTTTTCAAAGTTTTGTAATAGTTAATACAATATCCCCTCTTTCTTCTGAGGAAAGAAATATAATGATAATAAAGTACTGCATTTGATTAAATCAGATTATAATTTTGCCATTATGGTAGTTGCCAAGCCTTTATAATTCACAGTAGTAGTAGTAACACTTTGGATTCACTGTTTCCCTTGATTTAATGCAGTTTTCAAATATGTCTTTCTCATCAGTGTAACTTAAGCATGGGATAATAAAGCACAAAAATTAAAATCAGAAAAATGAATGAACTATGCATTAATATACAAACATTTATTAGATGCCAACTGCCTGTATTGAGCATCTCAGATTGTGACAGTGACAACTAACACTTAAGCGCTTCTCTGTGCCAGGCAATGGTGTAAGTGTATGTGTTATGCATATTAACTCATTTACTGTACTAACCACGGTAGGATCTGGAGATGACAAGAAACTAAAGGCCAATTCCTCTGTCTTTTGAGAATATGTATTTAATTAGAGAAGCAGTGCATATGAGGCTGATACCCACTTGTACATAGAAATGTCTGATCAAGCCTAAAAGGAAAACCAATAGGAGATAAAGCTAGTATTAGTAAGAGCATGATTTTAATCAGAGAGGGCTTCTGGAAGAAGGTAGATGTACAATTAAAACTGAAAGTAAGCAGAGGAGAGGGAAAACACAAAGAAGCACAGGAGGATTGGGTGTCAGGCATTGTGAAAGTATAAAGAACCCTCTCCCAACTGCAACTGAGAAACCACATTAATGATATTATAATATGTTTTTGATTAATTGCTATTTTTTCATAGTTATATTCTAAGGCAAAGTTCTAAAACTAATTAAATGACTCAGGGTGAATTGAATTCAACTTGACCTACCTGAACATGATACCTGAAGCCTTTATCTGCAAGCCAGAGGGGAAGTTCCCAGAACGGGGAGGGGATCTAAGCAGAGGATCCAGGGTTCTTCGTGAGTGTGAAAATGAATGTTATTTTTCCCTCCAGGCTGGTTCTAAGGAGTTAGTTCACACCTCCAAAAGGCATCTAGTAGTCTGTCTGTTCAGCTAGCCAACAATTTCATTTGGCGGGAGATAAAAACAACAAAAAACCACTATTTATTTTCCTGTATAACTGGAAAGGTGTATAGGATGATGGATTAATTGGCTCACTGATGTAGTCAAATATTTCTTGTTCAGAGGTGCAACTCACTCAGATATTATGTACAGAGTGAGGTGATAAAAAAGCAGTAATAATACCACCTTTGTTTTAATATCAGTTAATTATTCTAAAATAATATTTTAGAGGAATTGTAAAATCCTAAAGCCTAGATATAAAAATTTCATATGTGGTTGACTACAGATAAGTTAAAAATATATTCTGCTACTTAAATTTACAAGAAAAATAAACGGCACCACTAAAAAGCAGGCAAAGGACATGAACAGACTTCTCAAAAGAAGACATTCATGCAGCCAACAAACATATGAAAAGAAGCTCAACATCACTGGTCATTAGAGAATAGCTAATCAAAACCACAATGAGATACCATCTCATGCCATGTCATGGTGATTATTACAAAGTCAAGAAACAGCAGATACTGGAAAAGTTGTGGAGAAATAGGAATGTTTTTATACTGCTGGTGGGAATGTAAATTAATTCAACCTTTGTGGAAGATAGTGTGACAATTCCTCAAAGATCTAGAATCAGAAATACCATTCGACCCAGCAATTCCACTACTGGATATAAATCATTATATTACAAAGATACATTAACGCATATGTTCATTGCAGCACTATTCACAATAGCAAAGACATAGAATCAACCTAAATGCCCATCAATGATAGACTGGATTAAAAAAATGTGGTACATATACATATACATCATAGAATACTATGCAGCCATAAAAAGGAACAAGATCATGTCCTTTGCAAGGACATAGATGAAGCTGGAAGCCATTATCCTTAGCAAACTAACACAGGAACAGAAAACCAAACACCACATGTTCTCACTTTGAAGTGGGAGCTGAACAATGAGAACACATGGACACAGGTAGGGGAACAACACACACTGGCAGTGGGTAGGATGTGGAGGAGGGAGAGCATTAGGAAAAATAGCTAATGCATGTGGGGCTTAATACCTAGGTGATGGGTTGATGGGTGCAGCAAACCCCCATGGCCCACGTTTACCTATGTGATAAACCTGCACTTTCTGCACATGTACCCTGGAACTTAAAATAAAAAATATATATAATATATTATATATTCTACCGATTAATCAGAACAGTTTTGGGGAGAGAGTCTACGTCTAGTTGAACAAATCCAGGAGAGGCTTGCTTTAATTGTTGCTTTGTAGAGAAAACAGAAAGAATGGCATGGTTAAGGGACTATCTTGGGTCCACAGAATAAAAGGCATAATTTGTATCATTAGAGAGTGGACTATGCTGTTTTGAAAGCAAGCCTGACTCTATTTTTACTTACTGATATATGTTGGCTCTTCACTTTTACCTGTTTGATTTTTTTTTTCAATGGGTCTCACTTGCCCCATTCATTGAATCATTATTAATGTAATCTTTAAATGAACATTATTAGAAGTTGTTGACATTACCTGTCCAAGGGATTTGAGGTCAGGAAGAAATTACATTAAAAATCATACTTTAAAGTTCTGTATAAAGTTAATCTGCAATTAAAATCAGACATTCTAGATTAACCTCTGTTATAAAATGAAACAAATAAGATAAAGGAAATATGGTGAATGAAGATAAATAATAAATGCTGATAAATAAAACATGATTCTTTTTTTTTTTTTTTTTAATTTATTTATTATTATTATACTTTAAGTTGTAGGGTACATGTGCATAACGTGCAGGTTTGTTACATATGTATACTTGTGCCATGTTGGTCTACTGCACCCATCAACTCGTCATTTACATCAGGTATAACTCCCAATGCAATCCCTCCCCCCTCCCCCCTCCCCATGATAGGCCCCGGTGTGTGATGTTCCCCTTCCTGAGTCCAAGTGATCTCATTGTTCTGTTCCCACCTATGAGTGAGAACATGCGGTGTTTGGTTTTCTGTTCTTGTGATAGTTTGCTAAGAATGATGGTTTCCAGCTGCATCCATGTCCCTACAAAGGACGCAAACTCATCCTTTTTTATGGCTGCATAGTATTCCATGGTGTATATGTGCCACATTTTCTTAATCCAATCTGTCACTGATGGACATTTGGGTTGATTCCAAGTCTTTGCTATTGTGAATAGTGCTGCAATAAACATACGTGTGCATGTGTCTTTATAGCAGCATAATTTATAATCCTTTGGGTATATACCCAGTAATGGGATGGCTGGGTCATATGGTACATCTAGTTCTAGATCCTTGAGGAATCGCCATACTGTTTTCCATAATGGTTGAGCTAGTTTACAATCCCACCAACAGTGTAAAAGTGTTCCTATTTCTCCACATCCTCTCCAGCACCTGTTGTTTCCTGACTTTTTAATGATCGCCATTCTAACTGGTGTGAGATGGTATCTCATTGTGGTTTTGATTTGCATTTCTCTGATGGCCAGTGATGATGAGCATTTTTTCATATGTCTGTTGGCTGTATGCATGTCTTCTTTTGAGAAATGTCTGTTCACATCCTTTGCCCACTTTTTGATGGGGTTGTTTGCTTTTTTCTTGTAAATTTGTTTGAGTTCTTTGTAGGTTCTGGATATTAGCCCTTTGTCAGATGAGTAGAGAGTTCATATGGAACCAAAAAAGAGCCCGCATCACCAAGACAATCCTAAGTCAAAAGAACAAAGCTGGAGGCATCACGCTACCTGACTTCAAACTATACTACAAGGCTACAGTAACCAAAACAGCATGGTACTGGTACCAAAACAGAGATATAGACCAATGGAACAGAACAGAGTCCTCAGAAATAATACCACACATCTACAGCCATCTGATCTTTGACAAACCTGAGAAAAACAAGAAATGGGGAAAGGATTCCCTATTTAATAAATGGTGCTGGGAAAATTGGCTAGCCATAAGTAGAAAGCTGAAACTGGATCCTTTCCTTACTCCTTATACGAAAATTAATTCAAGATGGATTAGAGACTTAAATGTTAGACCTAATACCATAAAAACCCTAGAGGAAAACCTAGGTAGTACCATTCAGGACATAGGCATGGGCAAAGACTTCATGTCTAAAACACCAAAAGCAACGGCAGCAAAAGCCAAAATTGACAAATGGGATCTAATTAAACTAAAGAGCTTCTGCACAGCAAAAGAAACTACCATCAGAGTGAACAGGCAACCTACAGAATGGGAGAAAATTTTTGCAATCTACTCATCTGACAAAGGGCTAATATCCAGAACCTACAAAGAACTCATGATTCTTTTCATTACTTAGGTAGCTTGGGTTTCATGAGGAATGGGGAATGGCTCTGAAAATTTAAATTTTGGCATAGTTTGCTATTAGACCATGGGAACATTTTAGCTTTCATTCTCTATGCAAATAATGGCAATACTATACTTTAGGCATTCATGGGAAAAGAGACAAGATTAATTTTAAGAAATACTTTAAAATCTTTTTTTATCTTTTGTTCAGAGTGAAGAAACACAAAGCAACTTCAGGATGTGGTTCAAAAATAACATAATGAGCAATGTTCTCTCTTTCAAAATCTAGAACATTGGATGGGAACTAAGTTTCCCCTTTAGCTCACCAGATTCTGGGTTTACATTTTTATATACAAAGAAAGAGTAGAACACAACTGGTTGGATACAAAAAGTGGAGGAAATTATGGAAGTTCTAGAAACCCAGATAGGATAATGAGTGAAGAAAAACACCTGGCATCATTTTCCTTATAGGACTCACCTTTTTCTTTTCTCACAATCTAAATCTTGAAGTAAATAAGATGGTTTAATTTAGTGCCTGAAATTGAACCACACATGGTTCATCACTCAATTACAACAGATAGATAGTGTAAGGGAAAAATCTTTTTGCTTGAATAGTTTTAGCATATTACAAGAAATAAACATGAAATGAGATTCCGTTATGCATTTTTGGCAGGGATAGCTTGGGAATTATGTGTTGTCAATTGCATCATATCAAAGGCAAATGATGTAAGCCTGTCCCATTGGTGGTGATATTGATGTTGATTGCTTCGTTAACATAGTGTCTCCTAGGTATCTCCATTTTAAAGCCATTCTTTTTCCTCTGTGGGGAGGAAGCACAGAACTAATACAATATCAGAGATACACTACAAAATACCTGTTAATAATCATAAAAGGAGGACTGAGAAACTATTCTATATTGAAGGAGATTAAAGAAATGACAACTGAATGCAAGATGTAATCTGATATTTTCTTTTGCTGTAAAATACATTATTGGTATATTTGGAGAAATCTAAATAAGTTTGTAAATTATAAGTAGTATTTTATCAATACTATGTTTCTGATTTTGAAAATTAGGGTGTGGCCATATAAAAACGTCTTTGAATTTAGGAAACACACACTGAAGTATTTTGGGGTAAAGGAGAATTATGTCTGTGATTTATTCTCAAATGGATATATAAAGCAATTTAGGTAGAATGTTAATATTTAGAGAATCTGAGTGAAGTGTATGTTAACACACACTTCAGCAATTTATAAGGCCAAGGAAAAGACCCAGTTCTGACAGCTGGTTCTTGTTTTGATTTCTTGTCTAATCCTGGGAAAAATACTTAGATCCTGTTCTTTATCACTGTCACCATTTTTCACTTTGTTCTGTTCCCATTTGTAGTGAATTTATATTCAGACTTTGAAATTCAGTTTCTTTATAGCCTTACTGAATTCATTTTTACTAGGAATAAACCTTGCTGAAAGACTGTCTTTTCCAGCCTCTGATGGTCATATAGTCATATAACCAGTGAACTGTAAGTGCAACGTGGTGTGAGGCTCTAGGAAGGCTGTTCAAAGGGAGCAACTCATCTGAGACGGGTACATTTAGTTCTTTGTTTCTTTCTCATTCCTCTTGTCTGCAGTGTAGGTACAAATGATGCCATGTATTGAAACTTAAAGATGGAAGTTTGTGTTCAGATAGTGGAGCTGAAGGACAGAAAGAGGCCTGGACTACTGATGAATGAAGTCACTACATCAACCCTGGACTGCCTGATTCTGTACTTCTTTTATATAAGAGAGAAATAAACTTTTTCTCATGCAAGCCATTTTGATTTTGGATTTTCTGTTAAACCTATTCTTAACTCATTGACCACATTACTCTGAGAGTCTTAATACAGTAAGATAGTTTCTCCAGCCACCTCCTACATTTAGGTATCAAATGTATATTAATTGTGTTTTCCCAGTCTTTCAAGTTTGGAATGCTTTATGGAATGACCACGATCGAAGACCAAGCTATTCTTCTTTGGCTTGAAAGAGGAAAGTTGAGTCAAAAGTTTTGCTTTACTTTTAGGGTCTTCCCAAATAGGTTGAATTGGAGGATCTAGTGGTATGGTGATGACAGGTTTCTTCAGAGCATATGTTTCTCCCCTTCTTCCAAGACTTTAGGATTTTGCTAGGTCTATAAAGGGAAGGCTTCTAATAATTGGAGGAGGCTGACAATGTCAGGACATGCTTATTCATAAGAGAAATTTATAGCAGAAAATCAGCATCTAGTATAGACTCTCCAAAGACAGGACTGTCAGCATCTCTCTTTCATGCTTGAGATCTCCACTGGCTCTCTGTTACATCAAAACTTCTTTTAGGACTTTAAAGCCTCCCAGATGTTTTTTCATGACTTTTACTTCGCGGATTATTTCTCCCATTTCTTATTAAGCAGTCCTCATTGTTGTACACCAGTTACATCATATCAATTCCCATCTCTATACTTTTCTTACTCTGCCTAACCTAAATATTACTTGGGATTCAGTTCAAGTTTACCCTTTTCTTAAATCACCCTCTCATTACTCAAGTGCTCATTGATTTCTCTAACTACAAGCTAGAGTCAACAGGAAACAGCTTGGTAATTAATCATCACTGTATGTTTTACATCACAGCCATCTCCTTGGGCAAGATTAAGACTTCTTTGAGGCTCATCCTCAGTATATGTCATGGATGTCTCTTACATGCTTTTGCGTATATGGCATTCTGTATCTATGCTGCTTTATCGAATTTCCATCCACCTCAATGAGGCAAGTAAAAGGTATTTTTTAATTTTAGGTTTTTAATCATTATGGGCACATACTAGGTGTATGTATGTATGGGTACATGTGATTTTTGATGTAGGCATTCAATGTGTAATCATGATATCGGGTAATTGGGTGTCTATCACCTCATTTATTTCTTTGTTCGAGGAACATTTCAATCTCATCACCTTAGTTACTTTAAAATACGCAATAAATTATTGTTGACTATAGTTAGTTACCCTGTTGCATGATCAAATACTAGATCTTATTCATTCTAACTATATTTTTGCACCCACTAACTATCCCCATTCATCCCCACTCTCCCTCATCCCGCTACCAAGAACCTTCATGGGCTAAACCTCACTTTGAACCTGGCCTGCCCTGCAGCAGTGTGATCATAGCTTACTGCAGCCTTGAACTCCTGTGCTCAAGTGATCCTCCTGATTCAGCCTCTCAAGTATCTGAGACTGCAAGTGCAGGCCACCAAACCTGGCTAATTTTTTATTTTTATTTTTTGTAGAGACAAGGTCTTGCTATGTTGCCCAGGCTGTTCTTGAACTCCTGGTCTCAAGTGATCCTCCCACCTTGGCCTCTCAAAGTTCTGGATTATAGACATGAGCCACTGCATCCAGCCTATTTTCTTTTTAAACAATCATTTAATAGGAAGGAAAACTGTGAGGTCAAAATAAGTAAAATGGGTAACAGAAAATAAGTTAGAAGATAAAGATTAGAACCCAAATCTTCTTTTTCCCCAGATATTTCTCTTCCTGTTAAGCAATACAAGTTAGAACGTAAGCTCAATGAAGGCACAGTCTTTAGGTTTGCTGTTGTTGTTGTTTTGTTTATATATCCCCAGTATCTAGAAGAGTGCATGGCACCTAATAGGTCCTCAATAAATATTTATTGAATAACTAAATGAGGACTTTTTAGGCTAGAGAATAAATTTTTCCCTTTATTATAAAAGACCATAGCTATATAAGCTGATTTTCCCGTATCTTCAAGAAAGTGTCTTACAGTTAGATAGGAGGAGTAAGTTCTAGTGTACCATGGCAAACTATAGTTAACAACAGTATGTACATTTATAATTCATGATTATTGATAGATGGTGGAACTCCTAGATGGAAATATTTACAGGGGTAGGAATTCAGTGCTTTCTTTTTTCTTATTTTTTTCTTATTTTATTTATTTATTTATTTATTTTTTGAGATGGAGTCTCCTTCTATTGCCTAGGCTGGAGTGCAGTGGTGTAATCTTGGCTCACTGCAACCTCCACCTCCTGGTTTCAAGTGATTCTCCTTCCTCAGCCTCCCGAGTAGCTGGGACTACAGGCGTGCACCACCACACTCGGCTAGTTTTTTTTTGTATTTTTAGTAGAGATGGGGTTTCACCATATTGGCCAGGTTGATCTCGAACTCCTGACCTTGTGATTCGCTCGCCTTGGCCTCCCAAAGTGCTAGGATTACAGGCGTGAGCCTTGGCCTCCCAAAGTGCTAGGATTATAGGCGTGAGTCACTGTGCCAGGCTTTGTGCATTTTTTTTTTTTTTTTTAAAGATATCACATGCAGCTGGAATGTACCAATTAGTGCTGTGGAAACTGACTTGAAACGAACTGGAAATCCCCTCAAATGTTCCAACTTAAAGTTGTACAAGCCTATTTTACCAGAGGGTTTATGAATGAACTATATAATTTTGCAGCTCATAAATAATGTATAGTAATGACACCTTCCCATTTTCTACTTACTTACACAGGTAGAAGCAGCAGGCACAGGAAGAAAGATCTGAAGAATATTTTGATCCTTTGGAGGAACCACATCAAACGTTTGAGGCAACCAAGGGTGTAAACATTCTGTAATGGAGGTCATATTATGGAATGGTTAAGGGATTAATAGGGGCTGAAGACGTTCTGTGGGTTGAGGAGAGGGAAACAAAAGACATCTTTCCTAATACCATTGAAACTTCAGGGAGGGCAACTTGTGTTGCCCGAGAAAACCGTATCAGTCAGGAATGACAACTGTAATACACTGTGGCCTCTGGGTCTGATATTGCTTCTAAATAATGATCCATGAGAATGTATTCATTTTCAACTATTCTGTGCATTTTGTACACGTAGATTCTAGGCCCAGAATTATGTAGATAATGGGATTGGCCCATTACTTAAGGTGTAAGAGTGGGAGGTAGAAAAACCTCACCCTAACACCCACTCTAGTTGTGCACGCAATTTCAGTCCAGTAGGGAAAGGGGAAGCCATCTTAGGGCTCCATCAAACCCACTTGGTCATGGATAGGTGAGAGAAAAGAAGCCTGGGAAAGTCATGGGAAAGAAAAGGGTATTCAGTGAAGAAACGGGTCCTTTTCTCTCCTTTCCAAAGCTCCATGGGGACTCCATTTTCTCCCAGATGGTCACATTTTTACGGGCCTCCACCTTCCTGTCAATTAGCCTTCCGGTCTCCTGCCCTTCCATCTTTCGGTTAGCCTGGACTCTGGTAGTGCTTGAGCTACCTGAAGGAGGTGGGTGTGCTTTTCTATGCTTCCTTCTCTCCCCTGATTCATTTTCTCAGCAGACTGACCAAAGAGAGGTCCTTGAAACCCACTAGCCCCACAAAGTCCTGAAGTGACCTTATTCTGTGTGATTAGCTCACCCCAAATGAGTTGTTCTTTAGGGGTGAACTGCCTAGTTATTTCCATGGGAGAGTTTTGTCAGTGTCAGAAATAAATTTTGATATTGAATTTAAATATGCTGCAATAAATAAAGAAATGTGATTAAAACCAACAGTCCTTGGCACATACGTACACATTATCATAAATACTGATCTGAAATTCATAAGCATCTTCTAGCCTATACAGATCCCAGTTTTACCAATAAGGCGAAAGGCAAAAGAGAAAGAGAAAGAAACAGAGAGAGAGAGAGAGAGAGGGAGGGAGGGAGAGAGAGAGACAGACAGAGAGACAGGGATGGAGAGAGAGAAAGGAAGAGAGAAACACACTATGGGCATGGGGGAGGGAGTGGGAGCAGAAAGGAAAATCAAAGAATCAAACTCAGCCCTGGGAATGTGGGCTTAAGATGTGTAACGTACTTTCCTCTGTGCTCAACCATAGTTTTCTGCCCTAAGGTGGTAGTTTTCAAGCTTTAGGATGCTTTAATGGGGAGTATGAATTTAATACAATTTCTAAGCCTCCACCTTCAGAAATACTGATTCGGTTTATTCTGTAAATCAGGAGTAGAGTCTAGGGATTTTCATTTTACTAAAGACTTCAGAAAATTCAGATTCAGGTGGTCCCGTGAAACTTTGTAGGGGGTGGTATGTGTGTACAAAATTTCCTTTTGAATAAAATGCGCCCATACTAGCAATTCAGGGTTGATTACTTGGACAAAGGAAAAATAAAGCATGTATAAGTCATGTAAGGAAATTGAAAATATTTTTTATTTGTGTGCTGCCATGATATCTAATAATCTAAAAGGGGAGATGTACCATAGTTATTTTTCTATTGTGCTTTTTGAACTGATATATGTGATTTGATGAGGTTTACCATCATCTGAGCTCACATAAAAGGCAGTCTAGAATTTCTCACTAAACTTTCCGGAAGCGGGGCTAATCAGATAGCAAACTACATCAGGAGAAAACACAGCATGATGGGAATGACAAACCCATTTGACCATGAGGGGCTCTGGGGTCTGGTTTTGGTGCTTCTTTGGGTAAACCTCTGAAGCTCTTTGGCCATCATGATTCTTACTTCTAAAATGAAGAGTGTGGGAAAGATGGCCTTTTGGTTCACTTCTAGAACTGAATTCTCAGAAAGACTTTGTGGTTGCCTTTTCGAGTAATTCATTGCTTTCAGAAACTGGATAAAAGTCAGGTAGTCCTTGAGTATCCAGTTATTAAGGCATAAAATACTAGCAACAATTTTATTCAGCACCTTTTATGTACCAGGATCTCTGCTTTATGCTTCATATGCATTTGCCCCAATCCTTCCCTGAATTCAGTTTGGTTTCTCTGCTATCATTTTATGTATTAGGAAAATATGATTTGGGGAAGATAGGCAGTGCAATGTAAGGTTTAAGAAGAAGAGTTCTAGAGCCTTTAGACATGGACCTGAATCCTGACTCCACCACTCAATAACTATATGACTCAGTATATAAAAGTTATTGAACCATCTCTATGACATAGTTTTCTCATTTGTAAAATGAGCATTATAACAGTTTTTCCCTCATGGGGTTGCTATATATGGTACACATTATGCAAGTGTTTGCTCTGACAGTTATTAAATATTTTGTTAGAGCTGAGATTTGAATCCAAGTCTGTTTGAATATGAAACCCATGCTAGTTCTTAGCCCAGTGACTGAAACCACATTGCTGAGCCAGTGTTTGAGTCCAAATAAAGATTCAATGAGTCAAGATGCATCCTTTAGACTCAAAAATGAATGTCAAAAGTAACTGGCAAGGAAGGATACAACATGTTCCCAAACTGGGACCAATTAAGATTTTAAGCCATTATATTTCACATAAACCTTCTGGAAACTTTGAATTAAATCCATGATTCAAATAAAGTTATGAGATTAAACATAACATCCATATTGTAAGAAAATTCACATACACACACATACACACACACATACAAAATAACACACACTGTTTATTTGTCACCCTCAATATGCTTGTAGGGTTGGAGGAAAACTTTCTACTTTAAAGATAAGAGAACCATGGCACAGAGCAGTGAAGTTATTTACTGAACGTTGCATTAAGTGCTCTCATAGACTTTACAGTCCAGAGGACTCTTAAATGGACAGAGAAATGTAATAAAGAATTATACTGTTATGATAAGGTCTTCAGTTACCCATCCATTTATTCCTTCTTTATTTATCTGACACCAATTTTCCTGTGTTCTAACCTAGATCCTTCTCTTTACTAAGAAGCTTCATTTTATTAATTATCTGCACATTAGTTAGAATCAATCCTTCCATATTCCCCACTCATTAAATGCTTGTCGCTTGTCATTTTAAATGTATTGTCCTATTTTTATTTTGCAAGTTTGAGGAAGTTCAACTTTCTTCTATAAATAAATCTAATATAGTTGTAGAGTACAGAGAACCAATCTTGTCTCTGAATAATATTCTGAATCTGTAGATTGATAGATAAGTCTACCAATTGATCTATCAATTATCTGGTACATTGTCTGGTAGGTGATAAACAACTAGTTGTTGAACGGATATGGGAGCAACTTTTTCCTTCACTTGCTCCAGCAATCCCGTTGATGAATGATAACTCACTTCATCTTCCAGCAGAGGGCAGTAGAATACACTCTGTAGCACCAAGGCTTTGGGAAATACTGGTGCTATTTTGAAAGTACTGTATTCAGATATGTTTGAAGATAGAGAATAAGGTGACGGTTTTTGGTGAAAAAAAATTAGAGAAAAAGAGACGTTATATTAATTCTTGTTATAAGTGAAGCAAAAAAATTTTCATTGTAATACATTTCTTCTTCAGGGAATTTGTAGTTGGTATGTGACTCAAAACCAGAGAAGCCTATACTTTGCAACTGCCTTTGTTAATTCTTTCTGTATTTAAATACTATCTACACAATATTTCCTTTGTTGAATGAGTTATAGGGAATAGGAACCAGTGGGTAGAGAAGAATTATAGGGAATATAAATATGCCCCTGTGATTACTAGTTTATTTAACAAGGTAAATGACTTTTTGGTTTTCTTCTAGAGCTGAATTCTGCAGAGAGACTTTGTGGTTGCCCTTTTGAGTAATTCATTGTTGTTACAAACTGGATAAATTTCAGGTAGTACATAAGTACCAAGTTGTTAAGGTATAAAATACTAGCAACAATTTTGCTAGTAGTTGCTAAAATATGTTATAGTCAGATAAATCTGTGTCCTATAATTATAAGTTTATTTATTAATTATTGAATAAACATTTTAAAAGTAACTTTAAAGAAAGATTTTTAGGGCAGAGATCTTTTTCTAGAGTTCTGCCTGCATAGATAATTTTTTTCCAAACCTTGTTTGCTTATGCCATACTTGCAAACATGTTAGGATATGCAGAGAGTTGTCTCAGCACTTACTCTTTGATCTCACCACCTGCTTGATCATATTTCAAATGCAGACACTCACATGTACATATCTCTATCATCCACAACATCCACACTGTCCTTGTTCCTCCTTTTATTATGGTTATCTCTATCTGTACCAAGTTTCAACTTGGAGGACAGGAAGTAAAGGAAGTAGGAAAATCTAAATATTCTCCCAGATCACAACTCCTTGAGGTATCTCAGTATTGGAGACTGTCAGGCAATGCCAGCTTTTTGTAACTCAGCTACCTTCTAGTCATGATGAAAGTGAAACTGGAATTTGAGGAACCAGTAAGTAGAGAAGAAGAGTAGGCACAATGGAAGAGATAGGAAGAGTATTCTGAGCAAAGCAATATACACAGTCCTTTTTAATAGTTGTCCTGTATAAGATTTCAAGTTCATATCATCTCAAATACTGCTTTTTTTGTAAAGGATTAAGCGGCTATATTGCATTTCATCTCTGGTTCACTTCAACTCAAAATTATTTAAATAGCTCCTCTTATGTGTTTGAGTGGTTTGCTCAACAAAATTTGTTTGCTCAACAAAGTTTGCTCAAAAATTACATCAACAATTTTTGCTGCTGTCCCAGGTACCATAGAAATAAGAGAGGTGAGGTTCCTGCTTTTAAGACTTTACAGTCCGGTTGGGCTCATAAATGAATAAAGAAATATAATAAAGAATTATAGTGTTGTCCCTCCATTTATTCTTTACTTATTTGACTAATATATTTGTTGATGACCTACTTTGTGTCAAGTACCCCAATCCCATGGAGACAGGAAATAAATCACTAAACAAATAAATGAGATAATTTCAGATAGTAGTAAGTGCTGTGAAAAAAGTAAACAAATACTATGCAGAGGTAGTAGAAGAGTGTGCTCTTATCGCAGCTAATTTTGGTTTAGTTGGTAATTTTAGTTGGTAATTAGATGGTAAGGGATATCAGAGAATGCTTACCAAAGTATCTGATATGTAAACTAAGACCTGAAGGATTCCTAGGTGTGAGAGATAAAGGGGAAGGAGGTGGGTGAAGAGCATTCCAGGCAAAGAAAAGAGTATTTGCAAGATCTAGATGGCATGACTTGTCCTGTCAAGTTGCTAAAAGTGATCCAGATATGCCCAGGAGCCGTCAGTGAGTCTGGGTGATAAGGCTGGAGAGGCTGGCAGGTCAAAAAACAAATGAAAGGTCTCTAAGCCATGTTAAAGTTTTCAAATTTTGGCCCATGAGCATTGGGAACCGATATTCATTAAATGGAATTGCTTAAAGTTCTAAGAAGTATTTTCAGAATATGTTTTAATACAAGGCACCATTTTCTAGTTTATAAACCGTTTCTCTCAGAATGCCAGAAATTTTACTTTATTTTTTGGCAAAACCCCTGTATTATGCATGTATTTTCCAAATAATACTTCTAATTTCTTTCATTTATTTATCAATATTTAGGTGACACTTTACATCGGCACTGTTTTGGGTGATAGGAATGTATCATCGAACATAGATTAAATCCTCCCACATATGTAGATTTATTTAAAGGTATGAATTAGCAGAGAATTCCTCAGGGAATGGTTTTGTCAAGAAATGTGAAGAGATTCTACTTGCAATCTAACACGTTAGCCTGCCACCGTTTCACATAAACTGGCAGAAGACACAAGACTTGTAGGTCAGAGACAAACAACTTTATTACTCACAGTAACAGAAGTAGCCAAAGTATAAGCCTTTGTGCCAGTTCCCAGTTTTCACAGAACAATGTGAAGAGGGTCAGTTGACACCTATACATGCAGTGGGTTGTGTTACAACAGGGCAAACCTGAGCTTATGGAACACAACTATTTTATAATGGGTAATAAACAGAAGCATGCCTATATTGTGCTCTGGAGGAAGATATCATCTCTACCTACTAAGGCTATAAGCAATCCTGCCCTTTGCTCCAAAGGGAAACATTATCTCTATCTTCCACAATGGTACACAATAAAAAATGTCTTTGAAAAGACAGTTCAGCACAGAAATAGTCAGTGCAAAATACATGCAGAAACACAAGAGACTCATGGAGAATTGTCTCCTAACGGATTTGTCTTTGCTTTAGTTAAAGTACAAGCCACAAAAGTATTATGTGGCCAAAACAAGACTGAACATTCATCTGCTTCTTTCATTAAAAATCGTTTGTTCTGGACGTATCCTGTAGTGGGTCTGCATAGGTGAGATTTGGTGAACAGCTGGCCTTAGTGCATTAGATCTGTGTAGCTTGATTCTGTCTGCAGATATTTTCTCAGACTGGATGATAATTGAGGGTTCCATATACTCACTTTTATCTGCCTTTTCTGTTAATGTTGAATTTATATGTTTATATGTAAAGAGAAGAGCCAGGTATAATAAAATATAGTCAAATCCATTTCTCCTTAAAAATTGTTTTGTAATTTTTTTAATTTTTAAAATTGTTAAGGCTTAAGTAGCTGTCTGGGAGAATTTTCTGGCCAAACTTAACAGATATTTAGGAGTGGGCATCCTTTTAAATGGCTACATACCAGGGCATTTAAGTGGTTATCAATTGCATATATAATATTTTAATTATTATTTTTAATTCTAGAAGTCTAGTTAATTTGAAATTTAATGCTACAAAATTTTTCATATAATATATTTAATCCATAAGTCATAATTATTAAAATGAGAACTACTATACTTATGAAACATAAGCAAACTCTTTTTGGGGTTATGTGTATAAAAGTATTTTCAAAATATGATAGCAGACAAGACCAATGGTTTAGAATTTTTTTTTTTTTAGAAATTCTAAAGGCAAGGCATAAAATCTTTAAAAAAAATCACACTTGAAAGGTTAATTTTGTTTTAAATTATTGATCAATCCAAAGCAACATTCAACTTCACATACCAATTTTACCAAATTTCCATATATTACAGTGGCTTAAATATAAGAGCAGAAGTTAAATCTCTTGTCCTTTACTTTCTGGGTAAATAATTGTATTGTAAATCTAGATGACTTTTACCTCAAGGATTTAGAGGGGGGTAGTTTTTCTGTTTTTGTTTGTTTGTTTGTTTTTCCTCTAAAAGAAGGCAGGGTTGGCATTTTGCTGATGCCAATGATGTTTATATTTCTGAGGGCTGGGCAATTGTTTCTTGTTCACCTGGTCCCACTTGCACATACCTGCTTTCCTAAAAATATTTTAAAACATTTATTTCTAAGCTCCCCAAATCGCCTACCTATTTTGCAGCCAGAAGGAAATTGGAAGAAAAAATTGACCACTTAGTTCCAGGCACTAGCAACTCATGATTGCATTACTGCAATAGCCTCGTAACTGGACTTTCTGCCTCCAGTCCTGCTTTTTATTCCATTCTCCTCACTGGAGAGATTTATTGTAAGAAGTGAATATGATTTGCACATCACAAATAATCCTCTTCATGGCTTGCTATTGCCCTTATGACAAAGTCAAACTTCTATACAATTGACAATATATCATTCTGACTTGGCCTTGCTCTCTTCTCCAGTCGCTTTCAATTTTATCTTGCTTCCCTGTTTCCCCCATATCATCCCCTCCCCACCACACACAGTCCGTTGTCTAGCCACATTAAGATTCTTGGAATTCCTAAAACTCATCAGAATCTAAGACTTTGCCAATATGGTTCTCTCAGCTTGGAACATTATATTCCACCATCACCATCCAGCTCCTACTAATGATTCAATCAGCTCAAAAGTCACCAATTCAACAGAACTGTATTCATTTTCTATTGCTGCATAACGTATTACCACAAGCTTAGTGGCCCAAATCAAAATCCATTTATTAGCGCACATTTCTATAGGTCAAAAGCTCATCTATGCTCAACTGGGTTCTCTGCTTAGATACTCATAAGGCTAACTCAAGGTAGCAGCCAGGATGGGCTCTTTCTGGAGGCTCTAGGGAAAAATCCACTTTCAGTCTCAGGCAGATGGTTGGCAAAATCTATTAATTTAGTTGTAGGACTAAGTACTTATTTCTTTGCTGGCTGTAACGGCTTGTTAGCAGCTCTGAGGGGCCACTCTCAGGCCTTTGTCACATGGTACCCTTTGTGTTCAAAGCCAGCAACAGTGCATCCAACCAACAAATATCTCTCTGACTTTCTATTCTTCTACCAGCCAGAGTGAAAAAAAAATATCCCTGCTTTGAAAGGACTCATATAATAAGATCGTGCCCGCCCAGCTAATCTCTCTTTTGATTAATTTGAAGGCAACTGATTAATAGCCATAATTTTAATTACAAAATGTTTATCATCTAAGTATAATCACAAGTGTGATATCACATTGTATTCCCAGTCCCAGGGATTTGGATGAGGAATCTTGGGAGTTCGTGTTTACAATTTTGCCGTTTGCAGACAACTCTAATTTTCTAAACTATGTTTCTTTTCTCTCCTTTGTGCTCCCATACCACCATTCATTATGGTCATGTCTTTTCTTTTCTTTTCTTTTCTTTTTTTTTTAGATGGAGTCTCGCTCTGTCGCCCAGGCTGGAGTGCAGTGACACCGTATCAGTTCACTGCAACCTCCACTTCCCGGGTTCAAGCGAATCTCCTGCTTCAGTCTCCTGAGTAGCTGGGATTACAGGCACCAACCACCATGACCGGCTAATTTTTTGTGTTTTTAGTAGAGACAGGGTTTTACCATATTGGCCTGGCTGCTCTCAAACTCCTGGTGATCCACCTGCTTTGGCCTCCCAAAATGCTGGAATTACAGGTGTGAGCCACCGCACCCAGGCCCACCATGTCATTTATTAAAGACATTTAAAATAATCATTTGCCTTATTATCTCTCCTGTGAAGCAAATAATTCTCAGTCTTTACAACTATAAAATTAGGATAATTAGAGCATTTACATCATTGGGTTGTTATAAGTATTAAATAAAATATTTCGTGTAAAACAAGAATAATGCCTGAAACATAGTGAGGGCCCAATCAATGTTAGCTGTTAATATTATGATAAGTGGTGGAATTGTTACTGTTAAATGTCATTAGGATTTGAAGAGAAAATCATGTATTAATATCTTGCCTAGGATTGCATTCTCAACCACTAGCCCAAGTGTCTACCTGGCACATGGTTGTCACATGTTCATTCATTTGTCATAAATGATGGAAAATGAAGGAACGGAATATGTAATTCAGGGACTAGCCCAAGGTATGTAGAAAAAATATGTATGATTACCTGGGAGAAATAAAAGCAACCATAAATTATTGGATGCCCTAGAAGTGTTTTTAGATACACAGTGTCACAGTGATAGGTATAAAATATCTCATCTATTAATACAGAAAGTCAGTATCAAGCTCAATCTCCAATGTATAAGTTCCACAAGCAAATTGTTAAAAATCAAGATTTAGATAAAATAGTAATGGAAAATAAAACTGATGGCTATCGTCTCATCTACAGCAAAGCATTCTTTGTTCAAATTATTATATCCTCAAATACCATCATTGTATCCTGAAATGGATATAAATATGTTTATTGTTTCCATTATTTATTGGAGCCTACTTACTAGTACAGTCAAGATTTTTTGTCTGTTTGTTTGTTTGTTTTTTCCTGGGAGTAGTGGAGGGGATAAGGAAAAGCTGCATTTCCTTTCTGGCTTTATAAATGTTTACCCTAATTAATTAGCTTCCATTTTATAGGTTTTTGTTTTCTTAATGAATGACAGAATTCCACTGGAAATTATGGTCTTTTATCCTAGGGTTAGAAAGCTATAATGACTCTGTAACAAGATACTATTGTAATGGTTCTATTGAAGGGGTTTTGGAGAAGATTGCTTGTGACTTCCTTAGATCATGAGGAAAAGCAGGACTACGCTAAGAGCACACTGCTCATAACTTTCTCCCCTATTGTCTGGCTAAATCTATCCAGTATGAATACATGAATTTAATTGTTACAGAGACATATATCTCCTAGAACACATAATAATAACTTCAGGAATTCCAGATTTCTTCACAAATTGATCAAAGCTAAAATTCTAACCATCAGTAGTTAGTCAACAAAGACCTTTTTGAATCTGGAAATTTTTGAAAAAATTATCTTGTCATTATCAAAATGGAATAAGTTTAAAATCATTAATTTATTTACTCAACAAATATATATTAAGAACTTACTGTATGACAGTCAATACATTAGACACATAATAGAAGGTGCTGAGTAAGTTCAACACTCAAACTAAATGTTATTCAACCTTTTGTTGTCATTGGTCTTGTTTATTTAAAACTCAAATTTATTTGGGGTCTTAGATCTGAGAGCACATGTTCATTTCCAGTGGCTACAAATAGCAATTCTCATTCTGTACTTATTTTTGAGTAAGCCCTTGATCACGGACTAGAAATACTTTATGCTAGTATGTATTCATTTATGCCCCTAGATCTTTTTAAAAATAAGATTTAAGACAGCTTCCAGGAACTTATAAAAATAATAAAATACATAAATTAGAAATAGCTGAAAAAGACAAAGGAAAATTAATGGTAGGTAAATAAAATGGAGCCAAAAATGAGCCTAATAAAAAACAAAAGTCAGATGCAGTGGTGGGAGTCTGTAATCCCAGTTACCTTGGAGGCTGAGGCAGGAGGATTGCTTGAGCCCAGGAGTTTGGGGCTGTAGTGTGCTATGATCACACCTGTGAATTGCCACCACACTACGGCCTGGGCAACATAGCAAGATTTCATCTCTAAAAGAAACAAAAATAGAGATATGACTATTTTCTATAGGTGTGTAACAAATTTGACTATGAGTATCCTAACAGCCATTGCAAATGGAAAAGTTGACCATTTATTCAATTCACAGTGTTTGTGTCTAAGACTAAACCAAAATAATTGTTCCGCACAACTATTTCTGATACATAATTAGGAAAAAAAGTGTTTTGAAAGAGTTTCTGGAAAACCTATCAACAATATCCTTTCTGCAGATTAGTTTCTCAACCTTGGCATCATTGACATTTTGACTAGAGGAAGTCTGTCCCATGGGAGACTGTCCCATGCATTGTAGGAGGTTTAGCAGCATCCTTGGCCTGTACCCACCGGATGACAATAGCACTCCTCCTCCAGCTGTGACAACCAAAAACATCTCCAGACATTGCCAAATGTCCCCTGATGGCCAAAAGTTCACATCTCCCCACCCCCATACCTTGCCTTTAAGAGCCACTGCAGTAGATATTATTCCATGTTTTTTTGTTGTACTGATGTCATAATTTTTCCACCTTCATTCACTCACACCCTCTGGTGGTACTCTTCTACACCAACTCTGAACTTAGCCATGTGAAATCCTTTAGCAATGAGATAGTAACAGACAATACAAGCAGAGACTGGAAAAATCATTGCTCATCACCCCATCTCCTGTTTCCTAGATCCTGGTCTGGCTTGTGCTGGGCACCCTGTGTGTATTTTCATCATGACACATACCATATTTGAATAGCTATTATCTTCATAAGAGATTATGAGAAGCTTGACATTAATAAAACTATTCTATTTCACTCTGTATCTTCAGTCTCTAGGATGAAGCCTGTCATAGAAAGGGTACAATAAGCTGAAGACAAACTGATCTCTAGATAAAAAATGATTTGTCCAAATTCTAAGTATGAAAGACAGTAGCTAATATTCACCTAGCACTAACATGCCCCCTTTCTGCTCTAAACAGTTTAGATACACCAAGTCTTTGATTCTGACGGTAATTCTGTGAGTAGGTATCTACTATCATGCTCATTTTGCAGATGAGAAAATGGAGGCACACAGAGGTGTGGCAACTTGCTCAGAATCACACAGTAGCAAGTAAGAGAGCCTTGATTTGAACCAGGTAGTGGTTTCTAGTTCATACTCTTAGACACTAGGTCATGACACCTCTCACATATTGACTTGGCTTTTGTAAGGAAATGACACACTCATTGTGTAAAGAATTCAGATATGTATATATATTTTAAAATTCCACTGTTCTAAAATGCTTCCAAAGAGGCATAGAAGCAAGAAAATATAGGAAAATGTTTTGTACTACCTTACTCATTATTAACAAGAATAGTTTATTGTCACATTTATCTTAAAAGTGATAAGTGACAGAGGGTTGAACTCTTATCGCTGTCACACTTGGATCAGGGTACTCATAGGTCCTAAAGGGTCATATTTTGTTATAGACATTGAAGAGAATATATTCTCAAAAAATGGGAAAAAAAGGAACTGAAAAGCCGGGAAGGATTATCTCTATTTTTAAGGCATCTAAAAAGAAGGCAGAAGAAGAATAGACGAGGCATCTTTGCAGTGCTCTGATCTTTCCAGAGAAGAAAAATAGAGAGTCATTGAATTTTCATTAATTTTTCTAGAGCCAGCACACTTAAGTCAAATGGTAACTCTGATGACATATCCATGATAGTTGCATTAAATGAATTATTGAAACAGTCTTAAAATAAGCATATCTTTGTATAAAAGTTTGACTTATTTCATTAAGTTTTAAATATAAAACTGTTATGCTGTCATTAATTTGGGGTAAGTATGAGAGATTTGAATATATTTTCTGGGGAAGTAATAGTTTATCTGAAAAAATATTTCCATTATTTATCATAATATTAAAAATCAGAAAGTTTTTTTCAAGCTATCTTCTTTTATTTTTTATTTATTTATGTTTTTTCTTTCCTTTTTTTTTTTCTAAGTCTTGCTCTTGTCACCGCAAGCTGGAGTGCAATGGTGCGATCTCGGCTCACTGCAAACTCCATCTACCAGGTTCAAGCGATTCTCCTGCCTCAGCCTCCCAAGTTGTTGGAATTACAGGCACCTGCCTCCACACTCGGCGAATTTTTGTATTTTTAGTAGAGAAGGGGTTTCACCATGTTGGCCAGGCTGGTCTTGAACTCCTGACCTCGTGATCCACCCGCATAGGCCTCCCAAAGTGTTGGGATTACAGACGTGAGCCACTACACCTGGTCCAAGCTATCTTCTTTTACTATAAACTATAATAAAGGTAATAACTTCACTTTTGTTGAAATTCTAATACCTAACTAGTATTGTTTATTGTTCCATATCTATTTGAAACCAATGTGTCATCTTGGAAATATTTTCTTATTCAAATAAAAATAATTATTCCTAAATTACAATGGAGGAAGCAAACCAGATTAAAGCACTGAGTACTGAAAAAAAAATCACAATTAAAAGGTCCTTTGGCCCATTTTGGACAAAGAACACACACACATTCATTTATTCATTTATTTAAAAAGTGGTGAGTACCTATTATATACAAGGCAAAAATTGGTATGTTAACAATGTCTATTAGAATATGATAATGATTCTAAACATGACCAGTCCATCAATTCTTTTATATCCTAATGGCTGGTTAAGTTAAAAGATGGGTGCTGTCCATTTAAGGCTCTTAAAACACCCAACATCCTGGTAAATAATATGCACTGTAGTTATATTTTTGTTTCCAAGGCTAGTAAGTAATAACATCCCATTGAGGTGTTTAGAATCCCAACTAGTCACAGGTAAAGGTGAAACAGTAAGCTGGTAATATAAGCCAGATCTAATTTTTTGTCTGCTTATTGTTGAACATTTGACATGGTATATAACTACATAAAGTACCTAGCAGATATGCATATCAAAATGCCATATTAAATACATATGTATTGTTAATAATAAATAGAATAAAAGCAAGTTAATGTGGAAATTTAATTGAGGAAGTAGTCATCCACATTATCTGTACATAACTTTCCTACTACTTATTAAACTGAAATATTGATCATTTTTATTTCATGTGTATATTTTACAATATGGGAAATTTCATGTAAGATTAAATCATATATTTTGTGAGAAAATTTGGAGCTGCAGCAGAATTTTGGCTTTATTCTGTTTTATTTCAAAAAAACTTTAAGCCATGAATAATAAAAAAATTTTAAAAATGGAACTAAACACATGAAATCACAATTCATTATTTCATGTTTCTTTATTTTAAGCTCTTCTATTATGGAATTCCTTAGTAGTGTTTTCTGTTAATTAAATTTAAGCTAGGAAATTTAATTTTTCATTGGTATGGTTCTACTTTTCTGTACAAGATTGAAGATCAAGGTCAAATAATTTTTAAGAATTATTGTTAGGTAAAAATAGTTTTTGTGATCTCTACATGAAAATTCTTGAGCTATTTTCCCTCAATTAAAAATAATACTAATATTTCCCATGGGGTTGTAATATGATAGAGGCTTTTAAAAAGTAATTAAATATGTTAATGAGAGGAGAATGTTTTCATCTTAAACTAAGTGTCAGGAGTCCACACATTAATAAAAACATTCTTTTTTTCTTTTTACATAGACAATGACTTACATTTTTATTGGCCTAGAAGCTTGAGAATTGTTAACAGTAGAAAGGTTAGTACAATGTGATACCAATCAGGTTTCTTGACATGTTCAGGTTTATATGGACCAAACTTTCATTCAATTAGCCCCTTGCCTTTGCAGCCAGGAACCTCTCATTTTCAGTGTCTTAACTAAAGGACAATGAAGTTATAAAAACAAGCTACGAAAAAAGAAAGCATCTTAAAAGCAAAAGTTTTCTCTGATCATTATTTCTGTTTTCTTTATTGAACACAGACCTGAATGCTTTTGTGCCTCTAAAGGTTTAGAACACAGCCATCGGGCAGGTAGAAGAAGCACCAAAGCAGAAAAAGGAAGGCTCTCATCTTAACCATACAATCGTTGGCCACCAGCACTTCAGGGGGCCTCCCCTAGGTCCCTGTTCTCTTCTCCCATCTCTGAGAAGCAGGACTTCCCAGAAAGATCACTGTTCCTATTCCTATGCTTTTCCAGGCAAAACAATGCCACTGCTTTCCATCAGGAGCCCAATGGAGGCAAAGCTACTCTTTCCTATATCCATCCTGCCCTGACCCACTAAATGCAGTGGGTCTGTTTTCTTGAATTGCTAGGGTGGTGATATGAAGAGAATAGATAGAAGAGTTCATCTCTTATCCCTTCAGTAATATACTTTTCCAGTATCTTCTTAGCTATTGGGGTGGGGTAAATGGACCTGGGATTGGGTGGGAATATCATAGATACGAGAAAGTTTCCTGGAATTTTTAAATACCACCAAGGCACTGGTAGTTAAGTGGGCGAGGGGTTATCAAAATTTTAGATCTGTTGTCAATTCACAGATTCATAACTGCCCTTTTCAGTTACCCAAACATTTATTAATAGACTGATTTCCAGATTGATCTATTTAGTGGAATGAGGCACTCTTCAGTTAAAGGGAGTTAAGTTGAAAGACTGGAGCTGTAAGTACTGGTGGTGGATTCCAGTTTGGTCATGCTTTCTGATCCCTACCTACATAGCTGGGTAAGAAAGTGCATCAGTTAGATGTGAAAAAGCATGTGCTGCCTCTCCAAAGTCCAGAAGTGCTTGAAAACTGTGCTGTATATAATTCAGACAATAAGTTACGTGCACAAAGGAGTTTATCATAACATAAAATTAAAAGGTGACAATTTCATCACACAGTTACACTGCTGTTTTCCTTTTTTTTTTCTTTTTTTTTTTGGTTTTGTCCTTTTTTGTTTCATTTTTCATTTCCATTTTTGTTTTTTATGGAGGATTGGGGAAGGGTAGAGATTTGGTCCACTGAAGATTAGTCACCCTCAATGATATATATATTAGAAAAAATATCAGCAGCAAGACTCTCTGGAAATAGATTCCGTTTGATGTAGCTAGTCTGTCTTTTCTGTTTTGCCCTCTTTCACAGCAGCCTCTGAAGTTTTCCGCAGGGGGGCTTTCTCCGAGTTGGCATGTCCTTGGCCAGAATCCGCTGCTCCGCCGTTTTTATGAGTAGTGTGTTTTTCCAAGTAGTTCAGCATTTCACTGAGAACTGTTTGGAAAGTGCTTAGAGCTGCACATATTGCCGGAGTCCCAAAGCCATGAGTGATCAAACTGGAAATGAGAAGTGACAGGAAAAAAGAGATGAACGATTTGCAGTATCCTGTGAAATAGCAAATCCCTCCATATAATTCAGAACATTCAATTAAACAGGTATTTATTGTGTTCCTAAATGATGCTAAGCATTGTGGAAGATACAACACAGTTGAAGGTATTGCTCTTGACTACAAAAGAAATATAGGACCCGTTTGGAAGACTTGCCATTAATAGAGTTGATATGCACTAATTATTACCAAGTCTAAATATTCAACACATGACTTGATTCTCTACCTCATTAAGAAGTAGCTAGAAAACACACCTTTAGATTCCATGTGTGGAAACATCTTGCTTTCAAGAATGCCCTATATGGCATAGACTATACATGAAGAAATCATAATTGGCTGAGTGTGCCTCATGGCTAGTTGTCCCTCTGACTTCATTCTCCTTTTCCATAGTAATGCACTTTTATCCAGGCATATGGCCATCCAGATGGAGACTACATTTCCAAGCTTCTTTTGCAGTGAGTTTTGGACATGGGACTTAACCTACCCACAATGTAACATAAAGAGAAGTGATACATGCAGTTCCCACTTGCTTAAAAGGGTAGCTATGCCCTATGTAGATAATCACTTAAGTGGCAGGGACAAAACAAGATAGAAGGTAATGATTCATCTCTAGACTCCTAAATGAGAGAGAAATAAAACTCCGTCTTATGTAAGCCACTCAACATTTAGGTCCCGGAAACTAACTAACTAATAACAAAAACTAATAAGCAAATGTAAGGAATGTTATGGCAACCTCAGCATAGGTAGTTCTTCCAACCATGACAAATGTCATCTTTGGTTGAACAAACACATAGCTGTAGATTTATCTTTTTGTGAGCAGAAGCTACCCAGATTGTTCACTTATGTTAACTGTCCTGAAGTGACACTCTGCCAGTTTGCTTCCTATGTCTTGTAATAATATAGAAAAACATCCTGGTCACATAGTGTGCCCATGTTATAATATATATACAACATTGTGCATATGTGTATAGTACGGTTAATAAATAAAGCAATTAACTGCTTAAGTCCTAGTTTGTAACTGTTATTAGGACATTAGTAGTTTTTAAATCAGATAGTACCACCCTTCATAATACTTCAGCTACCTATAGTTATCTTTCTTAAGTTACATAATCTTTAACAGCAAAAATAATAATATTTTATAATAATGCAAATGAAGGATTTGGGGTTTAAGGCAGCCTATTAATATGCCTCAGTTGAGGTAATAGTAGGATCCACCATGTGGGGTTGTTGTTTTTATTCGTCTACGCAAAGGGCTCAGGAGGATGCCACTTCTAAATGAAGTCTCCGATAAATGATAGAGATTGTTGGCTGGATATATTTTCTGGGTAGAGGGTAACATTTCTGCATGTCCCTCCTTATTCCACAGGTTGCTACCATCTTTCTTCCGAATATATTACAAAGTTTTCCCTGTGCCTCCATCATAGTTAACATACATTAAAAAGAAAAAAGGAAATTCCAATCTCTGATTATGTAGGAAACAAGAATGGCCAGTGCTTAAGCAATCATGTACACCAAAGTTTGTAGTGTAAGACATCATCACTGCTCAAGTACTATATCCACACCTCTGCTGCAAGAAATTGCATTGCCAAGCAGGAAAAATAATTTAAGCTGTATTTCTACAATGAGACAACTAGAGGGGAAGTCAAATAATTGGAAATTTATCTGGGATCTTGGACAACAAATGGAATTGTTGGAGTGGTGGAAGAATTAATCATGGTGATGCCCACAAAAAGAACTGGGTAAAGCCAACCATTAATGTCCAGATGTTTGGCCCCAGGCACAAACTGTCTCTTTTCTCATGTTTTATTCCTATTTAGAGCTTCTTTTTTATTTTCTTCTATATTGGTATGTCCTCTTTGTTGTGACTCACTTCTTCATCTATAGCAGAATATAAAATATTATTTAGTTTCACTGGGTATTATTGAAGTTAATATCTAATTTTTGAGTTCTGAACATATGTCAAGTCCTATTCTAAGTTTTTTAAATCTGTATCACTTCATATAACTCTAGTTACAACACTAAGAACTAGACAATATTATTTCCATTTTACAGATGATCTGAGTCCCAGAGAAGTTAAATAATTTGCCTGAGAAATGGGATATTCTGTACTTATATTCCTCCCAGGCTGAGGGTACATTTTACTCCTCTTCTTTGAGAAATCACATTTTCTTTAGGCAGTTTAACTCAGTTCCTCTGACTTAACTTTGTACTTGGGCAGCCTTGTTGGCTTGTAAAATCAGATGCTTTTTACTCACTTTCCTGTCAAGGAGCAGCGTTTTTAAAATCAAGCACAGGTAGGTAGTTATACATAAATGCTTTTATTATCCACTTTGAGAAAATAGCTGTTTCCATATTTAAAGTTTCCTCTTAAGCTGGTATCACTTCTTGACTGATGGGCTTTCTTGTTGCAAATATGGATCCGATCATTAGCAGTTTGCATTGTCATCTTTGCCTTGGATTGATAACCAAGTGTACCAAGTCTTCACATTGGCTCTGACTTCAGGCACTTTGTGATTTGGGGGAAGTTATTTAGCCTTGTAAAATGACAGTAGTCTAACAAGAACATCTGCTAGGTTCTTTCCAACTGTAAGCTTCAATTTAAGAGTTTAACATGTTTGGCCGGGCACAGTGGCTCACGCCTGTAATTCCAACACTTTGGGAGGCTGAGGCGGGCAGATAACGAGGTCAGGAGATCGAGACCATCTTGGCTAACATGGTGAAATCTTATCTCTAAAAAAACCACAAAAAATTAGCCGGGAGTTGTGGCAGGCGCCTGTAGCCCCAGCTACTCGGCAGGAGAATGGAGTGAACCTGGGAGGCGGAGATTGCAGTGAGTCGAGATTGCACCACTGCACTCCAGCCTGGGCAACAGATCGAGACTCCAGCTCAAAAAAAAAAAAAAAAAAAAAAAAAAAAAAAAAAAAAGAGTATAACATGTTTATGGTGTTCTTAAAATCAAGGACATGGACAGAGGTTACAGAAGTTGAAAAACCACTTCAGGACTGGGCGCAGTGGTTCATGCCTGTAATCCCAGCACTTTGGGAGGCCAAGGTGGGCAGATCATGAGGTCAGGAGTTCGAGACCAGCCAGATTAACATGGTGAAACCCCGTCTCTACTAAAAATACAAAAAAAAATTAGCCGGGTGTGGTGGCATGCGCCTGTAATCCCAGCTACTCAGGAGAACCTCTTGAACTCAGGTGAGATCATGCCACTGCATTCCAGCCTGGGCAACAGAGCAAGACTTTGTTAAAACAAAACAAAACAAAACAAAAACAAAAAAACCCCACTTCATCAACAAAGAACTCTAAAATCAATTGTAGGATATTCAATATAAAAAAAGTCATCCTGACTTTCATGACCTTAAATGTCATCTTTCCATATGAAAAACATTATGTAAATTTTGTTAATTACCTTAATTTAACATTACCTGCATATTAAAAATATGCATAGCACACTGCACAGAATGATAGTAAATGTAAGGCACAGATTCTTTTCTAGCAGATTTCAGAGAAATTTATGAATCCCAATAATTAAAGTAATCTAATGTACTACAATAATGTAAAAAGAAGTGTGCAATCACAGTATGTTTTAAAAAGTTCTGGGAATATCATGCTATGCTTTTAGCCCCCGTCATTCCAGAAAAATAGGTGTGTATCTCATTCACAGTGACATACAGAAAAGGAGAGGGCTGGGTTCAGTGACTCATGCCTGTAATCTCAGAGCCTTGGGATACCAACGAGGGAGGATAGTGTAAGCCCAGGAACCTGAGAGTACAGAGAACTATGATTGCACCATTGCACTCTAGCCTGGGCAACAAAGCAAGTCTCTGTCTCAAAAGCACACACAGAAAAAGGAGGGAGGAATAATGTAGAATCTTAAAAAAATTAAAGAAAAATAGAAATAGAAGGTCTGATTTTTGATCCTAGACAGAAAAAAAAAAAAAAAAGAAAAAAGACTAAGGTCACCTACAAGGTAACAAACTATAGTCAAATCTTCGAACTCTTTGATAATAGAGATGATTTTCACCTTTGGAAAATATTTTTCAGTTACAGGTTTAATGTTTAAGTTACCCTTGGCATTTGCACATAATTTCATCAGATTACTGACCAGAGCACATTTCACATGCAAATATCACCAGGGTTAAATAGCAGCCGTGATGGTTTGAAATAGGCAGTCAAAATATAGAAGTTATTTTAAATTCTAAATTCTAAAACTCTATCCTCAAAGAGGCCATGGAGATAATTTGCATTGTGTTAGATAAGTCATATCTATGCTACATTTGTAAAAGAATAGTGACTATAGAGAAGTCACAGGTCAGATCAGGTTTCTTAATGTTTCCCAAGTCGCCTTCCTTCACCCTATGTAATCATGTGCTCTATTACCTTATGTTGTAAAGTTTATCTCAAGTGTATTCCTTTTTAATACCCAAACATGACAGTTATTCCTATTTGTGTGTGTTGTGTGTCCTCCCTCTCTCAGCCAATTGAAATTCCACTCAAAGAAACTCACAATTTCTTTGATGATACTGATGAAAAAAGGATTAGTTTCCTTGTGCCTGGCTTAAGATATTGAAAAACAGCTGTGTTACTTCCAAAGGATAGAAACTTGCCAAAGTGATGAGAGGACTTAAATAAAATCTGGGGAGAAAGAAGTAACAATCCCCAAACAAATGTAAAACTATAGCACAGAGAGAACAATGGGAAGAAAACAGGTGAGGCTAAACTCCCACTCACCAAGTGAGGAAGAGGAATGGGAATAACATTGGTAGCATCAGAGCATAACTGACAATCAAAGTATATCAGATTTTTACTTCAAGTGGTAAATCATGTCCCTCATAATAAAGACCATATATGACAAGCCTACAGCTAACATCATACTCAATAGTAAAACGCTGAAAATTTTTCTCTAAGATCAGGAACAAGAAGACGGTGCCCACTCTTACCACTTTTATTGCTATTTAACATAGTACTGGCAGTCCTAGCCAGAACTGCTGGGCAAGAGAAAGAAATAAAAAGCATCCAAATCAGAAAGGAAAAAGTTCAGTTGTTTCTGTTTGCAGATGATATGATTTTAGAAAATCCTAAAGACTCCATGAAAAACTGTTATAATAAATGAATTCAATAAAGTTTCATGATACAAAAATCAGTTGCATTTCTAAGGAGTACCAATGGACTATGTGAAAAAAAGAAATTAAGAAAGCAATCTCATAGTATCAAAAGGAATAAATAGTATCAAAAAGAATAAAATACTTAGGAATAAATTTAACCACAGAGGATTCAAGATCTGTACACTAAAAATTATAAGACACTAATGAAAGAAATTAAAGAAGGCACAAACAAATGGAAAGAGATAACCTGCGTTCATGGATTGGAAGCATTAATTTTTTTAAACATCCATACTAAAACCAATCTATGGATTAAGTGCAACCCCTACCAAAATTTAAACAGCATTTCCACAGAAATAGGAAAAACAACACTAAAATTCATTGGGAACAACAAAAGACTCTAAATAGCCAAACCAATCTTGAGAAACAAAAACAAAGATAAAAATATCATGCTTCTGATTTCAAATTATATTACAAAGCTATAGTAATCAAAACAGTATAGTACTGGCATAAAAACAGACACATAGACCAATGGAACAGAATGAGTCTAGAAATAAGCCCTCATATATGTAGTAAGCTAATCTTTGACAAGATTTTAATGAATACATATGGGAAAACGATGGTCTCTTCAATAAATGATTCTAGAAAAACTGAATAGCCACGTGCCAAAAAATAAAATTGGATCCTTATCTTACACCATACACAGAAATGAACTTAAAATTGATTAAAAACTGAAATGTAATAAAAGATCTAAACTATAAAGTTCCTAGAATAACAAATAGGAAAAAATATTTTTGACATTGGTCTGGGCATTATTTTTGGATATGACACAAAAAGCACAGGCAACAAAACCAAAAATAAGTAAATGGGATTCGGTCAAATGAAAAACACTTCTGCACAGTAAAGGTAACAATCACAAAATGAAAAGGCAACCTACAGAATGGGAGAAAATATTAGCAAACCATACATTTGATACAAGAATTAATATCTAAAATATATAAGGAGCTCATGCAACTCAATAGGTAAAAAAACAAATAACCTGATATTAAAAATGGGCTAAGGACACAAACATACATTTTTCCAAAGATGACATACAAATGGATAGTAAGTATATGAAGAGATGCTCAACATCACTAATCATCAGTGATACACAAATTAAAACCACAATGAGATGTCACTTCACATCTGTTAGGATGGCTATTTTCAAAAAGCTGAGAGAGAAGTTGTGGTGAGGGTGTAGATAAAAGGGAACCCTGTACACTTTTGGTAGAAAAGCAAACAGGTGCAGCCATTATGCAAAACACTATGAAAGTTCCTCAAAAACCTAAACACTAGAATGACAACATGATCCTGCAATCCCGTTTCTGAACTTGGGAGGCAGAGCTTGCAGTGAGCCGAGATTGCACCACAGCACTCCAGCCTGGGCAACAGAGCAAGACTCCGTATCCAAAAAAAAAAAAAAGAAGTTATCACTGAAATGCTGCATGGATTTAGTAAGATATGTAATAAAGTAACTGCATTTCCTTTTACAAATGAGTTATTAGAGCAGTAGCAATATAATTGAATGCAGGATTTCAGCAATGCATCTAACAAAGTCTCCCCACATACTGTATAAAAAGTTGGAGGGGAGGAGGAGGGTAAGTTAGATGACAGCAAAGTAAGGCAAATTCACAGCTGATTGTACAATGACACCCAGAGTGTGGATGTAAGGGCAGTTGTCAACCTTGAAAGATGTCTCTTGTGGAGTGCTGCAAGTCTGTCATTAATCCCACTCTGCTGGACATGTTAATTAACAATGTGATTGAAGCCATCATAGATTTTTAGCTTAATGGCTGGTATTAAAATAGAGAGGAAAGTTCCTGCATTGCATAACAGAACCAAAGTTCGGAAAAACCTTAATGTGATAGACAGCTTAATTGGTGGGCCAAAATCAATGATAGGAAATTTAGGGGAGATTAAGGAAAACATGTCTATTTGGGTAAAAAGCAAATTAGTGTTGTAATATACTAAGAAGGAGATCTGACTCAAGGGCTATTCATAGGAAAGAGCTTTACGAAATCAGTAAGTCTAAATTAAAAAGGCAAAGGTCAAAATTTGAGGTTTGGAGCATAGTTAGGCAGACATAGAGACTACATCTACCTTGGACTATATTCTCATTCATTTTCTCTTTCTTTCTGTCTCTCTCTCTCTGTCTCTAACTAGATTACAGCTCAGTGATTTCATTTTCCTATTACTAATTTCACACTGAGGAGCAGAAAGGCTCTGACAACTTGACTGTGAACAATACCATCACCTGCTGAGAAAATTCAGACTAGTGTAGTTTATGGCACCTGATGTTAGGGAAAATGTAACTTATATTTAACAGTCATCTCCCTAATTTTATTCATGGTTTTAAAAGCTCCTATTTTGCTAGACCTCCCAATTAACATTCTCTAAAGTACCTTTCTTGCAACATAAAGCATCTCCTCAAATTGGCTCAGTTCAGGAAGGAGGTAACTGTTTACTGGATTCAGGGGTGAAGCTCTACTTTTCCGTTTTCCTCTTAAGTGTCAGGTTTCTTCCCTAAGTGTTTACATTTCAATGATTGGAAGAACACCACTGGGTAGAGTAGCCATTTCTAGGGAGATTTTGCACTCGTGTGTGTAATGTGTGTGTGTGTGTGTGTGCGCGCATATATGTGTGAAAGAGAGAGAAAGAGTGTGTGTGTACCTGTGGACTTGTATTGGTTTTGCCTTTTTATAAAATGGCATCTTCTTCTTGACCAGTGGCCTTGACCTGAATGTTTCACTGATACAGTCTGTAACTTTTTACATGGAAATGTATTGCAACCATTCAAACTGTATTCTCTAATGGTGGGTGTCAAAACTATAGAAATTGAAGCTCAGATATGAAAGAGAAGAGGTAGAATAGAGGGTGGAAGAAAAGAGACTGCTGTTGGAAAGAAAATATATTTTAATTCTTTCTTCTTTTTCCCTGTGTGGTTTTGCTAGTAAGATGGTAGCAACAACCGATTTTTAACTTGGACAGTGTTTATACTTAGAAATCGCTTGACAGTAATGACAAGGACCTATCAGAAAATTCCATATAATAGGAATTTCCCAAACTTCTGTTCGCTCCTTATAATCCCTGGTTAACTGCATTTCTTGCTCATGGTCAAGGCCTTACCTACATTTATCTTTAAAATCTCCAAAGTTTCAGTTCTTACTTAGAATGTAAGCTAGTATAGGATCCTGAATGTTAGAGGAATAAGAGCCATTTTACTTTCTCTAATCTAAGTAAGTATAGTTTACATTTCACTAGCTTAATTGTATGCTAGATAAATACTACAAAGCTGTGTCCATATTTTTCTAATTGTCCTTCAAAAATGCTTTATCTTTAATTGATTTGTCTAAACTAATTTAAATTAGACCACTAAAGCAATTTTCTAAAACATAGCCTGAAGCAACCTTCTATGGAATCCTCTCCTGAATTCTTCCTATCTTGGCAAGAGTTGTTCCTGATATCCAGCACCTTTCTACCTACTAAGCAAACATTGATTCAATATGTGTTATAAAGGAAATGAAAGTCTCTTTAGTATTTGTTACTGAAGATTAGATCACTCAGTTGTGTCTGCCAGCCATAGATAAATTTTTCTAGCTTTCTTTTGGGGTACAAAAAGCTGGAGGTAATAGACACTATCATGCTACAAACTAGAAGACTGAAAATCAATAGAAAATAGCCTGCCATCATCATTTAAGTAATTTGACTAAAAGCTAATTTATTTTGTAAAGTTTCAACTTTTTACCTGAAAAAGCAAGGAAGCCTTTTTCTCCACTTTTTTTTTTTTTTTTTTCTTTTCTGGTGTGTGTGAAGGTTGAAATGGTGTTTGGGTTATTATTGCTATTATTTTGTTATACTGTGTCATTCCAATGGGTGTTTGCTATCACTAATCTTTTGATTTCTAGAATAGCATACCGATGTCACTCAGTTCTGCTTTTTGCCCTCTGGGAAGCATGCAAACAGTAAGATTTAAATGCAAGACAAATCTCCTTTTCCTTTCCTCTGAGATTATTCAGTTACTACAGGCTTAGGTCCTAGTGCAGTCTATAATCTCACTACAGTGTTAGGTGGCCACCAGATAAGTGCCTTCTACTCATGAGAATAGCCCAGTAGAGAGGGAGTCCGGGGAACAGACCTTCAACAACAACAGCAAAGAATTGTAGGTCTTCTCTGCCCCACCTTACTTCCTCTCACAGCTCTGAGTATTAGACGCTTTATTTCTAAAGCAGCACAACTTCTAAATGTAGGCCATGAAAAGAGACCCTTACATGCTTGAGGATAAGCATGTAACTGAGGCTTATCCTCCAGAACTCAATGGCATCTATTCTTCGTAGCCTAAATGATTCAGAAAACAGAGGAAAGGTGAAACCAGTTGATGGTGCTTATTTTCTACATAGATTATCTTATCTCATGGTCCCAAGTACTTTTACAATGGAATTTAATTAAGATACACAATTAAAGTATCTAGTTCTCTGGTGGTGAAGAATCATTGACATCTACTCATTAAGCAAAGCCTTGACAACACTCCCAAATGTTCTGTGGTTTCTCAACTGGTGGTTCTCAACTGTAGATGCATATAAGAAATCACTCACAAATCTTATTTCAAAAATAGTAATACATGGACCCCACCCCCAAGACCTTGATTTAATTGGTTTGAGATGAATCCAAAGCATCAGTATTTTTTAAACAACCCTCATTCCATTTAAATGCAGAGAAAAAATTCAGTATGTCTCCTTAGGACCAAGAAATAACACCTAACTATTATGTCTGCATTCCTCCTTGGGAAAAAGAGGATGATAAACTTCTACAGCATTTCCCACAAGACCTTCTGCAGAATCTTAGTGTTATGTAATGTTAATACGTACTCTGAGATTTAAAAACAGTTTTCATGATCAAGTTTTAGAAACTGTGGCTAAGTGTTCCCTCCTTTCAAAAAGGGTTCTGGGAGTCTTTGGTATGCCAATATGTATTGTCATACTTCAAGATAGGTACAATAATTAGGGTTTCTTGAACCAAAAAACCCTTGACCATGAAACACTTTCAGAGAGCATCTCATAGGACTGACTAGTGCACTATGAAACTCAATTTGTGGAAGTATGTTTATGACTACCCTGAATCTCTGTCAGATTGGGAGATGTGTGTTCATCCACTGCCCTAAAGTCACATTCCTTCTGTTCTTCTCAGTCAATTACTTTGAGGTCCCAAAGGGGAATGAATGGGTCTTTGTGACTCCATTTTACCTCAGTACAGCTCAATAGCAAAGCAAGCTAAAATAAAATCATTGCACATACATTAGAAGAGACTACAATTGATTACATCCAAGTCAACTTCTTGAAAGTGATAACATTTGATGTCTCTACCATAATTTTTACATACGAGAATGGAGATTATAGGGATACATTAACCATCTTGTTACATTTCTCCCCATCAGACATATTTTCTATTTGGAATAGAGAAATGAAAATGCTAAGCTTTTTAAAATGGTTTTTATTGAACTGTTGATGTTTTAAGATGAATAAGTTGAGAAAACATAAAAAGAAGATATGAGATGATATAGAAACTCAGCATAAGTAATGATTTAAAATGAATCTGTAAATTAAGAATGGAGTAAAATATTATTGGTCTAGAAAGAACCTTAGAAATCACCCAGCTTAACTGCATTGACTCATGAACATGCAGAGGTCACACAAGTGAAATTCCTATTCTAAATTCACACATCTAGTTGGTAACCAAGTGAAGACTGAGTTAGGTCCCCTGACAATTAATCCTGAGTGCTTCCCACCATGCCATATTGTCTTTTGTCAATTTCTCTTCAGTCCATAGCTCAACAAAGATAGACAATATTTAAATAAAAATTAACCAAAACTCTTCCACAATGTATAAGTTCCCCAAAGTCAGTTATTCACACATGCAGTTATTACAGGGTCATGTTTGCAACTTTTAATTAGAAACAGTTACCTCTGGCTTCTATTGTTTTAACCACTAGTCTCCTATGTGCTAAATCTAAAAATCCATAAAAATGTCATCAAAAACCCTGTAATTGATGCTTTAATGTATGTTCCTCCTGACAAAGATTCATTGCTTGAGTAAACTTTAGGCAGGTTTCTGAACCTTTTCCTAGTCCCATCTTTGCATTTCCTTGTAAAAATCCAGTTTTAGCAAGGAAGATCTCCCCCAACTCATATCTGCTGACCTTTGCTTTTGAGATTACAGATTTAATTGAAATTTCATTGTTTCTTTTCTCACACTAAAGAATGCTTAGTGAAGAAACTCGCCCACTGTTGATGACCTTCCCAGCCACTTTTCCATCTCAAGAAAATTTTAACAAAATAAAAACAAAAAACAAAAACTATGCACACTTTAGGCTTCTTGGAGAAAACAAAACATGCTCACGTTTGACTAGAGACAAACATCCGCTCTTCAGCATGTTGCCAAGAACAGAGCAATCAGAAAATACTAGTTGAGTTGACAGTAAGGCGTGTCATATGTGGAACCCTGAAGGAAATGGGAATGAATAACTCTTGAAGAGAAAACTAGGGAAGACATGAGAACTGCCTTTAGAAAGTGGGAGGGAACCAGGATGAAAGTAACTCTGAAAGCCTGCAAGAAGCGGGACATTGGGAAATAGAAGGAAGGCATTTCTAACAGAGTTGTTAGAGATAGAGAGCAGTCTATTATTGAGAGTTTCCAAGCTTGACATGGATAACTTGATAGAGACATTGGAGAGAAGGTCTAAATGTTGAAGAAGAATAGGAAATGTTAGAGGCCTTCCAACACTGAGAATCATTGAAGAAAATTTAATCACCAGCAAGCACATAGATGTCTGGAACTGCCTATACATTCCTTATTTCCCAAGGCAGTAGTAAGAGGGTATATTTCTAAGAAGGTAGGCTGTCAGGATAATTTATGAGTTAAATAGGAGAATTAAGCACATTGATCATTTTACTTCCCTAGTCCATCATCCAATTAAAACATCATGGCCCTGAGAATGAACCCATGGAGAATATACAGAGGACTCAACTGAGATATTATTGTAATCTACATTTATTTACATATATTTATTGCATGCATACTATTCGCTAGGTACTATGGATAAAAAGAAGAAATTTCCTTATTTCCCCAGGTAAATTACCAGTATGCTTAATCTTCTATTGTAGCATCACTCTTGTATATTATAAGCCTATATATATCTATATAGAATAATTATATCTATATTCTACATATATAGAATAATTATATATTCTCTCTCTCTACATATATATATATATATAATTATTCTCCATTTTAGAAGTTCTAAAGAACGGGATAATCCTCTAGTCATCTTTTCACTACCTGCCATTAACATAGTAGGAACAATAAATAATAATTCTACCAGAAATAACAGAAACAACAAAATTTCAGCCTCCCAAGGTACATGCTGAGAAAAAAAGTTTCCTCATTTTGTCAACAGGGTGTCTTCCCTGAACTGAGCCTTCAAGATAGTCTAACTTCCTTTTTTTTTTTTTTGAGATGGAGTCTTGCTCTGTCGCCCGGGCTGGAGTGCAGTGGCATGATCTCAACTCACTGCAAGCTCCACCTCCTGGGTTCACGCTATTCTCCTGCCTCAGCCTCCCAAGTAGCTGGGACTACAGGCGCCTGCCACCACGCCTGGCTAATTTTTTGTATTTGTAGTAGAGACGGGATTTCACTGTGGTCTCGATCTCCTGACCTCGTGATCCACCCGTCTCAGCCTCCCAAAGTGCTGGGATTATAGTCGTGAGCCACCACGCCTGGCAAGATAGTCTAATATCTTATTACATTGTCAAATGTGCTTTTGCTTGACTTCAGATTCAAGGAGATTATGAGAACATAAGTGACAAAGAGGGGAAAATTTTAAGATTTCCTGAAATCTCAAAGAGGGAAACTCCTAACATTTCAAAAAAGTAGGACTCTGGGTTTCCATCTGAGCTGAGGCTACTCTGACCATGAAACCCCATGCCACCTTGGTCTAATTGCCACCACTATTCCCAGGAACTGTAAGTCTATGGGGTCTTCCGCAGATGTCAATCAAATCTTTTCCCCCTTCTCGTTTGTGTTGTGGTGTCTGCTGTGTTCTCTACAACAATACACACTGATGATGGTACTCAGTAAATTATAAATAATGAATAAGCCTGCCTTCTGTCATTTTGATGGAAACAAGAAGCTTTCCAGGCTGTGAATTGTGAGAAGGGTCACTGCTATGCATACGGCTTCCCAGAACACACTGATATGTCAACTGCCATGGAAAACTAGAAGTAGTTATCTGTGCTTTGTCTGGACATATTAAATCTGCTGAAAGTACGCCACAGTTCTCAAGGCACCAAATTGGCCAACCTCTAAGGTATATTTTTAAGTGGTCTGCATTGGGAAGGAGGTTTAACTAAATAAAATAGTAACACAAGTGATGTTATTAATTAGAGTATTCTCTATGCCTATCCAATTACACTCCTTCTTCATTTCTTTCCCAGCCAGCATTCAGTAAAAGACGGTGGAAAATCGTACTCTGACAATTGTCTGCTTTCAAAGTCAGATGTGATATGTCTCCTTTGTAATTCATCTTTCTCTTGAGCTTATGGTTCTATCGAAATTACAGTTGTCACTGTCAGCAGAAAATTTTAAAAGGGACACACTCGGCCCGGTAGAGTTGCTCACACGCCTGTAATCCAGCACTTTAGGAGCCTGAGGTGGGTAGATTGCTTGAGCCTGCGAAGTCGAAACCAACCTGGGCAACATGATGAAACTATCTCTATAAAAAATACAAAACAATAGCCAAGCATGGTCGCACATGCCTGTAGTCTCAAGAATCACCCGAGCCCAGGAAGTCTAGGGTGCAGTGAGACATGATTGAGCCACTGCACTCCAACCTGGGTAACAGAGTGAGACCCTGTCTCACAAATAATAAAATAAAACAAAAATAAAAAAGACACGCTGTATGCTAACACATGTTTACCCAGATTATTAGTAGAATCATCAATGTAGAATGTTTTTATTTTTAATTTTAAAATTTTTGATAGAGATGGAGTCTCTTCCTGTTGCACAGCCTGGTCTTGAAGTCTTGGCCTCAAGTGATCCTTCCACCTCGGGCTCCCAATAGAATGTTTTTAATATGTTAAGTATACAATACAAAACTTGATAGAATTCTCAGTGACACTTTAAAAGTGAACTGGAGTTTTTCTTCTCCCAAAGTGGGGGAAAAGAGCTTATAGTTACAGAATATCCTAGAACTGTGGTTCTTAAACCTGCCTAACAATCAGAATCAACTTCAGAGTTTTAAAAACAACAGATACCTGAGTTCAGCCCTAGAACTACTGAATCAAATCTTTAAATATTAAGTATGTCCTCCAATCCTTGAGTTTTTTTTTTTTTTTAACAGTTTCAAGAGCAATTCTGATATAAAGCCAAGTTTAAGAAATACACTTGTAAAGTGCAGAGTCTATTTCAAGGCTAAGCAACAAGCTGACTTTTGCTATCCTATTGTTAACATATTCTGTTGATGCATTTTAAAATAAATGTGCAGTAAAGAAATTACACACATTTAAATTCAGTCTACATCAGGAACCTTCCCTTTGGGTTTCAATTGGAAATGCCAATCATGTATCTTTTGTTTAAAATGATAAAATTTAAGACACGCAAAAGAACGAAGTTGGACCCTTACCTTACAACATAAACAAAAATTAACTCAAAATGAATCAAAGACCGAAAAAAGACATACAACTGTAAAACTGTTAGAAGAAAAAATACAGGAAAGCTTTACTGCATTGTATTCGACAAAGATTTCCTAGATTTGACACCGAGAGCACAGGCAACAAAGGTAAAAATAAACAAATTAAACTACATCAAAATTTAAAACTATGTACCAGAGACACCATCAATAGATTAACAAAGAAATGTACAGAACGAACAAAGTATTTGCAAATTATACATCTAAGAAGAGGTTACTATCTAGAATATATAAAAACCTCCAGCTTAATAAAAAAAGTAACCTGGTCAAAAAGTGGGCAAAGGACTTAAGCATTTCTTCAGAGATGATATAGAAATGGCTAACAAGCATATGAAAAGATGTTCAACATCACTAATCATTAGAGAAATGCAAATCAACAATGAAATATCACCTCACACCCATTAGGATGGCTACTATTTGGTGAAGACATGGAGAAATACAAACCTTGTTGTACATTATCTGTGAAAATGTAAAGTGATGTAACTGCTATGGAAAATGCTACAATAGGTCCTCAAAAAATGACAAATAAAATTTCCATATCATCCAGCAATTTCCCTTCTGGGTGTGTATCCAAAAGAACTGAAAGCAGGACTTTGAAGAGGTATTTTCACACCCATGTTCTTGGCAGCACTAGTCATGATAGTCAAGAAGTGAAGCAACCTAATTGCCATCAGTGAATGAACGGATAAACAAAATGTGGCATATATAGGCACATACACACTTACACACACACACACACACACACACAGAGAGAGAGAGAAATGCTGTGCATCCTGAAAAGGAAAAAAAAATTGACACATGCTACGACATGAATGAACCTGGAAGAGCTTATGCTAAGTGAAATAAGTCAGTGCAAAAAGGCAAATACTGTATGATTCCTCTTATATGAGATGTCTAGGGTAGTTAAATCCACAGAAACACAAAATAGAATGGTAGTTGACAGAGGCTGGGGAGAGGAGAAGATGGGAAGTTGTTTAATGGGTACAGAGGCAGTTTTACAAAATAAAAAAGTTGTGGAGATTGGTAATACAACAATGAAAATATGTTTGACACTACTGAATTGGTTAGAAATGGTTAAGATGGTAAATTTTCTGTTATGTGTTTTTAATCACAGTTTAAGAAAAAGACATAGTAGGAAATTTGCTATAAAGAAATCTTTGGTTATGTGATTTGTATCATCCTACTACTTTTGTTATAAAATCAGAAGATTTTATCTAAATAAATAATTTTGACTATAATTAAAGAAAAATAAAAATTCTTGCAAACATTTAAAAAGCATAATAAATAGGAAATCATAACTTTCAAATATTCAAAATATTCAATATATAAATAATACCAACATATTATAGATGATACTATCGTAAGTAAATATGTAGTGTTAGAAAGTTTTAAGATACGGTTATGCTTGAAATTGTGATTAAGAAACTGAAGCCACATACAATCTTGAGAGTTTTACACCTCCAATAAAACCTCACTTTCTTTTCACTAGGGGTGAGGATAGCCATTTACCATATAGTTAGCTGCACTCTGAGTAACACCAGCTTATTCCCATATTCTGTACAGGGAGGTAAATAAGAGCTTATGAAACCCACAAAGAAAATGTGCAGCTCACATTTTGGAGTCAGTTTTCTCTAAAGAGTTCTGTGGCACTAAGTTGGCAACTGACTAATGTATTGACAAATCAGCAAGTTGTGCCTATGCTAAGAAGACAAATGTTTTGCCTATTTATTTCACACACTAGCTGATGTTCGACCAGTGCTCTATTTTGTTTTGAGCATAAAAAGAATGGTTTACTATCTGATGAAGGCCTCAGCATCTGTAATTGGAAATAATCTAGCATACATGTCAGAGTCTCATTTCTCTGTACTTTAATAGTATGCTCCTTCTCGGAGTAAAATTGTAATTTAACACACTTCTTTAAATCCAGAATCAAATCTCAATGAAAATTAAGTTCTGAGTTGATCTTTTGTAAAAATTATAAATCCCTTTATTGTGCACACAAACAAAAATATGAAAGATATTTGTGTAGATATAATGCTGGAAACAAATTTAAACTTGGATCGGTGGTGAAGATAAATGAAACGTCATTTACTGAACGCCTACTTTATATTCTTTATCTCATTTTAGCTCACTTATGACCATATAATGGAGGGGTTCTTATCCCATTTAAAGCTGAAGAAATAAAGGTTTGGAAAGAGTGGGCGAGTTACCCCAGACAACCCAGCTCACATACATAGAGGCTCACAGACACAAGGATTTGAAAAGGTTTTGACTCCAAAACCTTTTGCTCATAGCATTTGGGCGTTTTATTTTCCCACAATTTTATTACACTTCCTATCACTAGCTCAACTGAGTGATAGGAGAGAAGTCCTGTGAAATATATCCTACATTTTGTGCATTTTTGGAAGATAAATCCTAAGTTGAGTCTTCAAAGATGTGTGTCTATTACATCTTGAGGAAACTTGTAACATATTGTAAAATAGAATATTCTATTTAACTGTCTCTGATGTTGCAGCCTAAATTTCAACTTATTTAAACACTTGTTATTTTATATAATGAAGCACCCTCCTCAACAGCTTTACAATTTTTGACAGGTATTGAAATCATGTTAATATTTAATGTGTATTAGTCTTTCCTTACCATTGTTTAACTAAATGATAATAACTAAGAAAGGATACAATATGCCTATCATGTAGGCATTAAAATTCTAGAGTTTTAAAAATGTAAGGCACCTGAGTAATTACCATGTTCTTTCTCACATTCCATCTGGGGCATAAACCAACCAGATAAAAAATATTTTCTTCATTCCCAAAACACATCAGAAAATGAAATTTAAAATATGCTTCCAATAATACATTTCATGCTCTTGTGTGGTCTAACTTAAGAACCATTTGCAGTTTCTAATTGCATAGAAATTTTTATCATAGTTCTGGAAAACCAGTTAGTGATATCCTGTTAACTTCTGCCATGGCATCTTTCCATCAAACAATTTGTGTCACCAAGATAAAGAACGATTTAAAAGATTTCAGAACCCTCATCCAAAAATGCTAAGTATTATTTGAAATAATAGTGTTCACTTTTATAAAGTACTGATTTCCTAACAATACATAAAGATATAAAATTTTCCAATCTAAAATGCTTCATGCCTTGTTATTCTCTCAATTTGATTTTATAAGCTTGGAATTTCAAAAAATTCAATCAATCACTGCTATGGTCTGAATATGTGTGTCCTCTTTACCCCACTCCAAATTCATATATTGAAAACTAATCCCCAATGCAATAGTATTAAATAGAGTCTTTAGGAGGTGATTAGCTTATGAGGGCAGAACCCTCATGAATAGGATTAGTGCCCTTATAAAAGAACCCAAGGGATCTTGTTTGGCCCTTTCATCATGTGGGAGAAAATTGAGACGGTGCCATCTCTGAAGCAAAGAGCAAGCCTTTATCTAACTAACTCTGCTGGCACCTTAATCTCAGACTTCCCAGCCCTCAGAACAGTAAAAAATATATTTCTATTGTTTATAAATTACCCAGTCTAAGGTATTTTGTTATAACCTATCTGAAAGGACTAGGACAGTCACCATATAAATATATAAGTGATATCTCTAAGTAGAACTCTGATAGGAATACAAGAGTCTGGGTTAGTAAAGAATGTGAGCAATCTGGAAAACCAGTCTTACCTGAAATGTGTTAAATGTCTCTGGATGTCAAGGTCTAGAATTGGAGTGGGTCTGGAGGATCCCAGCGGTGATCTATCTTGGCTTAAGAGGTCTTGGAATTCTTTACAGATTTGTCTAAAATAAAAGAATCAAATTTAAAATTGAACTTTTGAAATTGGGCTTTAATTTCATCCCATGATATTTAACCAAAGACTTGTTCTGTCTTTTAAAAGCAGTCTGGACAACATTTCATAAAGCAACCTCAAAAGTTCCATTCATAGCATACAGTTGAGGTTCACAATGGTGACTTTGCTCTTAACAGCTATAGGATAATCATACAACATTTCAAAAAATAACAATCCATGAGCACTGATAAGACCAATGTTCATTTTTAAGATGACTATTCATAAATTAACCTCAGGATAAGGGAAACCCCATATGAAATGATCACGATGATCTTTTTAATTGAAATGTGATTTTTTAGACATCATATCTGTAAACAAATTTAATTAAAGTTATAGTCTTACTTCAGAGCCATGATTCAAACAGACTTCGGAAAGTCCTTTTTTCCCAAGATTGCATTAGAATTCATATTCTTATGAGCTAACTTTATATGTTAATATTTGAAGCAGATAATCACCAGTAATTTAGTTCACTAGCCTCACAAAAATGGTTGTATTATGTGCCATGTAAGCTAATTTCTTGCAAAAAGTACCCTCAAGGTAACTTTTCTGCTGCATTTTTTTGCTTTAAGTGGTTATGGTTTTAGGTCATTGGTTTCAGTTTAATTACAGTATTAGCATGTGACAATAGAGCCCTTGTGATGTACAGTGCAAATGATATCATTCTAAAGAAGCAGAATACACTATACAAAGAGATTTTGTTTTTGTTTTGTTTTTTAACAACAAAACACTAAATTAGCCCAGTCTCTGAAAAGTAAAGGATTACCAAGGAATTACTTAAAGCATCCATCATCTAAAGTGAGGTGACTCCATAATCAAGGGATAATATGATAGTAATTAGGTTTTTTATCTGTTTATACAATGGGCAGTCGCAAAGTATAATATTGTAGTCCTGACTTTGACTATCAATGTAACAAAAAACAGGTATAGAAGGGTCAAATTATTTCAAGTGAATATGAACTCGGCCATTATTCTGCTGCAAGCCATTTGTGTCATTAACAAATGACTACCAAAAAGTGACAAAATATCTTAAAGTACAAATAATTGATCACTGAGTCAAAATCAGTGGAGAATTCTTAATCAGATATCTAAAATTTATTGAATTCCATCAAAGATCGCTTATGATATTTTAAATGAACAGTGAGGGTCTGGTTTAATGCCAGTGTTCAAATATTGTGTCATTTCACAGAATTGCCTTATTCATGTTTGCAGAACACAGGTAAAAGTAAAAAAAGAGTCAGAGAAAGGAAAAGAAGTCCTTATTTGCTTCAATGAAATAAGATACTCCACATCCCCTTCCTAAAGGACCAGTTGGATCTCTGAGATACAACATCTGAATACATGCTTTTAACAACTGTGTGTTTTTACTTTCATTGAGAAGGTTTCTTCTGAACTCCTCACATTTTTTGTTGTGAGACTCAGTTGCTTTATGAAATATACCCATTTTCAGGTGTATTCCCATATTTTAATCAATGAATGCAACTTAATCTAAGTGTTTGGTGCCATTTTGAGGAGTATATCATCATCTTTTGTGCTTTGTGTCATTTAATATAGATTTGTTGTCTTTGTTTATTGAAATTTCTAACTAAAATTTTAAATTTAGCCTCATGGTATCATTTACAAATTACTGTATGGTAGGTCATCATTATGATCCATTCTTACAAAGAAAGATTGGTGTTGTTTTTAGACTTTTGTTTTTAGCAGTCTTTTACTTTTAGTTTTTCTATCAGATTAAAATAAATTTTAAAACATTAAAATAAAGATTGAAACATTGCTTTAGTTATTATGGCATAATATCAGAATTAATTGGATAATGGAATAAACTTTTAAGCTGACAAATCAACTTTGTTCCTGTATAAATAATACAGCAAGTTATAATAAAATTGATGAAGAAATTACAAAAAGCTAAAGAGGTGGAAAAATTTAACTCATGCTAAATAATTCACACATGAAGCTCTACCAGGAGTAATATTAGAACTCTCCCCCTTTTATATTTAATTCTACAGCTTAACTCACTCACTTTCAAGTTTAGACTTGAAAACAGATGACAATCCTGTAGATTCCCCCTAGGCAATTATCATCATCATCTCATTATGGCACTTACAGAATTATGATTTTATGACCACTTTCATTCCTATTTAAATTTTTATTTATAAATCTACAAAAAGAAACAATCTTACATCTCAAGACAAAATGTCGTATTATGAATTAGGTAACACAAGATGATCTTCAATGAATCATACATTCTAACTTTATCACTTACATCATTGTCCTTAAGGACATAAGTTTTTAGCTGATGTCTGAAATCCAAGTTCTCTGTTTCACGATGATTAATGTTATGGTAACACTAAAAGTTGTTAACTATTCTGCTTTACCTTAATGCAAATCAAATGCTAGACATATTTAGTTCTAAATTCAATGAAAAAGTTTAAATATGTTTTCTATTAACCAACTAAACACATGTTTTGTCTGGTTCATTTTTAGAATTCAAAAAATGTTTCAGTTTCTATTCTTTCACCTAAGTAAATGTCTAAATTACACCAAAATATTTAATCAACAAAACACTGGAAATAAAGAGGAATTAGAAGACTAATGACACTTAATTAATAGACTCTTTATACAATTGTATACTTGGCGATATACTTAAAGACAACTGAATCTGTAATTCATGGAGGTAAAAAAGAAATATGTAGGCCAATCTGACAATGCAGATTAGCAATTGGATCTCTCATTCAATAAATTTTAGATTTCATGTATATTTTTTATAAAGTTGTTCAAGTCTTATGAATAAAGGTGAACTGATCAGGATGTAATGAATATCCATAATAGGCTAGTCAATATTAACTTTTACCATTTTAATTGATGAAAATATCCAATGCTTTACCATTGGTGTAAAATTAGAAACTTCTCAGAACACATTGTGACCATTCATATGTTGCACAAAACGGGTATTATTTCTACACATCCCCTAGTTTATCCAGTTATAGTGATTACTGGTTATATTACATATGTTTGCTATGACTGCAGTCTCTGATTCTCTAATTTTTATTTCACATAGTCCAATAAGAAGACAGGATGCATATAAATAACAAAAATAAAAAATTATAAAGCTGTATTATAATTTTCAGATGTTTATGCCTATTTACTCTCTGTAAAATAAGTTAATTGAAATGAGTGGAATTCTTGCTTGACATTCAATGGTCTGCAAATGTGCAGCTATAAGCAGACAGATAAAAGAAAATTACATGTTCTCACAATGTTTTATGAAATCAAAGTTCAAAATGTCACCTAAAATAATATATGTTACTTAGATCCCAGGTAAAAGGAAACTACTACTACCTGGTCAAATACGCTACTCGAAAATAGATGTCTCAGTAAAATTTTGACAAATATGGATGCATTTCTCTTATTTCCCTCAAATTCTTCTAGCATTACTTCTATTAAAACAAAATCTCAGTGCCAATTTGAATGTACTCAGAGAGTACCGCAGACTTCAACAGAATGATGGGAATCTCTAAGAAAATAGGAATTGTTATTTATTGTGTCAATGATGGTAGTGGTGAATAGTTCGAAAACCATTCCTGGGGGAAGGAGGACAGGGAGAAGTGTTTCTCTGGATTAAGGAGTGAAAGTCTTTGAATATGCATGATAAAACCACAACCATGTCATTTTGAGGTAGAAAAAATGAAGGTGTTTTCTCTTGGAAATTTGTATTTTGGGACAACAGTAAAATTCACATGGATCTGTGCATTGGTAAATCTGCATGATCCTGCCAGCTAGGATGATATGCTATGGAAACATCTGGGAGATATTACCTAAATTCTAGTACTGTATAATTATCTTGTTCTGTAACAAGTCTTTATCTTTCTCCTACGGTAATGTAAAGGATTCAAACTAACTATATGTGCTTTCAGCTCCTTCTGGAGAAACTGAAACATGACTGAAATTATTTGGAAAAAAAATTTAGTCAAGAAGTTATTTGGAAAAGGAAAAGAGTACACAGTAGAGGTAAAGACTCCCAGAAGACACACTATGCAAAAGGTTCAGATTTAGGTCTTCCTACTAGCAAGTTTTCAGGGGTTTCCACATCACAGAATTTATTCCCAGGTTTTAAGTCCAACTTTCATACCTGCCTTATAATTTTCTTTCTCTATCTCCTGGTCTTCATTCTCTCTTTCTGCTATTCCTTTCCCCTTAATCTTGTTTTGCTTTTTCTCTATTCCTTCTGGCACCAACTTTTGATTTTCTTCTCTTTGGGACAAGATGAGATAATCTAGTACTTTCAGAACAGCAATAGATAAACAGAGTCCTAAGTCCAAATAGTGCCAGCCACAGCAGTGTGTAAACTTCAGTTAAGGGATTCAAGTGTCTTGGACAAACCTGTGAGATGGTAAGTATCCCATATTCTCCTTAAATTTGTAAAAAGACCTGTGTTACATAAGAAGCTGGTAGAAAATAGAATATTTAGTTTTGGTTTTATGCATTTTGAGCCAATTTAAATTTTAGCCATTATGTTGTAAAGGCATTAAATAACTAATTTTTATCAGTTTCTAAGAAGCAATGTTTTTAATACTCTCTGCCCTAGATTTTCTCTTTAAAAGTTTTCCCTAAGGCTGGGCATAGTGACTCATGCCTGTAATCCTAGCCCTTTGGGAGGCCAAGGAGTGCAGATTGTTTGAACCCAGGAGTCTGAGACCAGCCTAGGCAATATGGCAAAAATGCATCTTTACAAAAAATGCAAAAAACAGGGTGGGGGGGCATGCTGGCTCATGCCTGTAGTCTCAGCTACTCAGGAGGCTGAGGTGGGAGGATCACATGAACCTGGGGAGGGTGAGGCTACAGTGAGCCATGATTGCGCCACTGTACTCCAGCCTGGGCAACAGAGTGAGACCCTGTCTCAAAAAACAAACAAAAAAACAAACAAAATACTTTTCCCTGAATAAAAAATTAATTCATGAATGACAGTTATTAACCAGCTGAAACCATCAGTTCTAAAATCTTAATATAGAATTAAAAATTATTTAAGATTCTTAATGGCCTATATGTAGCAATAACTTATTTCAATAAAGAGAGGATAACAAGAATTAGTTACTACCAGAAGGATTTTCCTCTAAAACTTTTGAACATAACCTGCAGTGCTACCTGCGGTTCTACTGGATTTTTGCACAATAAATGGTAGTATTCCCACTAATTATTGAAGAACTTTCAAGTGTCAGGGAATTTAAAAGTCATCTCATGCAACCTTCCCCTTTTTCTGTTGTATTGTCAAATTTGTCCGTATCATTTTCCTCATTATTTTAGTTTGCATTTTAATTAGGCGTTTTACAATTTCCAGAAGCTTTGAAATATACCTTAAAAAAAAAAAAGACAATAACACTATGAGGCAGTACAAGGATGATTTGTTTACCCATACGCAAGACAGGATGGGGGCACTCATGGTGATCCTTGGTCCCAGAAGTCTCCCTGGTACCTCTCACCAACCTGTGACCTCATCTTCTGTCACATTCCCCAAATATTTATGGTGTTTTGAGAGCTTTATTCTCATTTATTAAGGCAAAATGAGTGCCTTAGACCAAATTACACAGCAACCAAAGGCATATTTGCCTGGGATCTACATTTCCTAAACATGCTTTTCTCCAAGGGATTTCTGCATGTTCTGGAGAGGTCTTCCAAGAACTTTCATCAGTTTCAATGACAGCCTTATCACTAATCAAGGGCAGTTTGTAAACCTTGCCTGGGTACCAAAGTGGGGAAAGTCCTTGTTTAATATATTTAGCTGCTGGTGTGTGAGAACTTCCTTGTTTTAGAAAATGGGTGCCTTCTAGACTTGTTTTCCTCATTTCAAAGAAAATGAAAAAAAAAAAAAAAAAAAAAAAACAAAGACTGAAGACGAAAGCACACAGAGGTTTCCCCATTCTGCTTACTTGGTCGCCAGGATCATCTTTTTTCTTGCTGTCTGTTCTTTCTGTTCCATATGTTGTCTGGCAAGATGTTCTCCTACTGCTTTGGCTGGAAACTCTGTTTCACAAGTGTAGCCAAAATCCCGAGCCAAGTGCAAAGCCTCCCCTGTTGGCAGATAACACAAGTGAGGTTCTCACCAGCATTCAACCTTAATAACAGTAGTGTCTTGCATTTTGCTCAAACCTCACTCCTTGCTGTGGTCAGACAAATCATTTTTCCTACTTAAACTATTCAAGAAAAAAGACCTTTTGGAGGGGGAAGAGGGGAGGTAATGAGGAAGAATGAGGGGAAATTGAGGAACAGAGAAGTGACTTAGCAGGCAGGGATAGGTGGAAAATTGAGGGGAAAAAAACAGAAACACAATCCAGAAGTGTTGACTCCCCTCATGGTTCTGGTCATCAGACCAGACTGACTTCCCAGGTTTCACACATGATTCCCAAGGGAAATGGTCCCATGGACAAATCATTTTGTGGCTGCTGAACCTACAGCCTATTCTTAGTGTGTCTAAACTATTCAGATGTCTTTTCCATGAGACCTATTAAAATACCTACAGAGGGTCCAGGTAACTTTTCAAGCAAGTTGGAGAACTTTGGAAAATCATGAATAACTTTGTTCTCTCACAAAATCCTAAACCCAAGTATATTTTTAAGAAGTGGGGTGAAAATGGCTTCCCAGCAAAGTAAAATTAAGTGATGAAAATCAATCTGGAAAACAATGGCATTTTTAAAGCTCAGTCAAGGCAAATCTTACCTGGCCACTAAATTTTTGTTTAAAAAATCAAGTTTTCTAAACAAAATGTAGTACATGTATACCATGGAATACAATGCAGCCACAAACAAGAATGAGATCATGTTCTTTGCAAGAGTAGCTGAAGGCCATTATCCTAAGTAAACTACCACAGGGACAGAAAACCAAATACTGCATGTTCTTACTCATAAGTGGGAACTTAACAACGAGAACACATGGACGCAAAGAGAGGAACAACAGACACTGGGACCTACTTGGGGGTAAAAAGTGGGAGGAGGGAGAGAATCAGAAAAAATACCTATTGAGTTGTATGCTTATTACCTGGGTGATGAAATAATGTGTACACCAAACCCCCATGACACAGTTTACCTATATTACAAACCTTCACATGCACCCCTGAACCTAAAAGTTAAAAATAAAATCAAGTTTTTACTGTATATCTGTTCATACTAAGCATCTACTTACCTACTTTATTCAAGGCACGGTGCTAGGTAGGAGTAATGGGGAATATAAAAGAGTACCAAAGATTGCCTGTCTCTAGGAAAATGACAGTCATAACAATAATAGTAGCAACAACAAGTATCTTAGTTGCACTTTATAATTTTTATTGAACTTATATGAATATTACCTATAATCTTGTCATGTTTGTTGTTATTACGGTGACAGTATATAATACAAGATGTTATATTACAAGCACCAGGAAAAAATGAAATAGCTGATAATATGAAGAAAAAGGAGGAAAAGTTTATAGAGATACAAAATATACAAAAGGGAACAGTTAATATCAATGAAAATATCCTTAGTGAAGATGCTAGCAATTTGGGAGGCAGAAGCAGGAGGATCCCTTGAGCCCAGGAGTTCAAGACCAGCCTGGGCAACATAGAAAGACCCCATCATATCTATAAAAATTTAAAAATTAGTCAGATGTGGTGGTGCATGCCTGCAGTCCCTAGCCACTCAGGAGTCTGAGGCCGGAGGATTGCTTGACACCATGAAGCTGAGACTGTCATGAGCCGTAATTACACTACTGCACTCCAGTCTGGGTGACATAGTAAGACTCTGTCTCCAAACAAAACAAAACAAAAAGATACTATTTTTTTCATTCCCACAAGGTGAGGCCTCCTGTTCTAGGCCTTAGCAAAAAAAAGTCTAGTTTAATATAAAAGGTATTGCAATAAGTAAACATATTAGTGTAGTTAATGTTTTGTAAACTCTGATCATGTCCCTCCCCACACATATTTCACATAAGCAATGGTAGGTCTTTAGTTGCAATTTTAGTATTTGTATGGTGAAAAACATCTTATTTTTTCTTTTATTTTAAATAGAGAGATGATGTAACTAAATGGAAGTGGTCTCTATATTAATCTTAATAGTGCTAGTTTAATGGGGTCACAGTTTAAGGTAAGAAAATATGTGAGTATTTGGCAGAAGAAATTGCACAAAGGTGCGTGCGTGTGTGTGTGTGTTTGTGTGTGTGTGTGTGTGTTTTAAAGTCATTGTTATGCCATACAGGACACTCACTGTTGCTTGAAAAATGATAGAAGGGAGATTATTTGAGAAGTTTCAAATTTGGAAGTAAAAATGTTTTAAAGCTTGACCCATCAAATAATGCTACAGCACCTGACCAGAGGATAAACTCATGTGGACCTTAGGATTCAAAAGTATCTTGTAACTAACAGTATAATACCATCAATAGTGTCATCTTTGTCCAGCAAGTCGAGTTATGTATATTAATACAGCTGCACATTGTTATTGTTCACACCGAAACAGATATTTAAATGGCATTTTAACAGAGACTATCTATCTATCTATCTATGTCTCTCTATCTGTCTATCCACCTATCCATCCATCCATCTAATCCTTTTGCTTTATTGTTTGCACAAAAGTGGGAGAGGTAAAACAGGGCAAACAGGAGGATGGCAGCACGTCTCTTGAATTTTGTGCTGACACCTGATTCTTGCGGATCTGTCCCATTTTATGCAAAGCTCTCACCGTGTGGTTTTTAAAAACAGTTTGAGTGGGACAGCTGCTATTTACATTTACACTGACAGCCAGATTCTTCCTTCCCTCAGTTCTGTTTACTGCCTTCTCCTGCTTGTGATATAACATTGTTACAGGATGTATAGCAATGCTACATCAAAAGAAGTGGCAAGTGAAGACACTCTGATATGTAGTTAAAATGTGTATATCATGCCACAAAAGCTTTGTGTGTGAGGGCCCAAAAATGAATGAATAAATGGATCCATTAATTAAAATACACATAGTATTCAGAAACAATGACAAATCTATAGTTAAGTCCTTTACAACAGATGTCTTAGTCAACACGTTTAAGAAAACTAGACATTTTACAATCAGAAAAGCATATTAACATGACTGTAAGGAGTTTGATTGGGGAAAATAAAAAATCCATGAGCTCCTCTGTCTCTGTGGTGGCACAAGATGTCTATATGAACAATGAACTGAAGTGCAATAACCTGTGGTGGAAAGAGCAATCCAGGAAAGCCTGAGGACGTTTTCCCTTCAATTTCCAGAACAGCAAATATGGCTGCTGTCACCTCACTTCTGGGAGAGAAGTAGAACACCCTTGTTCCTTTTTCCGTTCCTTTTCTTTTCTTTTTTTTTTTTCAGAGCTACTTTAAGTTATGCCTTTATTTCAATGTATTGCAGCACTTGGCCAGCCACCTTCTTTTTTTTTTTTTAATTTAATACAACTGAAACAACACGCTAAAGTTGAAATACCTCCATTTTATTCCATATCATTTCAAGAATTACGTATTTTATAAGTAGGATAGAATGGTATTTCCATCTTTAGGTCTTAGGCCAGCATCCTTAGCAAACTGGCACAGGAACAGAAAACCAAATACTACATGTTCTCACTTATAAGTGGAGGCTAAATAATGAGAACACATGGACACATAGAAGGGAGCAACACATACTGGGGCCTTTTGGAGGGTGGAGAGTGGGAGGAGAGAGATCAGGAAAAATAACCAGTTGGTACTAGCCTTAATACCTGGGTGATGAAATAATTGGCACAGCAACCCCCACAACACAAGTTTACCTATGTAACAAACCTGCATTTGTACCCCTGAACTTAAAATAAAAGTTTAAAAAAAGAAGTAGGGTACATGGGTGTGCAGGTGGATCAGGTTGATGCTTGGAGAAAAGTATTCCAAGAGCAAGGCTTCAGGCTCTATGTGCCACGTAATAACCCCACCTCTAAAAAAGTGAAAACCGTGAAGGATATTCAACTTTTCAACAGTAACAGAACTAGATACTTAATACTTATATTAAATATATCCCTTAAAAAGCAGGCACAAATAAATTCCAGAACATAGCAAGAATGTAAAAGATAAATTTGCTTCTTGATTTTAGAGAATTCATTTTTCCACACTCCAAAGCAAAAAGTAAAAACTTAGGAAGAAATATTAGGAAAAATTTAAATGACATTCATTGGTGTTGCTCTGAAATAGGAAGTTAATGGCAAAATGTTTTTTAAAGACAAACTGATTGCACATTGTGCCAAGATCCTGGGTTTTATAAGAAGCAGGTTTAAATGCATTTTAACAGTAAAAATAAATATGCCTGACTTTCAATCTGTTATACAGTCATTAAGAATTTTTCTTTCTTTAGACTGGGTGTGGTGGCTCAAGCCTGTAATCCCAGCACTTCAGGAGGCCAAGGTGAGTGGATCACGAGATCAGGAGTTCAAGATCAGCCTGGCCAAGATGGTGAAACCACATCTCTACTAAAAATACAAAAAAAATAGCTAGGTGTGGTGGCAGGCACCTGCAATCCCAGTTACTCGGAAGGCTGAGGCAGAGAACTGCTTGAACTCGGGAGGTGGAAGTGGCAGTGAGCTGAGATCGTGCCACTACACTCCAGCCTGGGCGACAGAGTGAGACAACATCTCAAAACAAACAAACAAAAAACAAAACAAAAAAATTCTTTCTTTAAAATTATGGTATTTTAAAAAAATTACTTTACACAACTAAAAAATTAATATTTAACACTAATTTTTACTAAGCAGTACTTGTACATTGTTATTCAATAGATAATTCTCATCAATGGTCACGCTAACAATATGGCCTTAAAAACAATTTAGTTTAACTTAGTCTTACAAAACCCAATGTTATTAAATGAAAATAACAATTTGTATGTGTTAAACTCCAGTCGTGTACTTATGATTTGAATCTTATTTTCATGTATAGGGAAATAACACATTCAGTTCTATGGGATTATTCCAAGAAGTATCTATTAGAAAGTAAATTTGAGAATTAAGTAAATTCTTATAATATCGAGCTTTAGCAAACCCTGGAGCTGAAGGACAAAGTAAGTATATCTGATGCCCTGACTTACAGATTTCCCAGACTATTTGAAAAGGAATGCATTCTACAACTCTATACATCATACGATCTATGGCATGAATAGGTGCCTTATAACATAGTAGTTTCACTAGTTTGATGATGCTTTTGTCAAACACCAACACTTTGTGTTTCAAAGTGAAAATTTCGTTCCCCATTCAATATCCTGCACTTAGCACAGCATCTGATTCACAATAGGTACTCAGCAGACATTTGTTAAATGAGAAAGCTTTCAAATTATGTTAACAGTATATTAATTGTGACAATAGTCTTATGAAGAATCCCCTCCAAAGAATATAGGGAAGAACTAGAGCAAAAGAGACTTGTTAGAAAGAATTAAATATATACAGAAAAAACCTATGAAAAATAGAAAAAGAGAGTATATCCCTCTATCAGTGGAGCCATTTAATAAAATAGACTATACTTGAAGGCAGGCTTTCTCAACCCTTTCTACTCCCATAACCTAGAAATTTGCTTTAAAAAATGTGTTTCACGCCATATCAATTAATCTCTGGTGCCAGGGCACCTGCAGTTTTTGAATGCTCCTAAAGTAATTCTCTCAAACCAGAGTTGAGAAACCACTGTCCTAAGATAAAGAGAAAGCACTAGGTGAGGATGAACTGTACATCTTCCAAAAACATAAGGATTCTATGACTTACACAAAAGGGAAAGCAGCCACTAGCGAGTTAATATGAAACTGTAAGAGTCTCTGTCTGTATGGGTTCTTGCATGATGAGCCCTCCCTTATTTGGCTAATATGGTATGAACTCTATAGACAAAACAGAAAATGTGGTAGTAGAAGTAGAGATAGCATTGTTAGGGAAAGAAAGACTTCAGCCTATTGGAAAAGCGTATTTATATAGGTGGATTTAATATAAGATGAAGCTTGCACTTAAAGTTAGTAGGGAAAAGGTAGATTATCAATAGAAAGTGGTAAGCCAACAAAGTGGCCACCTGGAAATAAAACAAATAAAATTGGATCTATAGCATACATTTAGCCATGAAACAAAGTCCAGGTGGATCATAGATTTAAACATAAAAAAATGAAACCACATAGTAATTAGAAGATAACATGGTTTTTTTATGATCTTGGAATTAAAAAGGCCTTTTACAGTGTTATAATTGAAACTAAAAGCCATGAAATAAAATATGAGAATATAATTATATTAATGTAAAAAAGTTCTGCATGCAAAGACCTCAATAAACAAAACAAATAAACAAAAACCCATAACAGCCAACTGAAAAATGAAAAGTATGTCATATGAAAGACATACTAAGATGTAATAAGCCAATTTTTCTGAAAACTAACAAATAAGGAAAGTACAAAAAATTACTCCATAAATACAAAATAAGTAAATAGGAAAGCTCATAAAAGTCCAAGAAATTCTCAGTCTCCTTCATAATAGAGGTTTTTTTTTGTTTGTTTGTTTTTTTAGTCAATCAAACTAGCAAAGATAAAACAATTGATAGTCTCCTGTTTAATTTAGAGTACAGGAAAGTACTATAACGTCAATGCTTTCTACCCTCATTGCTAATAGGATTATAAATTGGCAACCACTATTAAGAAGAATCTGCCAATAATCAATCAAAACTATAAATGCAAATTATCTTTTGACCCTGCAACGCCATTCTTAGACATTTATTGAAGATATGTACTTGCATATCTGTGGAACTATTTATATAAGTTTGAGGTTCTTCATTGAAGCACTATTTGTAATAGCCAAAGACTGAAAACACCTAAACGATATTCAGAAGAGGACTGGTAAGATAAATTGCAATACATCCATTCAGTGAAATACCACGAGTGTTTAAAAGAACAAACAACTTGTAAGCGCTGAAGAAAAAAGAATGAACACAAAGATAAACTGTGAAAAAATTAATTGCAAAATAGTGTCTACAGAATGTTATAATTTGTTTTAAAAATGAATAAAAGAGATACACACATATATCCCTGGAAGAAAAAAGATCAACTAATAACATTTGTTTTCTCCTAGGAGGGGAACTGAATGGGGAACAGAGTGAAAAGGAAGTATTTTACTGAATACTTTTCTGTAACTTTGAATCCTGAACTATCTGTTTGTATTATTTATTTAAACTTATATTATTCAAAAAGTAAAATTACTCTTTGCCTTATTCTTAGAAAGATTTAATTCTGAACTCAATTATTTATTGTAGATGGAACATTGGTAATTCCAAGTCTTCCAATGTTATCCAATAAAAGTTAGTCATCACTAAGAGTAATTACAGTCTGCAGTTTGATTGGAATACCTACAAATTTCAATAAATGTAAGCAATGGGGGTCACAGCTCATTCCTATAATCCAGCCTATGGGAGGCCAAGGCAGAGGGTCACTTGGACCAGGCCAGCCTGGGGAAAAAAGTGAGATCTCCATCTCTACCAAAAAATCCAAAATTAGCCAGATATGGTGGCATGTGCCTGTGGTCTCAGCTACTCAGGAGGCTGAGGCAGGAAGACCCCTTGAGTCTAGAAGGTAGAAGCTGTAGTGAGCTGTGTTCACGCCACTACACTCCAGTCTGGACAACAGAGCTCTTAAGACTCTGTCTCTTTGAAAAAAAGAAAAGAAAAAGGAAAAAAAGCATTATTTGATCCATTAAGTTTCGAAAGGAAGAATCACAGAAAAAAGAAAGACACTAGGAAGACAATTCAAATGTCTTTTTAGTGAGCATCACTATGTGTAAGACTGAATAATGAGCTAGATCAAAAGTGGCAAGGGAAAATTGAGGCAAATTGGTTTGGCTATATTTGTCTTTATGTGGCACAGTCACCATGAGTAGGAACAGGAGATTATGGACACCCAAGCACATAGTAAGACATAATGACATATGTATAGTATTCTATTCCTTCTGCCTCTATATGCAAATACCTTTCCCCCCAGAAATGAATGAAATCTTAAAATGCAGCCTAGGGGAGTGTTATTAGAAAGTTTGCAAATAGTTGTAAAAGATATACTCTAAGATGGTATATATCTATCCATAATATTGTGTGATACTATTTCAGGTTCATTGAGAGCAATTTTTGAATACTGATAAATGTAAGTTTCTAGATAATAGATAACAATAAGATCTATCATCTAATTACCAATTGCTAAAGCAGAGCATCCTAGACAGAAATTATTCTGTGCTTAGAATAAGACATTTATGGGTGATACAAAATCTAATAGTCTAAAAAATATGTGTTCTCGGAGAAAACACTGTCTCCAAGAAGATACTGTGAGTGCCAGGATGTGTACATGTAAAAGGGAACAGCAGAGTTTTTCCAGGTGAGACTGTCTGACTAAAGTGAACATCAATTAGAGCTATTAATTCAAGACGTCAACTCACTATACTTTTCATATCAAATACACTTTTAGAAGACAGCTGAAAACCTTTCTCCCAAAGGTGGGACTAATTTGGGAATGTAGTATCTGGAGAAGGCCAGTGAAGGAGTTACTTGGGAAATGAGGTCCATGAGTTCCTCAAGTTTCATATGACTTTTAGTTTCATATCTCACCGCCACCACCCCAAAAAAAGCCCATTGTTGGTACCTGTGTGAGAGCAATGAGAATATTAGCTTTGTTCTAAATTCTATGAGAAGAATGACTTACGATGAGCATTCCCTAAACAGATGTTATCCCTAATAATTGGCAAAATGATTCCGGTGTTCAAGCCTACAAGTCTCATGTAGTCAAAGATACTTCCTTTCAAAGTCATAGACTAATCATATGAAGAAAACTTTTTTGGTAGATCTTATCTGTAGGAAACAGTTCATTGACAAATCGGTTGTTTCTCCTTGTTTCCTTGGAATGCAATAATTTAGGCTGAAGATTAAAGGCAGAAGGGAAATACCACCAAGTGGTAGGATTTCTTTCTACTGCCTTTTGGCAGTTTGGCCAGACTGGAATAAAAAGGTTTTGTAGGGGAATCTTGTAACTGATAACTTACTGAACTGGCATCCTTTAAAAGGTACAATGGATACTATTGATAATTATTCCAGAAGAGATTAAACCAAGATTTAATGTCCCCCTAACTTTGAGGGATTAAGCAGAAGCAGAAAGTTCATCGGGTTTTAAAAACCCTGTACTAGTGGACGAAGTTTTTGAAGCCTGGACACAAGAAGTTCAAGAAACTTGTCCAGGGTTCCTAGCAGGAGGGGAGGACCAATCTAATGTGAAAAACAGGCTCAAAAACTGGTAATCTTTTTTCTATCCCTGAGTTTTACTTTAATTAAATTCAGAAGTAGTTAAGCAACGAAACTTTTCATGATATATGCCACGAACACAAATCCAAATGGAAAATATGCCATGATGCTGCAAACCAGAAGATCTGGGTTCTCATCCTTGCTGCGCCCAATTGTGTAATCCTGTGCAGAACAGTTATTCTCACCTTGCTTTTAGTTTTCTCATTTGAGAATAATGATAACTGAAATTTATTGAGCAATGATTTTAGGCTGGGTACCGTGGTAATTTTTTGCTTTGCAAACATTCTGATTTAACCCTTGCAACAATCTTATGAGAAAGCTGTTATTTTTTAACACTGCCTTATAAATAAGGACAGTTATGCTCAGACAGATTATGTGTCTTCGCTTACAGCAAGTGTAGAAGTGAGTTCAGACAAGTTTGACTCCAGAAACCACGCTCTAACCTACTATGCTCTAGTGCTTAGACTACTCACTCTTAATTTTCCTACCGGGCTTAAGTTTTATGATTTTTAGTACATTTCACTATTAAGCAGCACTGTTATTTAGGAGGAAGGAAACTAGGACACATGTACTAATTTTTATTTAGTGGCTCTATGAGGGGCCTATAGTACAAATGTTTAATCTATGTGAATGTAGTTAATCCTACAAAAGAGACATAGGGCAGATGTTGTGGTAGATATGGGTGCTAGACCATACAATTTTTATCTTTTCTTTGTATATGACAGAGTTGTTTCTGAGAAGACTCTGCCCAGCTAGAGATTATATTTTCTTTTTTCTTTTCTTTTTTTTTTTTTTTTTAGACGGAGTCTCGCTCTGTGGCCCAGGCTGGAGTGCAGTGGCCGGATCTCAGCTCACTGCAAGCTCCGCCTCCCGGGTTTACACCATTCTCCTGCCTCAGCCTCCCGAGTAGCTGGGACCACAGGCACCCACCACCTCGCCCGGCTAGTTTTTTGTATTTTTGAGTAGAGATGGGGTTTCACCAGGTTAGCCAGGATGGTCTCGATCTCCTGACCTTGTGATCCACCCATTTCGGGCTCCCAAAGTGCTGGGATTACAGGCTTGAGCCACCGCGCCCGGCGAGATTACATTTTCTAGCATATCCCACTGTCATCCTCACAATAAGGTGTGATCATGTGACTAGTTCTTATAGAATGTGAATAGTAGTAACTGGATAATTTCCTGGCTAGAGTGGATAAGAAGCAGTATACTTTCACCATCATGCCTTTCCTCATCTGTGAGCGAAATGAATAGGACTCCTAAGACTTAGGCAGAGTAAGCTATGAATGGAAGAATTCTGGGTCCCTGGGTCTCTGAATGAGACACTGACAATAAAAAAGGTCCCTGATAATGAACATTCACATCAGACTGTGATGAGTGAGAAATTAGCTTCTATTATGTTAAGCCACAGAAATTTTGGGAACTTTTATAACAGCTGGCATTATTCTCATCAGTATAGATATGATGGTCTTTATTTATGAATTAGGAAAATGAAACTCATCTAGGTTAAGTAACGAGTCCAAAGTCAGGCCCTACTTCAAAAATGATATTCTGAGGATAAGAGGTGGTAGGGGGAATACCAGGCAAAGGGTTAATAGATTTTCAAAGTGGCACAAAACAACTAATTTACATGAGCTAAGATGTCCAGGATAGGGTCTGAGAGTATATATTTTGAAATGAAAGAGAAGAGCAACAGTTACTAAGGATTTAAACTGAGAAAGGTTGATGGAGATCATACACAATATTTGAAACTGGTTCCCTTTCTTTTGCTGATACATATTTATGCCCTTCATTGTCCCACACTGTTTAAACATAAACACACACACACACACGCGCGCGCACACACACACACACACACACACACACACAGAGAGAGAGAGAGAATTTGATCTCCTATCATAACAAATTTCAGCTCAAGGTATTTATATTTACGAGCTTAAATAATCTGTACTTTCAGAACCCTGAGTGTTGCCTGAGAATGTTATACAAGCTTTTGCAAATGCAGCAAAACTGTCCCAGGAAGCACATCACTCAAGCAGATGGAATTTCCTCCTGGTAATACTCTACAATGTCATTCATCTTGGAACATCCTAGGTAAGAAGGGAGTGATATGCAGGAATGACAAGATCATTGACTCCTTGTATTTATTTGAATAACCACCATTTCTGCAAACATTCTTCTTAAGTAAAATATGGAGGAGGCATCCACAGAAGTTGCCAATTCAAGAGTAATAAACATATAACAAGGGTGTTAATATTGGTCAAATTCCTTGAATGCTTTCGAGATAGAATAATTTCCACTCTAGAAGAGAATTATTTCCACCCTAGAAGAGTAAAATTATTCCAGTGTCTCTTCAAGAAGATCAGTTAAGCAAATCCAAGCCACTGTATTTTTCGGAGACTGACATCTTTCTGATATTATGGATACTAATGAATGAGAGCAATGTAATTAGCAAAGGAAAACTGAAAGAAGAGACTTGTAATAAAACAGCATACAAGGAGTTATACCTAATTATTACCTATGGATTTAAACCACTTAGATGAAGACATATGGGTTGGAAAAAAAGTTAAATGTGGTATTACTTTCATGGGACTCAATTTAAATACTTCTATCTCATTCAGAATAAAATATATCTATGTTATATAGACCCCCCAAAATCCCCAGTCTAAATATCTGCCTTACTAAAACTTTCACTTTTCAAACACTTTATCAGGTGGAAAAACATTCAGCCAGTCAGAAGTTCTTCATCCCATTTGTTAGTAGGTACAATAATCTTTGTAACAGAAAAGTTGTGAATTATTGGAATATAGTATAAATTTGCATCAAACAACCCTGTCTTATATCCCTAAAATGATTTCTAAAAATAATGACTAATATGAGGGCTTTGAAAAAAATGCTAGGAGCTATTCATAAAGTGACTCCATTTAAAAGGAATATAGGAAAAATGATTTCTAAAATAATTTTTTAAAAGTGAAAACCAAAGGCAAGCATAGAAAGCTAGGGATATGCTCATGAAACCTGTTATGTCAGTAACAAGTGTTGTTTTTTTTAAAAAAAAAAAAGGTTCATTTGCTAATTTGAATCCCCGTCATAAGGCACCTTATTGTTCATTTATTGGCTCTTCACAAAGATTACATCATCTCTGTGTGGAAAGCCTTCAAGGATCCCCACATACTACTCCTTCATTGGTATTCCATAAAAATATCAACAATGTCAAGACTGTATTCAAATCTCCAGAAAGAGGCAGAGTCAAGTACTGTAAAGTCATAGAAGTTTAACCATCATGAGATTTATTTCTAAGTCTGCTCTATGAGGAATACAATCAATTAGGTATTTTTTTCTCCTATGCTCAATATTATACCAAAATGGGGGGGTATAATTGAACCCCAGTAATGTATTGGGTCATCAGGATGTTTGAGAAACTCATCTGGTCATGGCTAGACTATAACAATTTCAAGCAACGGTTTCAAGAGATAGTTAAGAAAAGCTAAGTTACTAGCTATTGGTAACTAAAATGCACATATAAGTCAATGTAGAAAATCCAGAAGATAAAGAAGAGATTTCAGTTTAAAAATGATGAAAGAAATAGTAGTATTCTTTCCCACAAGACAATAGAAAGGCCATATAAGAAAGCCAATGGACGGTTTTAGACACTAGAAACCCAGTTTTTGAATTTTTGAAAATGAAAATGCCTAAAAAGTTTCTGGCTCTTGAAAAATATTTGATTGAGGGGGAAAACATTACCAAAATCACGGTCAATTCAAGAATTTATAAACATGAAATGGTAAGTATGGTGAAATTCACAGAGGAGTAAAACTGTACGAATGGAACAAACATTAGACCCACATTGGATCAAGTTGCCAAAAATGCTGATAAACATCAACGATTTCAATGTCCCAGGAGGTTTGATGAATCAGAGTTGGGTCATGATTATTCTGTATACACCTAATACTGTCTGCAGGGTTCCAGGGGCCATGACCTAGTTCAGAACATGGCATCTTGCTGGCTGGAAAGGAGTAATCAGCTGTTACCACTAACCCAACCAAAACATGAGGATAAAAATATAAAAGAGAGTCATCAACAATGAAGTCACTCTTCTTGTCAGCTCAGGGTTATAATGAAGCCTATTTCAATTTAGATATAATGTCCTTGTACGTCAAAGATTAGGTTCTCCTTAAATCCCAGTATAACTCATAATTTTAAAAACTGTAGGTCATGACTCATGACTCGACAGTGAGTTGTGAAATAAATTTAGTGGGTTTACAATGAACATTTGAAAAGAACACAAAATATGTAATCAAATTAAAATGTCATAGAATATTGCAAATAAGCACCAAAACTTTAAAGAGTGTGTGTGTGTGTGTGTGTGTGTGTGTGTGTGTGTGTGTGTGTATGAAAGTGGGTTTGAGGGTTCTTACTATGTGGGGAGTGGAGGGATGCAAAAGGTCCGTTTGAGTCTAAATCTGTTTTCTAAGGTTTCATCAATGTGCCTGGAATTCAATAATGAAAGATTTATTTCTCTACACCCTGAAGATATTGGGGATTTCAAAAGCACACAATTAAGATAAGATGCTCCTCAAAAGGATAAAATCTTGTTTCATTAGCCAAGGCTGATAGCTATCTGTGAGCAGAGGCCACAGGAATACAACACAAGTCAGGCACTTTTGGGATAGGAGAGGTATGCTGAAAGAGTAGGATGGTAAGACTCCAGAGATCATCCTAGGATTCCACATATTTGACCTGCACCCTTGCTGCTAATACAGATTGAGGATTCCCATACAGGATATTCCAGTGCTCTTGGCTACCATAAAAATCAGTAAGAACTGCGAACATGCTTTTTGTGGTTCTTCCGTTTCGTACTGACCAGTACTTTCATAGACAGCATGGAGAAAAGTCTTTACTAGGATTGATAATTTTCACACCAGTTAGAAATTTCATGAGCATTCATAAACAATCATCCTGGGTAGTGAAAAGGATTCCAAGGAACAATTAAATCAATGATATTTAAACATCATTATACATCAGAATCACCTGGGGAGTTTTAAAAACTTTAGATGCCTAAGCCATCCCCACAGAATGAGTTTCAGTTGATTTGGGGATGAGACCCAGGCACTTTGTAAGAAACCTTTTCAATTGACTCTACTGTGGAGTTGGGTTTGAGGACTACTCAAGTCCTATCATCCATATGATCCTTGAATCCCCTCTATTATCCTGAGCAAGTGTTTTGTTGTATTTTTAAACAAGGATAACTATAATTTTACCCACATTTTTACTTAAAATGAGTAGAAATCTGTCTCCCTTTGGAATCAACCCATTAGTCATTTTTTTCTACTTTGCTCTTCCCCAATGTGGGTGTATGATAGGTTACAGCCATCTACCATATGCGAGCCTTTAGTACCAGCACACACAGGCAAACACAGCACAAGACCTAGAACATGGTAATAGTAACACAGTAAATGTCAGTTGTCAATAATATTATTGTTGTGGTTGTTATTATCATGACTACAATCAGGGAACACAGCAAAGATGGCTGTTAAGAACAAAATCACCAAAGCAATTCTGCCAAGACAAATGTCAAGAACACACTACTTCTCAATGTTGTACAGTAAATGCTACATACTGAAAATCTGAAAAAAATTATAGATATTTGGTTTTGTGTTTCACTCACTACTTCCTACAGTGCCATATAGGCAAATAACGAATGCATGAAGTAACACAGATGTGTTCAAGGTGAGGCTTGGCAAAAGGCCCCGGCCTTTTATATTTTAAACAATAGCATTCTGCATGATGAAAGAACTTTCCTTTGACATTCAAAAAGTTCCCCACAATGTTAAAAAAAAACTTTCAACAATACTTCTCCTTAAAATAAGATTGAATAAGAATGTGTAAAGTTTAGACATTAATAGGAGAAAAAAAGGGAAAAGGTAAGTTGGATATGAAACAACTTCTGGGAATATATTTATTTCCATTTCTCTTTCTATACTACTGGTTAACCTCAACATCTCTCCAACTGAGCTGAGCTTATCCACCCATACAGCCATGAAAATTCACCATGTCTTTAGAGAGGTCTACTAGGATTAATACAATATGCTTTCAGTCTCAGTATCATGCCTAGACCCCTGTGAACTCTTCATAAAGGGTTATTTCTCCTGTAGATCATGTTGTACTGAATTACAATGAGTTAAGTTAGATTTACTTAAACTCTAAAATAAACAATAATGCAAATGACAAGAGCACTGCCAATTTCATGTTGCTGTTACTTAGAGGCTATTTGGAGAGGTACCCAAAACTTCCATTGTCTTATTTCCTATTACTACCAAGATTAGTAAATTAAATGATATTTTATGAATTATCTAAATCTTATATTAAGTCTAATTGAATCATCATTGTCAAGATAATTTAGGAAATTTACCTTAACTGTTACTGACTTGCTTAATGGTACAGACAAAAATAAAACAGCATAATCTAACAAACCTGAGTTTCAAAGACATGCTAACCTTCCAGCATTATTTTGCTAAACTGAAAAGTCATACCTTCAACCAAGGAAGTGAGGAGGGTGACATTAGCTGCTTTCCGTCTTCCTGCTGGTAAGTTTAAGCCAAGCCTATCCAATTTCTCTCTCAGGCAGCGGCCCCCATTCTTCGATTTTGCTCTGTATAAAAACAAACAAAAACTAGGTTTTGAAAATTCACAATTCTGATGAAAATTATGAGATGATTTACCACATGGGGAATACACTATCAGATGGGAGACATCATGACTAAGGATTGAGGGTATGGTATCAGTTAGAAATTCTGTGCCAGAATACAGCTTTGTCTTACCTTCTCAAAATGCCTCCCAAGAGTGAAGCATTGAGGCACTCAGGTGGGGAGAGGCGCCTCTTTACCTCAGCAATGGTCACCTTGTATTTGGAAGTAGAACTAAGAAGGGACAAACGGCCAGGGACAGAGCAAAATAAGTCTGTGGGGTTGACCACACAGGTGCCACCTTGGGAGAAAAAAGTATAGCACATGTTAGTGACAGTGAAAGAAGCTAACTGCATGAGAGGCAGTTAACATCAAAAGACTGTACTGGATTTGGGAATACATGCTAACAGTTGTACTTATATATCCCCCAAATCATCACAGAGAGCTGCTCTGAATGTTCTTTCAAATACTACTCAGGGTCGTGTCTTTTCAATGTTTGTGAAGATGTCTGTGAGTGTGCAATTGTTAGGAAACATTGGCATCCTATGGAGTGTAGACTGCCTCACCAGTGTTAATTTTGGCAACATTCACACTAAGAAACGCTTCAGTGAATTAAAAACCTGAATTTCAATAGTTAAGTTCACAAGGAGTAGGTATTACTTATACATGGTTTTGTGTTTATGTACACACACAGATGCACAATGTACACAATGGATGGAAACGTTTTATCCACAATTACTGTCTTTTCCAAAGTGTTTGAAAACTGCCATATTTTCCTCATCCATCTGCCAATTAAAGGCACCACAGTCACTCACTCCCAGGCACTGCTAAAAACCAGTTACTCATTGAAAGAAATTTCCAATCCATACAGGTGATGGTAGGTTAAATACCTCTACTGTATGCCAGCCCTCAACATCAGCAAAATACCTAGAACACAGTAATTAATTATTATTGTTAATTTAATAATTATTAAATGTTAGCTGACAATAATATTGATGTTGTAATTTTCATTGTCATTATTACTATTAGGGAGAAAAAACATATAATTGTCAGTAGCAAAATCATCAAGGCAGTATTGCCATGCTGGGGTTCCTGGAACAGAAGCTTTCTGTCTCCAAGCTCCAGAAAGCCCCTTGAGCTTCAATCTCCTCCAGGAACAACAGTGTATGTTCCCTATCCTCGGGCAGTCAACAAGAACTGAAGAGGACTTGAGGATCCAAGGGTGATCATCTCTGAGAAGCACTTCCCACTGTCCAATTCCTCCCCCATTGCAAGACTTTGGAGCCGATGTCCACCCTGCTAGCATGGTGTCTATACAGTTCCGGAATCCAAAACTGCCTCATGCATTGAGCAATCTGAAGGCAGAGCTTTTAAGGGTCTAAGGCAAATTCAAAGTTGGCTTTTTGATCATGTTTTTATTTCTTCAGTTAGGGGCAATCTTACGAGCCATATCCAGAAAAGGGAAAAGTTCTATGAGAGAAAAGAGGTTTTAAAAAAGTAGATGGAGGAAGAAAAATGGGTAGAAGAGCATTGTCTAAAATATTTTTACTTCTCAGCATTTTAGAAGCACAAAATCTCAGACTCACCTCCAAACTTCTTGAGTCAGAATCTGCATTTTAATGAGAGCCCCAGATGATTCACGTGGTCATTAAAGTTTGAGAAGCACTGAACTAGGACTTACCACTTGCCTCCCAGGTATCTCCTACCCTCATTTACTAACTAGCACATATGGAATGTTACATCGATGGTAGAAATTCTGGCATTCAGATTCTGGTATTTTCCCTGGGCTGGGTTGCAAAAGAACCTGGGAGGACATTTTAAAAGGCAAAGGGATCCCAAACCTGAGGAGACAGAAAAAGTTAACCTTGCCCCACTCTTAAAATATTTCTACCCCTGTACCTTCTGGAATTCTTCCTGGCTGTCTTTTGGTTACCCAAGTTTTCCCTGCAAGTGCTGGAGACCAAGATCTTTCTCCCTAAACATTCTAAAGCCCCTCCAAAAAACAACAAACCAACAAAAACCAGGAGAGTAAACACTGGGAATGTCAGGGTAGCCAACCATTTTCAGGCTAGAAGTTGGGTCCTGTGCACTCTGCCAAAACCTCCATGCTAGTGCCTGAAAACCTGTTCTCAGTTAGAAATCTGAGAGTTCATAATCTCAATTGTCAAATTAAAATCCATTTCTTGACATCAAACTTGTAGCCAATACAACGGCAAATCATGTAAACACCTGCTTTAGGAGCTAAAATCAAATTCTCCTGTGATTTCCCCCTCTTCGTATTCTTAGTGAGTTTAAAGCCAAAATACAATAATAAAAATTTGCCCCAGATTCCTGGACCTAAAACTACAATTTCACTTTTGTTATCAGTTTCACTCTGTACTTACAGATGCAAAATGCATTTCAAAAACAAATTCTTAAATGACTTCTGAAAATTTGAGATGAACAGGAAAGCAAGGTAGGTATTAATGAATCTGTATTTTAGAGTCATACTGTGAGAATTATGATCCTGATTATTTTAGGAATTAGATAAGTCTAAACCAAATATATTAAACAAACAGAAATCAATGTCTTTATGCAAAATTCACATAGCCCTCTTCTAAAAATGGATCTCTACTCACAGTCACTATGAATCATAAGCAAATTTATATTCTTACATAAACTTTCCTGTCTTGCATACTAGCCAGTATACAAATGAGGACACAAAGAATCTCACCCAGTTGCCAGTTAGCTTCAAGTTTATGATGAGTGAGAGAACAGAGCGTTTGAGTATATGTGTGAATTATTTGCCTGGATGCTAATGATAGGGAATAATACAATTTTAGAACTTTCTTATCTTTACTAATCTTCAGTGGATTAGAAACCTAATTTAGGGAGATGTAGATAATTATCATTTTTAAAAGAATTTGTTAGATCAATCTCCCCCAACTGGAAGACTTTTGGCAAAGTGAACCTTATGTGTTGAAAGCCAGCTGCTCCCAGGGAAACCACTGAGTCTGCTACCCACCCACGTGCCAATTCCCTGGGCCCAGAGTCTCCCTCTCCTACATCTAGGTTGGGCTTCTGGCTTATGCTCAAGTAGACATTTATTAGGTAAGTTACACAAGCTGCATATTAAGAGTATGCTTTATGCACACACAAATTGCCTGAAGGATTTATTTTGTATTCAGGATTAGCCATCAACTATAGAGTCTTTTATTTTTTATGTCACAGCATCTTTAAAGGGAATTTCTGTTGCTTTGATACTTGGCATTGCTGCAGCCTTGGGGAACTCTCTAGTCCTGGCTAAAGATTTGGCAACTTGTAGAGTTTACAGCAACATGGGGAACCTGATATCTTTCTTCTCAGTGATTTATTCTTTAGAGAGGTGGAAAAAAGTAATAGGTCAGTATCACCAGGGTTTTGTCTTTAGATTGAAGGTACTGAGGGAGTGATACTTCTTTAAGGGAATCCAGACTACAGATGGTAATCATGAGATCTCAAAGAAGAATGTCGTGAAACACTGGCCCACACCAAGTCATTTACAGTAGTCATCCCCAGTGTTACTAGTTGAACTTCCTCATGGTGCTTGTGTTGCATGTCAGCTCTTACTGAAATTATGTGATAATCATTCTAGAGTCAGCATCCCAATTAGGAATGTCTTTGATTCTATAGCCAGTGTATTCATGCAGAACTTCTCTAGAGTTCATCCCTTTTCCATATACAGTTCACAGAAGCAATACTTTCACAAAGTTCACTATTTTTAAATTTGGAATTTGGAGATAGGGCTTTCTATTTTCAGTGATGCTGCAAATTCTGATGGGTAGCTATGGTAACAGCGGTAAGAAATGAGAAACTGTCTACTCAAGGTCCTTTGCCTAGGACATGGCTTTCATAAAAGGGACAACTTTGCCATAGCTGCAGGAAGAAGTCAGCCAGAGACTTCCGGCTCAGGTGTGACAAAACTAGGCACAAAATACATGGATGCAGATCCTCCAGCTGCCATACGTTGTTAGATCTTACTCGGTTTGAAGAAGCATGGAGTGGCTCTACCTTCGCTGCCTTGGCATAGCTGGGGACATCTCGACAAGTGCCTGCAGACAGTGTGGAGCAGTGGAAAGAGTACTGGTCTACGAGTAAGAATTTGACCAACTAGCGACTCATGAAACTTTGGGCCAATGACTCTGGGTCTCAGTCTGTCCATCTAAACAATGAAGACGCTCACACTTGCTCTACTTATCTCCCCACCTTGTAAGGACGTGCAAGGGGAAATGGATGCACGCACTCTTGGCAACCTGATTATAGGCCACCCAACCGCGTCATTTTTATTTTTTTTAAACAACTATCCCGTTGCAGGGTGTGAACTGCGGAATAGGACAAGACAACCCCCCCACACCCTGCTCTCCCCAACACACACACACACTGCCACCGTCTGTGCTGCAACTGGATGGGAAAGACAAGCGCCGGCGCCTGGGTGAGCTTTTTCTCTTCTCATCCCAGGCTATTAGGGCAGAGGAAACAGCGGCGGCTGTCTCCAAGGAGCCGCGAGTCCCTGGAGCCTCTAAATCTACCTCTGAGCCACACGCACGGCCTCCGCGCCTCCCCTCTCTCAGAACGCACCCAGCTGTGGCGAGAGGCCCCGCGCGCTCTCCAGGTGCGATCAATACTTCCTAGAGGGCTTCCGGGCGCTGGGCCGGTGCGCGCATCCTCTCCAAAGCCACAGCGCCGCCCCACTCGTCGTAGCGTCGGTGTTGACATAATTAGACCAAATCTTGAGAGCAAAATAAATGTTCTGTTCGCCTTACAGCCAAACAGATGTTTACAATTCAAATGAAAGAAATACAAACGGCAGGGATTTTTCTTCTCCCCTTCTTCATCTCCAGTGATCGCTCGTTTTTTTCTGACACATTAAAAATGTGTAAGCGATTACAAGAGTTTCCTGTCCCTGTTTGTTCTACGGTAGCATTTCTGCGAGGTGCACCTGTGAGTTGGGTGGGTAGAATTATTCTCGGCTGCTTCCCCTCTAGCCTCTCACCCTTCCTAACCCTCCTCCCCCGTGTTACCCCTCCCCCACGGCAGCAGATATTAATTGTAATCAAACAGCAAAGGATGCGGACTTAATTGGAATCAAGTAGGCCTTTGATGATGTGTCAGGAGCGAATTGTGCTGTTTGGGGGAAGGGTATAACATTACAGATATAGCTGGATTACCAGGGCCGAATGAGCTTCTCCTTTTGTAGATTTTAGGCAGAACAAAAGAAAGAGAGGTGTGCGTGAAGAGACTGGCTGTTTTAATGTGGTGGTAGGCGTGTAATGGTGGATATTAGGGTGTGTGTATGGTGGGGGTGGGGGTGGGGGGGAGATTAATCCCCATTCCCCAGTGCAGAAAGTGTTTTGGCTCCTGTTGATTTTCAAAGCAGTTAAAGAAATTAGAGAAAAGGCTGTAGGCTGTTCTTCCCCTCTGCAACCCCCAACCCCCCAAAAAGATTTCCAACAAATCATGCCTCTGGATGCTTTGGCACAAGAGTTTTAGATTTCACATAAAGGAGACTGAATTTCAAACCTGCAGAATCTGCACTGGGGACCAAGGAGGCAGGCGAGGCTTGAGGTGTATCTCCGGCTCTATCTTCACCCATAACGGATGAACCATAGAGATGAGTGTTGGCTAGCGAGAGTAGAGATTCCAGGTAGTCCGTCTGGAATCCGAAGAGTACTGACAAAGGAAGAAGGGCGAGGCTTCCCATCCTGCTGCAATTGTACTCCTTCAGGAGCTGCTGAAAGAGCCAACGGTTTTCTCCAACCCGAATTCCAAGGCTCTGCGCCTTCTTGAAACACAGAGAAGCAGAGGAAACCGCGTCCTCCTGCCAAGCAGCCTGCTGCCGGCCTTGAGGCCGGCTAAAGGGAAAAGTTCTACTCTGTTATTGGCAGACTGGGCAGCTGAAGCTAAGGTTCCATTTCAAGGAAGCATTTTTTTTTTTTTTAAAGAAATTAAATCAGATCTGACAATGTTTATACCGCGGCGTAAGTGCCTTTGCCTTGGCGTGCCAGTCACCTCTAAGCGATCTGACAAACTCAAACTCTCTTAAAACGTGCAGAGTTCAGATCATATTAATTCCCCCAAAATGTTTTGATTCAAAGTAGTTTGTATTTTGTGTAGCCACGGGCAATCAGGAAAGCGCTCCTGCCTGCCCATGGCCGGGTCCGCTCCCTCTTCGCGTGGCCCAGAGGCTATGGCAGTATTTAAGCTTCTGAAATTAGCCTGGGGCTGCAAGGCAGAATGATCACAAAGCGAAACAAGGGCGCTTCCCCTCTCCACTTTTTTCATTTTTTTCCTCTCCCGCCCCCCGCCCCC